>NW_012155396.1:5949009-6004937 GCF_000956105.1 Propithecus coquereli | reverse complement strand
GAATCTTCCTGTAATTTAAAATATGTTGCAAATACTGCCCCAAAATTAGAATTAATACATAATGGGTTAGTTACATTTCCATTGTAGGTTGAAATTCATTTGCTTATTCTTAAAGCTAGAAATGTCCAGGGCAAAGCAAGCAGTTAACACTTGAATCTGCTCAATAAAGTCTCCTGTCTCCCCTCCCCCACTGTGATTTAAATCAAGGATATTTGAAGGAGAAAATAAGTTACAAAATAATTTATATGTAACCATTTAAATCCGGAATTGGGAGGAAGGTTGGAGGACATTTACCTTAAGCTTTTCAATTTGTAGACAAGGAAGCTGAGTCCCAAAGAGTTGATAGGACTTGCACAAGGCCACAGAGCTATTAAAAGGCAAAACTCATACAGGTAGATAGTACATATTCAACCAGATACTTAATAATTTTGAAAAATGAATGTTAAACCTCAGTCTTTTTTGTTTTTGAAACATACTACTTGGAAAATATTTGTCTTAGCAAAATGTAGTGGAAAACAAAGCATACTCATACACAGTTCGCGGTTTTTTCCACTCTGCTAGGTTGAGGGCAGCCTGACACGTGTACTGATAGGAAAAGAAGAGAGAGGCCCAGTCTTTGCCTCGATGACAATGAAGATTTTATGGGATATTTCAAAACCTGGAACCACTTCCTTCTCTAAGAGTAGTTGCTCCCTGGAAAGTTCCCTGTCTTTCTCAGCTACGTGTACATTTTTTCAACTCAGAAATCAGCTCCCCTAATTCCTGTATTCTAGGGAGGCCTCTGCCAGGTTCCTTCAACAAACAAAATGCTGCCTTTTAGAAGGTTATTATCTGCAATGTTTTTTAATGGCATAGATGCAGTTTTAATATAAACCATTAATGTATTACATTAGTGCATTGCGCTTGCTGGGGCTACAGTTTTACATCTAATACTCCTCCCCCTGCCCTATAAGCCATTCAGCTTCCCAATTTAAAACAGTCCAGATACTGCTGTCTTCTGATGCTGTTGGAAATGAATCCTCTTGGTCCCAAGTGCAGCAAATGAAACACGGTAAATGGGGCAGGGAAAATGAACATCACCGACAAAAAAAGTCCCAGCATGGTAATTCTACTTGTAAAATGTGTCAGACATTACTACTACTTTATCCAAGAGCTGTATCTTTCTTAGAAGCTGAGTGACTAGATTGGTACATACTTGAATCATCCTTTTTTTTTTTTTTTTAAACTACACAGAATCTGCCCCAGCCCATGTCAGAAGTACTGGTTCTAGACACAGTGAATACTTGGTAGAAATAAACAGTTTAATCTGTTTATTAATAGAAATAACCTAAATTACCTTAAAATAACCTAAAATTATTATGGTGATGAATAGTGAAATCAACCTTCCTGCTTCTTGTATGACATTGACACTGACAGGTAGACAGTATTATTCAGTGAGAAATTTTATTTTGACAGCACCTTACCTTAACTGTATTTTTAAAATGAGTGTTAAACTTTCATTGTCTTAATTTTAATAAGTTGCTTGGAGAATGTGTCTATAAGCAAAGCCTGGTAAAAGCGTTGTCACAGTCTACTTATGCCTTAGATTTTGTCTTAATCATCTGAGTATTTCATTGTATTTTTAAAGAATCCTGAATTATTCTAATAATTTAATTCTCCACATCACGGTATGTAATCCGTCATTATGCATTAATTTCTTTAACAATTTTTTTAAAATGTTTGAAAAATAGTATGTTTGGCCACAGACACTTTCATGAGAAAAGTTTCAAATTATGTGGCCAAGATATAGAAGTCAGACGAAGATCTATATACTGTTTTTCCTTTGGTTCCAGGATTTATTTGCACTGGCTATTTTAACTCAGATTATATAAGGCAGAGTGCTCATTGTGTTTACTCAGCACTTAAAGAGCATTTAAAAAGTAAGGTTCTTATTCATGGACCTGAATCCTAGGAAAGGTAACCCTGCTAGCAAAAATAGTGTTGATTTTTACTTATTTTACTATGTGTATGAGCCCTATCTATAGGACTTGACTCTATAACCTGAAGACAAGGGTGGGTAGGTTAGGGCAAAAATAGATCTTTGGGCACATATCTTTTTATATTTTTCTGAAACACAGTGGTACACTTGTCCCAGTATGTGTTATACCTGAGGTTTCTTTGGGTCCTATTGGAAACCAAAGAGGAGAGCAGCACAGGTGGTTGCAGAGAAAGAAATACCCCCAGGAGCACTGTATGGCCAGACAAGCAGCAGTCATCCCAGCTGCAGGAGTCGCTGGTTTGGGGAGATAGGACCTGGAAAATGTGTTAAAAATAATTGGCTAGTAATAAAAATTTAAGTACCAGTACTGGAGAATGAATTCCTTTAATGTTTAAGTAAGAGCTAGATTCATTACAGAAAAGTAGAGACCCACTCAATTGCATTCATGTATGTTTTCTAGAGAGGGAAGAAAGGGATGGAGTTTGAATGAATTTGCTGGGAAGCATGTTCAGAAGGCATCAGGATATCAAAGTGGAAAAGAGGCTAACTATATGAGGCATAGGAGAAGTTAGGGTAGATGGCAGAGCCCAGGCAGTAGTGTTTCCCCTACGTGTTCATTCCTCCCTCTCCCCGGTGTCACAGTCTTACTCTCAGTGACAGATGATTGTTGCGTTAACCGTTGAGGATACTGTGCAACTAAGAGTAGGGCTCTGGATGCAGACTTCCTGGGCTCAGGTACTGGCTCTGCTTCTGAGGCAAATGATTTAATTTCTTAGATTTCTTTATCTGGAAAACAAAGGTAATACTTTTATGGGATTATTAAGAGGATCATATGAATTAATGATGTGTAAAGTGCTTAGAACACTACCAGGTACACAATAAGCACTCCGTATTTGATAATCAGCTATTATTTTAATACATAACCCTATTTAATGGATTTTGGTTGTCTCGAATTTTGTTTTTCAAATTTTATCCTCTCTGTAACTCCTCAGGTAGGGAGAATAGACACTAAAGTGGGTGAATGAGTAAATAATGACTTGCATGATATCTTTAGAATTGTCGATTAGTAATGTAAGTGCATCTTGATTTGCAGGCTAACTTCTAAGATGAGGACATACAGGCATAGCACTGATTACAGTTAAATCCACGTGTGATCTGTCCACCCAGTTCCAACCATGATTCTTAATCTTCTTTCCTAATAGACCATTTTCTTCCTGGAACTCACAGAAAGGATGATGTTTTATGTCTTGAAAAAGTACATGCAACACACGCACATAAATGAAACAACTATTTCATGAAAGAATAATTGCACTAAGTGTGCACTCTTATTTTCTATTTTATTCTATTGTTTCATTTTTGTAAAAGTGCTGCTTGCAATACATTGGATTTATTTTGCAACCCACTAATGAATCACCCTGCAGTTTGAAAAACTGCGTTAGACCAGTTTAACTGTTGTCAAGAACCGCAGCGGGGAGATACCTTTGATTATAGCCAAAAATCCCTTCCTTTTCATTCTCTTCCCTAACTTCCCCTGCCACTGGAACTGGAATTTACCAGCTTTACACACACACACACACTCTCTCTCTCTCTCTCTCTCTCTCTCTCTCTCTCTGTCTCTGTCTCTGTCTCTGTCTCTCTCTCACACACACTTCACATGTCACCGGTCTGTTTATTAAGGTCAAAGTTTGTGTTGTCATTTGAAAGGCCTTTAAATATTATTGTATTTCAAGTTCACTTTTGGCATAATCGTAACATTAAAAATACATAAAACTCATATTACTATACGATAGGATCCAATAATCATTTTCAGTAAACAGTTTACGGTTAGCTAACAAATTTTTCAGATTGTGATATCTAACTTCTACTCCTCTCCTCTTCTCTCCAATTAAATAAGGAATTAAGAGTGTCCCCAGTTAAATAAGGAATTAAGAGGGTCTAGCAATAAAATGATTTTATTGTTTGAACAGAGCTCTAGAGAGCTTGCTGCTTTATACTGAGCTGCCTGTAGGCTTTGGGTTTGGTCCTTCTTGGCCAGCACCGTGTGTTTGGGAGGTTACTCTGCCGTTCATGCTCTGTGACCATGAAGCGGAACACACATCGCTACCAAACCCTTACTCTGGGTTCTCATCAACTGGGTCACCAGTTAGACCAAATAACTACACCTTTGAAAGACTGACGACCAGATTCTTTCCAAGTTTACCACACGTGGCATTCCCATATCACGCACACAGCTTTGCACACATCCTAGTCACACGTGGCCAGTGTCCCACATTGCCTGCCTTTGGTCAGCCTCCCATACCCTCTGCTCCACACCACAGCCAGGCTGTCCTGGCTCAGGTAATGTATCCAACCTAACACCTTTCCATCTAACTGGGGAGAGCTTTCAATATTATATTCTCTTCTTTACTGCCTCTTTTTCAGGTCATCATCTTATTAATTCCATACATCTTATCACATTTCTTCTATATTTCAAGTAAATCTCTTTCTCTCTTTCTAAGCTTTTCTTCTTTCTTCCCTCTTTGTTTAATTTTGGGGAGCCCCCAGTGGCAATAGTCATAGCTGATAAACTCAAGAGTAGTGATATAATCATGTCTAGGGAAAAGAAATCAGTATATTTGGGCTAGACACGGTGACTCACGCCTCTAATCCTAGCACTCTGGGAGGCTGAGGTGGGAGGATTGCTTGAGCTCAGGAGTTCGACACCAGCCTGAGCAAGAGTGAAACCCCGTCTCTACCAAAAATAAAAAAAAAAATCAGTGTATTTGGAGGTATAATAAGGCATGATAACCAGTGTCATCAATTTTCAAAGCTCTGGAGAGTCTCAGGCTGTTTCACCCTCCTATGATTAAACCTCTACCTTTGCGTATAGATAAACAAAAATCATTCTTAGTTCTATTATTTTATTTCTTATATAATTACTAGTATTGTAACATGATACAATACACATTTCATTTTGGATATCTGGTATTACAGATGCATTATGAGTAAAGTAAGGTTTATGGAACGACCTGGGTACTATCAGTAGCAGCATTATTCCTAAGGGAAAAGTAGCCCTAGTCCTAAAGCACCAACCTATAGAGAGGTTTGGGGAACATAAGCAAGTATTAGGGGATTACTTTAATGTTATTATTTCTCTTAATCATGCCTCTGTTCCTGGAAAGAGGTTCACTATTTTAAAATACTGTAAGTGCTACTAGAGTTCTTCCATAATTATTTTCAATAATAAAATGGTAATCATAGGAAAATTTTGAGTATTCTGGAAGTAAGAATATGGGTAAACATGGATTTTGAAATGAGAGGTCACTTTTATTCCTTCTATATATGTGAGCATTTCTGACACTTGCCTGGATACAAAGCTGCTTGTAAGCACTTGTTTATTGTGTGAGACAGTTGATGACGGAAGCTTGGGGCCTTCCCTGATTCAGGTTGGTGGTCCTGGGTGACCTAGGACAGTTGCTTCACTCTGGACTGTTCTCTCAAGTACACTTGAAATGCGATGGCTTTGCCAGAGCAGACACATTATCTTTTTTTAACACTGGGCAACAGCACTCAGAAAAAGAGAAGACTATTAAATTTTCCCGTTAGCGGAAGTTTAGAAGTACAAATTGGCTCTTCACAAGGGGATTTCAATCTCTGCTGTCCTAGTATTATAATTGTTTTGACAATGATTACCTAGCTATACTTTAAATTAATTTCCCATTTTAAATGTCAGGGATATATATATTTTTTTTCTTGAGTGTTGCTATATGGTCTGAAACTTACTGTACCACACGTTGCAAACTAATGGCCACTAGAGGAAGTGAAATATGGAAAGGGATCTTACACATCAGGATGATCTCATTTGTTTAAAATGTCTGTCGTGACAAAATTTTGTGTTTCTGAAATGACCTTGAACTTGCAAATATGCTAAGGGTATTGTTGCCAAAGAGATAGAGATTATCATGTTCAGGTTCAGGTCCACACAAGCCAACACATAACAGAATCCCTAAGCTCAATGCACAAAGAAGCATTTGAAATATGACTTTACATGGTTTCTTACATGTCCAATTTTGAGACAGTAAGGCATGTACAGAATGAAATGATAAAGTATTAATAAAAAATCAAGGTCTGAGAAAATATAAAACAGATCCCTTGGGGTTTGGCAGTCGCCCCGCAGAGGAGATGAGTGGCAGACCCCAATAAGGAAGGACCTTGTGTCCTCTAGCCTCCCACGTCAACCACGCGTGTTCTGCTTTCCTCTAGCATGTGGACTGGGCCTTCACCTAAGATTCTGCTTGGGGGAATAAAAGGGGTTTCAGTGTTAACACAATTTGAAAACCACTGCCCCAACAGATCCGCATTTTACTTATTAGGGAAAACACTTGGGGCACCAAATATACTAGCTCAGCTTATGGTAAAACGTTAAAGATCGGCTTCCTTCCTTTCTCTGTTAGGATGTCACAGTGCATGATCATCCTGGAACGAACGGGGCATTTGGAAAAGATTGTTCATAAATAAGCTGTTTTCTAAGTGGAGCTCTCCTTGTCCAGAAAGTTTCCTTAGAAACTTCATGAATATTGGTCACAAAGATAAAACACTTTCTATTAAAGTAAAAAACAACGTTCATACTTGTTAGTAATGTTCAAATAACATTTTTGTCTAGTCACATTTAAATGATGGGGTTTCCCCCTGGCACATTGGACTGAAATAAACTGGTTAAAATGGAGAACAGATGATTGAGGACTCCTGTGAAATTTCTGAAAGGCCACACAATCTTATGTTGAATGAAGAAGTAACAAGAATAAGAAATATGGAAAGGAGTTATTTTAAATACATTTCTGACAGTGTTCTCAATTTCCTTTTTTAAAAAAACCCATGGGATACTGGGGATAGCAGCCCAAGGGTTAGCCGAAACTGAGTCTTCCTTAGAGGGTGTGTTGTGTACCCTGCTGCGGGATGCAGATGCCTGGGTTTGTGTGTTCATATGCTTCTAAAGAAGTTATTTTTCGGTGAGACTTCATTGGCAAAGAAAACTTTATATAAAGTTCTTGGTGTGGTATCTAGATAGTAAGTCGGAAAGTATTAGTGCCCTCTCTCCCTCATTTTCTTCCTCTTGTCTTTAGCAGTGTAATTTTTGTTTTCTAGTTGTAGAAACAACTAGAATGCATAATGTTCAAGTAGAATATGTAATATTCATAGTCACCCTCAAGTACAGCATATTTTACAGCTTTCTGCAACTTGAACTTTTCTCTCTTCGTGCAGTAATGGAGAGGTGCGGTGGGGAGGGGAAAGCAGGTGAACCCAGACTGGCTCTCCTTTTCCCTGGAGTTAAACAAGCCTCAGATTGTCGTGAGGTGGCTTTACTGTTCTTGTTGCTCCTGCCTTCAGCAGGAATTAGAGACAAAATAATAATAAGAGAAGATGGAAGCAGCTATAATCAGCTGTTCAGTTCCATTAGTAGGAAAAATAGTTCTCACAGTTTCGAGTATATAAGAATAACCTAGAATGCTAGTTAAAATGCAGATTCCTGGGCTCTACCCCAGAGAGTCTCAGTCCAATCTTAGGCAATTCTAGTGCAGGTAATCCAAGGACTGAATGTTGAAAACCTCTGACTGTAGAAAGATTAGTCACACCATTGCTTTGTTATTAGTTTTTAATTTCT
Organism: Propithecus coquereli; assembly: GCF_000956105.1. Classification (NCBI taxonomy): domain Eukaryota; kingdom Metazoa; phylum Chordata; class Mammalia; order Primates; family Indriidae; genus Propithecus; species Propithecus coquereli. The sequence goes on along the minus strand of NW_012155396.1, from coordinate 5,997,318 downwards.
TGGTTGATCATCAGGATGGCACAAAGATTAAATTTCTTTTTAGAGTTTTTACCACGCCTTGGTGGAGTTCGCCACCCACAGGGAGCCTCAAAATCATGGCTCAGAATTCTTGGCTTAAAAATATGTGCACCATGCCCACACCTATGTATGACGCTCAGACAGTCGTATAACACAAACAAGCTTTGGCAGTAGCGTGAGATTGATTTGTAAATTGCCAGTGTCAGCATAATAATTCCTTTTTCATTGGCATTGCCTAGTGAAGGAGTCTTTAAATCTCACTGTGGTTTGTTCGCCCCGTGGTTTCTGTAGGGTTAGAGAGAATGCTACAGAAAAACGAGCTCTGTCTAGTTTTGACTCTCCCTAGAGTAAAAAAAAAAAACAAAAAAAACGCTGTTGTCTTTCTGAAATGGGCTATAAGAGGCTTGCCCCGAAGGTGGCAAATCAGACTTCCACACGCATTGCCTTCATTGAGCCAATAGCTTGCTCTGAATGTGTATATTACGATGTGCAGTTTCATTCATCGAGGGGATTCCGGGCTCCAGCAGCAGATTTAGGAGACTCAATCTGTGTGACTTCTGGGCTCTGGCTCCACATTAACTCCTCCAGAAAGACAAGCACGTGCATCTGGCTGTTAGAAGAATTCGTGGTAATCCAGGTAAGGATAAACTGGAGAAATCATTCCTTTTTTTTTCCCCTTCAGGTGCATTTGAGACTTTAGAAAAATTGGTTCTCTGTTTGAGAAGAGCTCAGAGCTATTTGTCCTAAGTTTTTCCGTCTGAACTGCTTTACAGTTTTACCCACTATCTTACCCTTTTCATGTGCAATCCACCCTCTTCAAAACGTAGTTTCATTTTCAAATTTTAAAGGATAGGATTCCATTTTTCTTTCTGTGTGTGAAATTTTGTAAATTAAATAACCAAAGTTGCTACTGGCTTAGAACCGAGGTCTTATATTTTTAGGAAGTATGCTTAAAAAGTTAAGCAGAGGGGAAATCTACGTTTGCATTTGATTTATGAAACAATGATTGTTTACGTCTATATCAGAGTCTTCTGTATTAAAGGCCAGATTTTCATACATGCTGCTTAATCTGCTCTGATGCAGAAGCTGTGAGCTCTCGCTCTCTGCCACTTCTCCCTCAGTCTGTTTTCTAATGGTGGGATCAGCTCATCTTTTCTTCCCGAGGCATGCGGTTTAGTCTGTGTACATTCAATGCGGTGGCATTTTTCTTGAAGAAGTGACTAAGGCTTCTTGGATGAATTCTCTCTTTGAAAGAGGTGGTAGAATTGCATCAGAAAGACATTTACAGTAAATGGCTCCCCCCCACCCCCTTCCTGTAATGACCGCATGTGAAAGAATGCATTAATTCTTGTTTTGAGGAAATGAGAGTTGTAGAGTTGAAAAACTCCCTCTTTATCATTAATTAACCAGATTTGAGTGTTAAAAATTTTTAACTCTAGGTCACTTTGTGCTATCTAAATAAATGTCACAAAGATAGAGCTTTCCACTCCATATTCTACGTGGAGTAACCGATCATCCTGAATTCAAAACAGGGAAATAATGTTGAATATGGCTACAGTTAATGGCAGAAGCCCAAACTAAGTTGATTTCTTCATCGTCACTTCTCATGTTAAATTCCTGTGCTGCAGATTTGTCCTCTAGGATTTGATTCTCAGTGTGATGGAATATGAAGACTAGAAGGAAACTCCCACAGATCATCTCACCAGGGGCTCTCCTAGAAACAGTACCGCCCCCTAGGGGACAGAGTGGAAATTCATGAGGGTGTTTTGGTGGTACCATGAAGGGTGTTTCATGGGTCGGAGCCAGATGCTTTACATGTCCCACAGTGGAAAAGACAGAAAGAATTGCCTTGTAACGTTCGTGACTTTCAGCTGCCCTGTTGGATATTTATGTAGTGAAAACTCAGTTGTTATTTTATGAGCCTAGACTTAACTACATTTTTTATATAAAAATACAAAGTAATTTCTGAATGCTTTTAATATGTACAGAATATACTCATTTTCATTCTGGTGTCCACCTATACTTCTTTGCTTTTATATTTTCCTGTGCTTTTAATATGGAAAGCTTCTGATTTGACTTGTGTTAAATCTGAGCTTATAGGTAAGCTATAAATATCTGTTTCATTACATAGTTAATTGGACCTGAAAATTATTTATATGTTGCAATGTGAAGTATTTTTATTATAAATTTCTTCTCATTTAGTTTTTCCTTTGTGTTACATTTAGGATATTGATATTTTAGAAACTGTATGTACATTAGTTAATATTATTAATGAATTTTTTTTTTAGAGTAGTAAATGGGACGTGACAGAATTTTTTTGTTAGAGGGCTTTGGGACTAATGGGTAGGGTTTTATATCAACGATTCAATCCCCCTCTCTACTTTAAGGAAGGACAGTGTGCAAACCACCTAGATGGGAGGGATGTTTATCTTCTTTATGAAGCTCTCTAGGGAAGATTTCATATATACCTCATTAGTTTGTTTTAATATTTTGAAGTCTTCACATGAAGCTAGTTGTGTTAGTCTGTTTTGCATTGCTATAAAGGAAATATGAGGCTGGGTAATTTATTAAAAAAAAGAGGTTTATTTGGTGCACGTTTCTGCATACTGTCCAAGAAGTGTGGTGCTAGCATATGCTTCTGGTGAGGGCCTCAAGGGGCTTCCAATCAAGGCAAAAGGTGAAGGGAGAACAGGTGTGTGACATGGCAAGAGAGAAGAGGTGGTACCAGGCTCCTTTAAACAGCTAGCTTTCCTGTGAACTAGAAGTGAGAACTCATTCATTATCTCTGGGAGGACACCAGGCCATTCATGAGGGATCCGCCCTCATGACCAGACCACCTCCCACCAGGCCCCACATTCAACACAGGATCACATTTCAACATGAGATTTGGAGGGGCCAAACATCCAAACCATATCACTAGCTTCCTTATTAATACTTGCCAGGAGTCTTCATACATCACTCTAGAAATGTGACCTTTGGTTAATCCCTTTCTTTAGGAAAGGACAAATAGGTATGGAGAAAGTAAACCCCTGTAAACTTGCAGAGGAATTAAAAACAGACTCAGGTTTTCTAGAACAGTGGGACATTGTGTCACTGTCTCCTTGCCATGAACATATTCTACATATAGCATTTCAAACTTGTGATAATACTGTAAGTTATGACATGTCTTAGGTATTGTCTATATCTGTGGTCCCCCAACCCCCAGGCCGTGGACCTGTCTGTGGCCTATTAGGAATTGGGCCACACAGCAGGAAGTGAGCAGTGGGCATACTGGTCTGTGACTTGTATTTCTTCATTTTTGTTTTTCTTGTTATATGTTGATACAATTATCACTTCTCAAATATTTCAAGGTGCACTAACGAAAATTGTTTCTTAGAGTTTTTTAAAAAAGTATCATTACTCCTTTGAATTTTCTATTTCTTCCAGGGTCTTTTTGTTATTATCTTGGTTTCCTCTCTCATGTTGCAGGCTTTCTAAATGCATATTTATCCTTGATTGTTCATTCATTTTAAAAATAAGCAGCATCAAGGCTGACTGGAAGCTCTGTATGCGCGGGTGCATCTTGCCACTAGCAGGCTTCACCCTGGGTAGCAAGGGCACCCTGAGTCCTCACGTTGGAGAACTGCAAAGTGTCAGAGTGAAGAGGGCTTGACTTTGGGGTTCTCATAACCACACCAGCTGTTTAGTCCTCTCTAGACATTTTGATTAATTTCCTTAGAGAATCATTTCCCTTTTTTATCTTCAGTTTTTGCCTGGGGGCCTATAAGTTTTATTTTTTCTTGTGAAAACAGGAAGTAGGCCTGGAAGAAATAATTATTGATATCCAGACTTTTCAATTAATCTTCTCCTTTCTCCCCTTCTTGTCACTTCTGTTCCATGTTATGTTTGCTTCTTCTGAGTCTGGAGCTTCTTTGGGGTCCTGCCGAATAAAGTCAGTTACTCCCCTTCTCAGCAGCACCATCTGGGGGGCTGTAAGCTGCCTCTGCTCAGCTTCATCAGTCATTACTCCTCCCTCATCTTTCTGGCTTCCAGACATTTGTTGAAATGTCTCAGGCACCTGATATATATTTTTTATGTGGTGAGTGTATATGGTTTTTTATAACTGTAATGGGAACTTCCATGTGGCCTGACCACCATCTTGAATGGAAAGTACTTTGATTTGTTGATTTGTCAGAAATATATCTGAACAGTTAAATCAGAAATGCCTTTAGCCAGGCATTTGGCCAGAGAGAAGATTAGATGGGGCACAATGACTGACTGCAGTGGGTACTGGGGTTTGTGGAAATGAACCCTCAAAATGATGTGATTGGGATAAAACAGTGAGCTGACATTATTATGCAAAAATACGCTTTCCAGCTACAGAGCACATAGTCATTAATCACAGAGCCCCATAAGACACTTTTCTAGCTTTGTTGCTGGAAGAAAAGTTGCATCTTGTAAAACATCCAACTTAGTCATTTAAAAAAATCTATAAAAGTAGTGGTAGTTGTTCTTAATCTTAATACAAATACAAATGTGGATATGCTTGCTTTTTAATTTCTTCCCTGTCCTTTGGCATAGGAGTTCCTGAGAGAATCTCCTTTTCCTTCCCTTCTATAATATTTATTCCTTGGGATATAGACCCTCATACTACTCCTCCCCTTTCTTGTAAGAAGCATCTCATTCTCCATAACCATTTCCTTTGTGAAATAAAAAAGCTCCAAACCCTTCTCGATCATCCCTTTGCCATGTTTGTCATGTAGGACCTTAAGTACAGTAGATACTATGAAGATGGGAAAAATTAGATGCTAACTAATTAGTTCTTTAACTTCTCTGATACAAGTGGTGTCCATTTGTGTCTCAGAAGAAGCTCTGAATGGATGTTTCCAATCCTGTAGTTCCCTCATTTTACTTGGAAAAAATAGCTGCTTCCTCGTGACGAATCCTTGGAGATTTTCCCTGGACGTATCTGCAGTCAGGGCCAGTTGCCACGGCATGATTGAACCTTGTTGTTCTTCTCAGGACAGAGATTCTTCTAAGGTCTGTCCTCATTTCTGGTGCAATACTGGGAGCCCCAAATCTACTTCTAGAATTTGCAAAGTGATACTGTTGGATGTTAGCTATTCTTTCTTTATGTAGTTGCTTGGAGGCAACTGAAAATAGTAAGGGTGCTTTGTTATCTGCTATCTGTACCCCTGTAAGTTGTTTACCAGCTTACAGCCTCCTGGACAGTTCTAGATCAAAGAGCAGGTCCTCTGAGGCCATGCCCTTGGAAGCAGATACGGAGAGTACTGAAACGTCACGAGCTCTGAAGATGTAAGGTCCCAGGCAAGCGCAACACACTTGTAATTTTATTTCTGGTATTGGCCAGAACAAATATCATCACAGCCTGTTCCAAACACCGTCTTTCCAAACTGACTTTCTCCCATCTACTGCCCATAACCTCCCGGAAATGAGGAATGTGTCTGAGCGCAGGTTGTCAATTGTCTACTGAAAAATGGTGGGCTTAAAAAGGACACTCTTAGGACTACAACAGTTTAGAACATTCCACACTAGTTCTGGGACCCGGCATATTGGTTGGCTGTTACTGTTAGATGAGAAGAGAACCAGCAAATTTCTTCTTTTCCTCTGTAGGAAATACCTTATACGGATGGTCCCAGAGAGAAAAGTCAGACATGATAGTTGTAAACTGAAGTGGTTCAGATATAGTCCCTGTGTGGTGGGGTCCAAGAGTATAAATCAAATTACATTCTTCAGGAGGACCTGGGGGTGTCAAGACAATTAGGGAGCCATACTTGCTTTTTAATTGATGTAAAATTTACATGCAGTGAAATGCACAGATGTCGGGTGTCCTCGTGTAACCAAACCAGTCAAGATACAGAACATCTCTGTCATTGCGTTCCTCATGCCCATATCCAGTCCGTTCCTACCCTCATTGGCAAAAACTTTCTGATTTCTATCACTATAGTTTTGTCATTGAGCTTCCTGTAAGTGTAATCATAGAGTCTGTACTATTTTGTGTCTGGCTTCTTTCACCAATGGTTTTATGTTGTTGTGTGTATCAGTAGTTCATTTTTCCTTTATTTCTGGGTAGTGTTCCATTGTATGAATAGACCCAATTTTTTCATCCATTCTCCTGTTGGTTGACATTTCGATTGTTCTTACCTTTTTGGCTATTATGAATTTTAAGCTGCTATGAATGAGTTCTCTCTCACTCTTGTTCTTTTTTAGGCTTAATTGCTGGGCCACCCAGTAGGTGTGTGTTTACCTCTGTAAGAAACTTCCAAGTCATTTTCCAAAGTAGTTATACCATTTTATACTCCAGCAAGCAATATTTGAGAGTTCTAGGTGCTCTAATTTCTTCTCAGCATTTGTGTATTGTTGGCTTTTCTAATTTTAGTCATTCTCCTAGATATGAAGCAGTATCTCATTTGGGTTTTTAATTTGGATTTTCTTGACGAATCACATGTACTTATTGGCCATTCATGTATCTTACTTTTTGAAGTACCTGTTCAAGTCTTTTGCCTGTTTTTTTTTGCCTTTTGCCTATATTTGAATTGGATTGCTTTTCTTATTGATTGGCAGGAGTTTACATAAATATTTTGGATAAAATTTTTTTGTCAGAAATTTGTAATATATATTCTCTCAGTCTGTGGCATACCTTTCATTTTCTTAAAACTCTCTTTTGATGAGGAGAAGTTTTTAATTTTGAAGTAATTAAATTTTTTTCTTATTAGTATTTTTTGTTTCCTAAGGAATCTTTGCCTGCCCAAGGTTGTGCATATATATTCTCCTGTCCTTTTTCCAAGAAGACCTATAGTTTTGGCTTTTATACTCTGGTCTGTGATGCATCTCCAGTTAATTTTTGTGTATGGGGTGAGGGAGAGGTCAAGGTTCATTTTATTTGCATACATTTTCCCAGTTGCTCTAACATGATTGATTGAAAAGATTTTCTTCATTGAATTACTTTGGCACCTTTGTTGAACTCAGTTCTCCATGTGTGTGTGAGAACTTAAAGAATGTTTGCATAGACCACATGGGGCATGCACTTCAATCTAGGAAATAGCAGTTCGCTTTGGTCAACTTTAATAAACCTCAAGTGACTAGTATAGTCTTTGACTTCCATATCATGGAACATTTGAGTCAGAGGTCAGTGACAGCAGCTGTACAGTGTGGTGGGAGACATTTTTTTGCTTGTTTTACGAAGCTAACCTTGCCGAAGCCTCCAGAAGTCCTTGTATTCCCATGCTAGATGTGATGTTCTTATCTGCACAGAAATATACCATAAAAAGTGAGATCCAGCAGGAGCCTGCAGGCAACTTCAAGGAAAGCCAAATATTTTAACTTCACTGTGCTTATTTGAAAACTTGCATATACATGGGTTCAAAAATGAGTGATTTGGAACTCATAATGAAATGTGGGCCAGACAAAAAAATAAACTCTTAAGACAGACATTTTTTGTAATGTAAGGAAGCTTGTAAGGAAAAATTGTTTTAATAACAAGTATATTGTATGCAGAAATAGATCTGCTAATTTTCAACAAGCCTTGCATAGGAGTAGAATCTCTACTTGGAGAAATTTTTGTAAACAATTTTATTTAGCATTTTTATTCGAATATAGTAAAACTCCATTTCTTTCAAAAGATTCCTTGATTTGAAAACCAAAGGATGAATAGAATAGGAAATGTACCAAAATTATTCTGTTACAGAGGTAGAATAAGTGGTGATTGTCTCTTTTTGATACCCTAAATTTTAGAATTTTGATTTGGTGCTTTAATAGTGTGGTAGTGCGGTAAAGTGGTTAGCGCCAGACTCTGGGACTAGACTGCCTGGATTGCAATACCAGCACTGCCACAGCTCTGCCACTCACCGTAGACAGAGGGATTAGCCCCTCTGTGCCTTTCCCTAAATGGGAGGAATAAAAGTACCTGCCTCAAGGGATGGGTTAAAGTAGGCAAAAGGCTTAGAGCGGTGCCTGGTTCATAGTGAGCACCGTGTAACTGTTGGCTAACACATTACTTTTGTAATAAAAGAACACAAAAAAGGAATTTTTTACTAGAAAATAAAAAGCAAAAGTATATTCTATGATCCTGTGATTCAGGAATATTAGGTTTTACTATTAATTCCCATTCTTTCCCAAAAGGATATAGAATTAAAGGTCTTTCTTTTGAGCACCTTTGGAGATACATGCCCTGAAAATACCAGGGGGCTTCATATTCATTACTAGAATTATTTCTGGTACACAAAAGGACTTTACAAGGAAAGACATATTTCAAGTTCTCATCTTCCTCGCCTCATGCTCCAGTAAAATACAACATCCACTCAGTTGAAATACCACCTTCCCTAGCCTGTGTTTGGACTTGTATAGTTGCGCCCAGCTCCTGGCCCCTGTTTCTGCTTTCTGCAGCAGTTTCCTGGCAAGGGCTGGAATGAGAGCTGAGTCTGGGAGAAGTGGCTGGGACAGGCCCCTCCACACTGAAATTTCCTGCCCAGCTCGGGCAGTTGGAAAGAGTCCTGACCCTCACTGCAGTCACCTGTTCACGTTTAGTAGGGTTGACAAGGCCAGAAACATACCCCAGCTCAGACCACACGTGAAGGTCTGTTAATGCACTGTTAATGACGTCATTTCAGTCAAAATCATGTTTTGGTTGCACGTACGACCTGGGTTTGATTGTCGAATGAAGAGTGGTCCTGCTGCATATTGTCATGGGATGGCCATCATGTTCTGTGTGAACATTGTCTTCTGTTGTACATCTGTGGTGAAGGCCTATGGAGAAGTGATATTGTTTATTACAGCTGACTTCCTAGATCTTGCTGTGTGGAAGATGAGACTTCTCATGGGGCCTGCTCAGCGTAGTCGAGTTTTGTGTTCTTAGTGTTGTTAGGTAAGTGCCACAGGTGCACGGAAGACTGGGATGTGGCACTCGTGATTTGCTATGCAGGAGAAACACATTTGACAAGACAACTTTCCGCCCTGTGGCGGCTGGGTCATTCCGTCCCATTGCCCCCTCTACGACTCCTCCACCTCACTCACTGTTCTCAGTAGCTGGCTGTCCCTCCTACGTCACAGAGGGAAGAGACATCAAAAGGTGGCCTCCCTCAGGTCTTCGCTGTAAATCCACACACCTGCTCTGCGCCTGCCTGGTTTTCCTTGCCTCCTGTCTCAGTGGGAGGGGAGAGGGAGGTCCTTCCTCGTGTTCAAGGCCCTGGACTCCATCCTCATCCCCTCCCACCTTCTCAGAGACTTCCTCTCTCTGACCTTATACCTCTTGCTCCCCACTGACTTATTCTTGGGAGCACTGAAACCTACTAAGTTTTTTGCATTTTAAAAAACACAGGCCTTCAGCATTGCCCTGCCTCTCAGGTTGCCTCTCCATTCACTTCTCCTGCCGGGGCTACATGTTAGCAAGAATTGTCTCTTGTTGCTGCCTCCATTTCCTTACTCGTGCCTGCCCCTCAGGCTGCTCCAGCCTGGCTTTGGCACCTGTGACCAAATGGGTACTGCTCTATCCAAAGCTGGTTGTCACCCTCCTGTCCTTCTTGTGGCCATGTTCATCAGATGTATTAGGATTCTTTTCTTCCCTGACCTCTCAGCAGAGAGCAATGTTTGATATCCTCTCTTCCCTCCTCCTTGGCTTTCCAAGACACTGTCCCACCCTTCTGGCATTTCCTCCTCATTGCGCCTCGCAGGTTCTTCTATCCATCTCTAAGCTCCCTGCTTACGTTTCAGTGCCAACTGGACATCTCCACTTTGATATCTCACTGGTACCTCATTCCAGTCGAGGTTCTAAAATTGATCCAAGTTACCCAAGCTTGAAACCTGTGAGTTATTGATCCCTCTCCTCATCTTCTCGATCCACCAAGAAGCCAAATCTGGTCAAAATTCTTCATATCAACGGTTCCCAAATCCATCTACTTTTTGTGTCTGCAGTGTGTCCTTCTTGGTTACCATCATTTTTTACCTAAATTACTGGATTAGCAACCCTCTCAGTATGCTTCCCTAATTAGTCTCTGACTGCATTCAGGGCAGTCTTTCTAGAAAGCATCCTCATCATACCCCTCCCTGCTTAAACTCTTACCATTTCTATGATGTCCGGTACCGAGGTTGACCGGGGCCTCTGCAGAGCACATATTTGACCTGGTGCATAAACAGGTCATCAAAATGCTACCAGGGTTCCTGGGGAGTTGGAGAAGAGAGTTCTTTCCCACTCCACACAGCAGAACTTCATGACAATCCCAACTGGAATTGATCATTCCCGCCCCCAAAGCTCCTGGTCATGGGCCTTGTATCCTTACCCTCCCTTCCCTCCTCCCTCAGGCTCTCCCGCCTTTGATACCCCTACCATTTCTCCCACTTTCTTATTCAGAGCTCCGTTCTTCCCTGGGTGTTCCGATCCTGCAGTTTCACCCCGTCTTGCTTAGTTTGGGTTCCCCTAGAAGCGGATTCTGAACAAGGATGCAAACTGGTCTGACTCCACTGCTCAGGAGCTCCCTGTGCCTCAGTTTCCTCATCTTTAAAAATCTACTTTATAGGATTATAGTGAAGATTAAATTAACTAATGCATGGAAAGTGCTTAAAACCCTGTCTGACCCATAGTAGTAGTCATGAGAGCTTGCTGTGATGATATTTAATAATAATGATTGCCATCATTATTAAAAATGTCACTTGTTCCAGGTTTCTATCCTTGACCAATCTGGCTAGAGCCCCCTCTTAAGTGTGCCAATAGCACCCTGTGCCTCCTTTCAATTGTAATTGCCAGTTTGCTGAGGGAAGGATGATGAAATATTCACCATCCAGAACCTAGCCCAGTGCCTGGTACATAGTTAAGTACAGTATACTCAGGAAATATTTTTTGAACAAAATTAACAGTCAAATGACTAGCAAGAACATTCCCATTATGCTATGCTTCTTACCTTTAAAAAATAAAACATAACTATCCCCCAGGAGTTGTCTTTCAATCAAGCATTTCTGAGTAACCTTACGCAAGCCTTTCTGGGGGTCCCAGTCCCATAACAGCTTTACCTAAGGGCCTTTGTCTAGCTCTAAAATTTTTTAATTCTGTGACAGCATGGAATAGTATGGAGTACATTTTTTGGACACTCAGATTTCCCTTATACTTATGTTTTTTTTCCTCCTAGTTGATGACAAAATGTCATTGTGTGCTTGGATTTGTAGGTTCTTTCCTAGTTGTGGGGAAGTTTTCAAGTTGGCTATAATGAGAGGGTCTCAAAAAACCACAGAGAAGTCTGGTATATTCTTTTCAAGTTAAACACAATGTCCCTTCTTATTTTCACTTTTGATCTTGATTTTCACTTCTGAACTGACTTCTGTAATTATATTTAAAGAATTTAATATCAAAAATAAAGTCTTATTTTCACGCCTGCACCATTGATGTCCTTTCAACTTTGCTTCATGCCAAATCAGAAGGCTTCCTTAGGACTTCTAATTCTCATGGTCTCTGTCTTTTGTGTATGTATCTATATATACTACGTATATATAGTATATATGTGTATATGTACACATACACACATAGATAAAAGTGTATCTATACATGTAAATATATACAATTAAAATATGTGTTATATTTAATTGCAGTAATGTACATAAGATTTACCATCTTAAATGTTTTTAAATATACAAGTTCATTGTCATTAAATACATTCACATTAACTGTTTTTAAGTGTACGGTTCACTGGCATTAAATACGTTCAACTATCCGTGACTAAGATAGAAAAGTAAGAATGGATGATGGTGAACACCATCACCACCATCCATTTCCAGAACTCTTTTCATCTTGCAGAACCAAAACTCTATACCCTTTAAACAATTCCCCATTCCCTCCCCCCAGCTCCTGGCAGCCACCTTTCTACTTTCCATCTCTTCGAATTTGACTTCTCTAGGTACCTTATATAAGTGAAATCGTACAGTGTTTGTCCTTTTCTATCTGGCTGTATTTCACTTAGCATAATGTTCTCAAGGTTCATCCAGTGTTGTAGCATTGACAGTATTTCCTTCCTTTTTTATGGCCGAGTAATATTCCAATGTATGGATATACCACATTTCATTTATCTATTCCTATGTCGAGGGACACTTGGATCGTTGTCCTCTTTTGCCTGTTAATAATGCTGCTGTGAGCGTAGGTGTACAAACACCCGTTTTAGTTCCTGCTTTCAATTCTCTCGGATCTAATGATTTCTTGATCCTTCTGTCCTGACGCTTCTGTTTTCCTGGACTCCTGCCTTCCTCTTGACCATTTACCACTGTTTCCCCATCGACCTCCGGGCCATTTTCCCGGTAATGTCCCTACCATCGAGATCCGCATGCTGCAGCAGGACTCTCACAGAACTGCTGCACTGAGAAAACAGAGAAGGCAGTTTGACAGCTAAGAAATGTGAATTATTACCACCTCCTACACATGCTCTGATTCCTGCTGTTTTCTGAAGGTATACCAGTGGTTTCTAAATTAAAAAAAAAAAATCCTTTAGTGGTAAGGCAGATTTTGTGGCTGTTGACATTCTGCATTTCAAAATTTAACTGTTAATTGTAGCAGCTTCTTGATGCATCAGTCCTATAATCATGATATTATTATTTTTTCTTATTATGAAAACAATATATGACAATCATAGAAAACTTACAAGGTATAGAAAAAATATTACAAGAGCACTATCTGAAGCACCATTATTAACATTCTCGTGCATATGCTTCTGGTCTTTTTAATATAAATTTTTACATGCTAAAGATCATATTGTTTTGCACTTTCTTTTTTGCAAGCATTCCCTTGTTTAAAAAGTCCTGTTAAATATTTTAATGATTTTTATATAGCTGAAAAATATTTATAGAGTGTTCATCAGTTTAAATAGCATTTTTCCAATTATAAAAATAATGTATTTCTTACAGGAAATTCCAAGCATCTCTAGATTATGAAGAAGTTATGACAGTCTAAATTATTTGCCCTTTCATATGCTTTTTTAATGTATTCTTTTCCAGTCTCATTTTGAGATCAGCTTTTCCCTCCCTTCTCCCTTACTTCCTTTCCTTACCTAGCAATGTTAATATCATGTTTATATACAGTTTTATATCCAGCACTTGCACCTAACATTAAATTTTGTGATTTCCAATATCATTAAGTATCTTCCAAACATCGTTATTTAAGCTATGAATTTTCTGTGATTTGTTTAGTTACATGCTCCCCTCCACTTTTGGAGTTTAAGTTGTTCCCAATTTTCTGTTATTGTTAAGTATGTCCTTGTAAAGCTCTCTTCCTATGTAGCTGTGATTGTTTCCTTAGTAGATATTTATAGACATGTTATGAGTCAAAACAGTTTTAAGGCTTAAGAAATATATATTGCTGATTTCCTACCTCACTTCAGTAGCTTTATTCTTTTGTTGTCCATCTTTGTGAATTTGATTGGTGAAAAAAAATTGGCATTTGCTAGTGAAATTGAACATTTTTCAGAGTAGTTGGCCTTTTATATTTTTGGTGAATTGTCTGTTAATATTTTTTGTCTTTCATACTCACAAATACTGCAAAGAATATATCCTGTTAACCAGTATTTTATCTTTTGCTTTCCTTTCAATTTGCTTGCTGTTTTTTTGTCATACACGGGTTTTACATTTTGATGTGGTCGATCAGTTTGATTCACATTACGTTGCCTTTTGTTACTTTTCTCGTCGTTTCTATAAAGCTAAGACTTCTTTTCTCATCCTAAATTCAGAAGTAGTTTCTTCTAACTTAGTTTTCTTTTTTTTCCTTTATATTCAACTCTTTAATTGTCGCAGAATTAATTTTGGTGACTATTAATAAATAGGAGTTAATTTGACTTTTTCTGGAATATTATCTTATTTTTGTGTTTATTCCAAATCCCAGTATAGCTATGATTTGAACCATTGGGAAAAATGAGGAAGTCTTGCTGCTCACCCCAGAACTTGCCTGTCTCCCCCCAGCTCAGGAGGTATGAAAAGCATGGTCCAGAGTGAGGCTGTCCAAATCCTGACTCTGTTTTAATTATCCACAACTAAGATAAGGAACCTTGGCTAATCGGAGAGTTACTTGAACCTCAGGTTACAGGCGCAAGGCAGCATGTAGTGAAAAAGAGCCCTCATCTAGGAAGTTCGGAAATCTTGGGTATGATTTCAGCTGTCAGTCAGCTATTTCTGTAATACGGCAAAGTCTGACTCCTCTAATTTTCTGATTTAAAGAATAGGTAGTTGAGATGTCCACTCTCTGAGATTTATTCTAAATAAATTAAAGTCTAGGCAAGTGGCAGAGCCGGGTTTGCCATGAATCAATCTGTTGGTGATATTTCCTGGTTAACTAGTTCATCTTTCCTTAATTCAGTCAATACGTGTGGTATCCACTTTAGCAAAATGATGACAAATGTCCTTTAATATGCTATCTGTAAGACTTTGTCCTTCTTACTTTCCCTAACTTTTCTTAAAACCTTAAGCTTCCCTTCTGAAAGATTTCTGTCTTTCCTCATAATCTCTCCTTTTCTTCAGCTACCTCTTATGTTTAAGAATTAAAGAAAGATGAGCTAGTAATCAAGAAATATTCAGAACTGATTCCTGTCAATGGCCCCACCCTGCCACTCGCCCGGAGATGTGATATAAACTTTTTTAATAAACTGAAATAAAAATACAAATTGTACTTTGAGAAGTACTAAGCATTACAGTGATAAAAGTAATAGCTATGAGATATAAATACTTGCCCTTAACCATGTTAATTGTTTATTATGGGTACTAATAAAGTATTACTAACATACTAATAACAGAAATTGCATTAAGAAACAAAGCAGCCACAGGCCGAATCATTTGAATTTTAAATATGTTTATATTAATATATCCTATTTTAGAGAAGTAGCACAAAGAATATGACTTAAGTAGTTTTTGCAATATAAAGTCATTTATTGATCCATCCATTATACTTATTAAAATGTCCTAACATTCATCTCCCACTTTTTGATTTCTAGAGTGAGTGAACACGGTCCGATATTTGTGGTGTAACTTACGTAGCACACAAGGATGATTCAGATACTGTTAGAATACCTTAGTTTAGATACCTCAGAGGTGAATATTTCTATGGCCCTAACCTTTTCCTCTTGAGAAATGTATTTGCTATAATAAAATACAGTGGCCACCTGAGATCTATAAAGTTATGTGGGGTCTGGATAAATCTAAGTGCTTTTCTTCTTTATGCTCCTGGAACCCACAGCACTATTTATATTAAATAAAGCTTAAGCCTTTATACATAGCCGCAACCTGTGTTTGCTTGATTATGTTATGTATTGCCTGATCTTCAAATAATAATGAAAAATAGCCTTTAACATAAACCTTGAATGGATATGAACTTCAGAGAAACAGTTTCTTTGATAATTAAACTTTAATTTCTCACTGTACATTCCTTTGATCTCGTAATATTTTTTAAAGCAGTCCTGGGGATTTATTTTTAAGGCTTCCAAATGAGTTATTATTTCTCAAAAGCCATAATATATTTATGGGTTGGTATATCCCAAAGACACTATTTTTAAACTCCTGTTAAGTTTATTTTTTTTAGTGTGCTAGTCTGCTACATAATTTTCTTTGCTGTGGGTCACATGATTCCTCCCGTCCATAACACACGCACTTAAAATTCTCACTTCCTGATTGAGCCATCAAGATTACGTAAAATGTAAATCAGCCTAAATACCTAAGAGCAGGAATTTTAAGGGGAAAATGCTATTTTCCTTTTCTGTTTCATGATAACCCTTAAAGATCAGAGTGAGTATGTGTTTGCCTGTTTATATTTGGAAATGAGAGACTGTTAGGGTTTTTTGTTTTTTTTTGTTTTTTTTTGATCCCTTCCCTTTCAGATTGAATCAGACTTTGCTTTCATTATAAAAAATAATGTACCAACTAGGTAGACCGTGGGAGTGGTATAGTTGTAGAACTGAAATCAAAATGGTTCCGATTACTGAGAGAGATTCATTTACTTATTACTTTTCTCATGATCTGAATGAAGAGTACAGCATCTACCGAAAGGTAACAATTGATATTTCAGAATCGTAAATGGCCATTTAGCCTTTCTGCTGCCTGATATAAATGAAAGTAATTTCTAGCAGGCAGGATGACACTTGTTTTATCATGGACCTTACAGTCCATCACATCTTCTCAAAGCAGTTTTGAAGTTGTCATAGTAACAGCATGACGTTTGGAGGGTCTTTTTAGTGGTGCTTTAGCTAGAGCTAATTAATTTTATTAACTCTGGGTGTTTTTCTCTTTACTCCTCTCTGACAAACAAGGGCTGTCATTGCTCAAGTATGTATTTCGTGTTCTTTATTTCTTGATGACTGTAGTTTGAAGACTTGATGTTTTGTAAGTGGTTTCAGAAAAGGGTGTCAATTGATTTTAGACAAGTTAAACTTGGGTTTTTAATTGCTCTGTAAAATTGCACTATCGTCGTAGGATCAGGATTTAGTTTTTATGTAAAGAAGTGAGTTACGGGAGATGTTCTCACAGATTGAACTGTGTGACTTGCTTCGCTTTGATTTCGACGTATTTAGAATAAGCATTGGGGAATGCAGAAGGGAAATGTGTCAGACTTACAGGAGAAAATTATTTCTTTAAAAAGGCAACAGTCAGATACAACACCAAAATAAAAACAAATTGGTAAATTTGACTTTATCAAACTGAAGAATGCAGTACTCTTTGAAACTCTAAAATATACTAAAATAGATTCTCCTCTAGGAAAGTTCGTGGGAATTTTTTATTGGTGGAAAGTACATTGGGCTCTTCCATTAGTAACGCTCTGTGGCTGACATTCTCACTAATATGGCGATTGGTAAGAAAGGAAGCCCGTCTCTGGGGCGGGGACAGAGTCAGAAAAAAAGAACCATCCGGACTAGGTCTGGATGCTGGTACTTAAAAAGTATCAGATGTACCATGCTTTTGTTTTCTTGTTAAAGTGATCAGAGATGTGACACTTGTAAAAGGTCTCACGTGAGTTTTGTGGGTTTAACGCTAATGCCACTGTCCTTACTGTCCTGCGGGGTATTTGTTCTTCCACGGGCGACTGAGGAGAGTCGGGGTAGCAGCGTGTGCAGCCAACAGCAGTCAAGGTGCTAATGCACCACCAGTGATGTCAGGAGTTACGAGACAGCGGTTTCAAAACAGTGCAGTAAACAAGGTCAAAGTGTCCCGTTTTGCTGGAAGAAGGTTTGTTTTTATGAGCTGGACAGTACATGGATGAAGTAATTTTTCAAAACAAACTTTGAATTTATATGTGTTTTTTTTCTTTTCAGTTTTTAAAAAATTGGCCAGATGAGATTTAGTAATGATTACATTTTTAAGCAGAATTATATTTTATATGTTTTTTTTCTGTGTTTTATTGATTCAGTGTTTTTCACAAAGAAATTGAAAAATACTTCTGATCTAGGATTCTTAAATACAGTTTTAGGGAACAAGATATGACCCAGTACTTTGAAAACATGGCAAATGCAAGTCACAATCACTAGTAAAATATTCCTTCCAATTTTGTGCCTTTGACTCTTACTTAGAAAGGCGTTTAAGTACGAGACAGTTAATGGCCCAGAATACTGCTGACTGTGGCGTGGCTCTCATCTTAATGCGTTTTCCAACCTTGAACCTGAGAATGCCAGAGGCTTGAGTCTCTGGACATGCATTTGAGCAGATATCTGCTGGCTGCCTGGTTCCTGAGCTAACAAGTGGGTGTCCCTGGTTTGTGTATGTAGTCACAACAGCCGTGGTGCCACGTGGCACCCGGAGGTCGCCTGGGGCTGTCCTAGGGATTCCTGATCCTCAGAAGTGTCTTCAGTGTCTCTGAGATGAACTGTGAACTCGGGGCATCCATAGACGCACAGACGTTTTGGAGTTCCACAGAAACCTGGGTGTGAGCACAAACACGGCTTGTAAAGTGAAAGCAGGGACCTTAAAGCAATTGCCGTCACCTCATTGCCGACCTGCCCACTGTGCTGGAAAACAAAGTAAGTTTTGTTTCTTTGTTAGTCAGTTTCTCCTACATGTTTTTTCTTGCTAACATTATTAGACACTCAATATCTGGCAAATGCCAAGTTATTTTCCCCTTCGTTGGGAAGTAGGATATGGAGTTTGTTCAGTAGCTAATTGCTTCTTTCATCTTTTCTCTCTTCCCTTATCTAGTGTGCTGGCTTGCTTTTTAGAGATAGGAAGAGATTGGACTTTATTATTGGGGAGAAAACAAAAAGTTTGTTTTTTTAAAAAAAAAAAAAATGGTCCAAGAACTTTGCCATTAGGTAAATGACAGTGACACAGGCTTTTTACGCAGCATGAAGGCGCACAACCAGCAAAACAGCCCCAGTTCTCTGCCCGATCTCCATTTGGAAGCAGGTATGAAGGCAGGGGGTCCCTGCGTGGGAACTGTGTAGAGAGTAGGTGGGAAGAGGTCACGGACAGGAGGCTGCACTTTAAAAACCCATCAGGGAATAGCTGACGGAATACAAATTACTTGATGATGTTTATAAAAACAGGCTTAATCTAAAAATGGGATAAAAGTTATAGAGACCTAACCTGGTCAACAGCAACTAAACTTTTCCTTCATGTTAGAAAGTTTTGAGCCTTGTAGATTTGTGGAAAATGTGTTTCATAGCCTCTAGAAAATAATTAAGAGGCTTCATCACCTACACAGAAGATTCTATTACACTAGCCTAATTCTGACACTTGTCTTCTATTTTCCATTTTTTAAAAAAATTCTGATCCTGTCTCCAGAGATCTTGCTTGGCTTGATTAATTTTTAATACAAAGTTCTGTGGTTTTGCAAGTGCAAAACAAATGTGGTTTGTGATTTATAATTGAATTATTTCCTTATAAAATGGACTGATCTGATTTTTTTCAACTTGAACAGTAACACCTTGAAGGTAAAAGGAGGCAGCGTGACTGTAGGCAGAACTGGAAAGCAGAAATCAAGGTCTTATTTTTCAACCTAGTATGGAGTGTTTTGTGAATTTAAGTTGGAGCTTCCGTGTCACGGGAATTCACATTTTATCTCAAAGTGGTGATGATAGGGCTCGGGGCGGCTGTATTTCATCTGAAACAATCCAGGCTGCTCATATGAATGTCTGTGAATTATTAATTCAGCAAACATATTTAAGTATCTTCTTTATGTATAGCACTGTGGTCAGAGCTATAATTTTTTTCACAATTAAATGTGCAGAAATTCAGTTTGTAAATTCAAGAGTACGAGCAGTTTGAAACAAGGGCGAGTGAGCAGAGTATTACCATCGCAACGGTCTTGCTAAAGATAGTGCCAAGTGAGCAGGACTTGTCCCCTTCTGAGTTGTCCCTCCTAATTAGAGGGGAGGGTGGCTGCCGTCTGTTTTCTTTCATTCAAGGCAGTGGGGGGTCTGGGGTGGAAGGAAGCAACCCTCCTTTTACTTTTCTCCCACTCTTTTTTATAGTCAGCTTTCTCCCAAGTCAGTGACCCAGAAAGTCATTGATGATCTGCCTATCTCAGAATGAATAGTAACATAAGCATGCTTGGCACTTGCAAAAAAAGTTTGTAACATGGATTTATCCGTTTAAACTTCTGCCTGAATTATGTCTGAGAATATTGTTTATCTCTGTGTTAGTGTCTCTGCCCCATTTGTTACCTAGGGCACTCCTGGCAGGAAAAATGGGGAGCTTTACTTTCATTGATTTTGCTTTTTCATGAAAAAATGTTTATACTCCACTGGGCATCATCAGAAGATGGCAGCGTATGGCTATGTACAGGAGATGTGGGGATGTGCGGTAATATTATTCTTACCAAAATCCAAGGGCACCTGTTAATTATGGTACATACATGTCATCCCAGGGGAAACGTGAACAAGGATAGCGACAGATGTCCAAGTTATCCAGCGGTCCACTGCAGCTTTGGGACCAATCATTGAAATAATTCACTTTGTTTTATCTTTCTTAAACAGTAAGTCTTTTGGCCCTTTTCTCATAAGAATATGTTAAAGGAGAATTTAGTTAGTTTGAGGTCATGGCTTAATTACTTTTGAAATGTTAAGTAATACTCCAACAGAATGATTGAGCTTTCTTGCCTCAGTTTTCACCTTTGTAAATAGAACAAATATGTGCTGCTTTTAAAAGTATTTAAGAGAATATGAAATAATATGTTCTATCTTTCATCAAAACTGTATTTATAACTGAAAAATTCTAAAATTTTCAATTATTTTTATTTTCAGTTTTTCTATACTTAAGCAAAGTGTTAACAGTCTTCTAAAAAGATTGAGTTTTTTATGGACTTCCCAGAATACGCTGGATTTTAGAACTCTCTTAGTGATGTAGAAATATGGTATTTCTTAAACCCTTAACAATATATATGGAAAGCTCAAATGTGGGTCACGTGTCTCATTTCATTTAGAGCTTTTTTCAAAATTGTCACCAACTTGTAATGAACATTCTTAGAAATATGATGTGATGATGTTGTTGAATTTTGGGAAGAACATGTGTAGGTTTCTGAAGATACTGGTTGTATGACTGGATAAGACCTGAAAGGTGGGCTGCTTCCTAATCAGTGAGGGGGTGCGCCGTGCTGAACAGGCAGGTCTTTTTGTTTTTTTCAGTTTTCTTATGTAATAATTTTAGATAATCAACTAGGTACTTGACTATCCTTGTTAAGGTGTGATTTAAATTAATTTGGTTTTGCCCATCAGTATTTATTTTAAGGGGACTGAATAAACAAGCGAAGCATGTCTATGAAGTGTGACTCTGACGTACTGTGATTAGTACTTTAACTCACATAGCAGAAGACACATAGACATATGCATGCATGTTAGCTGCAGTGATGCCACCTTTGCCAGGGACATATTTTGAACTTTTTGTTTGCCCTTGCCTTAGCTTTCTGTCTTCTTTTGACTATCTGCAGATTTCAAGGGAAATCTGTCCCTTGAAGGTAGGAAAGAGCCAGTAGTAGCTCTGATGAATATGGCAGACGATCAAACAACTGCTCTGAGTCACTGATTCATGTTGTAAACATGTAAACATGTCCTGAGCCATCTCCTACATTCCAAAGCACTGCAGATTCAAAAGTGACAGGTCATGGATCTAGCATCCCAGAAAGACATGGGTTAGTAAGATAAATGACATATAAAACAGTAACACTACAGACTGACAAGTACTATAACAGAGTGCACGTGGTGTTGCTAGAGCCCAGAGGGGATTAAAATAAAATTTTAAAAGGGAGGCAGGGTGTGGTGGCTCACACTTGTAATCCTAGCACTCTGGGAGGCCGAGATGGGAGGATCACTTGAGCTCAGGAGTTCGAGACCAGCGTGACCAAGAGTGAGACCCCGTCTCTACAAAAAATAGAAAATTAGCTGGGCATGATTGTGGCACATGCCTGTTGTTCCAGCTACTTGGGAGGCTGATTCAGGGGATCACTTGAGCCCAGGAGTTGGAGGTTGCAGTGAGCTATGATGACACACTGCAGTCTAGCCAGGGCAACAGCGAAACTTTGTCTTAAAAAGGGAAAAAGATTTGATGGAAAAAGAGGATTGTTGTGTTCACAATTTATAAAGTGGCTTGCAGAATAAAATCTTGGAAATGAAAACCCTGAAGAAAATCCTTTCTTATTTTAAGGATGAGCAGACTGGGATTTATTTCCGAAATTCTATAACTCAGTTAGTTGAAAGGCTTTTTGTTCTGTAAGTCTTTTTTTTAAAACCAAAAGAAGATGTGGCTCTACAAAAGGTGAGGTCCAGAAAGGTTTGGGACATTGTTAGAATCACTTTGTATTCTCCAAAGACTCTTTTGAGGAATGAGTCTTCTTTGCATGTTAAAACCGGGTCGTTTTGACATACTGAATACGCCAAAGCATTACATGTCATGTTTTTTGCCACGAGTAGCCATATAGCCTATGGGAGACAGTGAGCTTGAAGCTTTCTTGCATCCCTAAGTGTGGGGAGAGAAAAGGCCCCTTCCATGTGCTATTCCACAGGACAGAGTTTCTGTCCTACAGCCAATAGTGGATCTCCCTTGGTGGGTAATTACATTTAACAATTATTTGTGGCATGTGGCTCTATGGCAGACACTGTTGCAGGAGCTGATCAGGAGGCTGAGCTGATTGACTGCACACACTGAAGGCTGGTGATGCTCAGTAGCGCCCTGCGGGTGTGTACATGGAGCCACCACTCACTGGGCACTTTTCCTGAGCCTGACAGTGTGGGCTGGGACATGACGCCACCCTGGAAGAGCTTGAAGCTAAGGTTATGTGCACAGATAACGATTAGAATAAATGCAGAGAAAGATCAGTGTATAAACAGTAGAGACAGAAATAAACAAACCACAAGTTTGTAGAGAAGAAAGCCTATCTGTGGCTGGGCTGATCAAGAAATGTTTCATGGATAAAGAGCATTTGAGCTGGGCATTGCAAGAAAGGTAGCGTTGGACTTGAGGACTTGGAAGGGAGAGTGTCCTTGTCCAGGGAAACATGAGCAAAGGCATAGATGGGTGGGAAGTACCAGGGTACCAAGTGGGCAGTAACAGATTCGTAGCTTCAGGGCGAGAGTGTGTGTAAAAGTGACTAAGGAGGAGATAAGGTAGCAAGGGTCCCGGAGGCCAAAACCAGGAAGCCCTTGAGTGTCATATGACTCAGCGATTTAAACTTAAGACTAAGTCATTGGGGAGCAGTTGGGAAGAATTTTGGTCCGGAGAGCGGCAATAGGATCTCTCCTGAAGAAACCTAGTCTGGTACCAGTGTGTGGGTGGTTTTGGTTACTGAAATAAGCTGAGCCAGGAAGCCTGTTGGAGCTGGTGTGATGGTCCAGGACAGAGGTGAGAAGGGCCTGAGCAAGGGGAAACCACCAGATTGGAGAACAAGAGACAGGTTCAGGAGATGGGATTTAGGAATTGCCCAGATGATAGGGGTTGGCTGGTGGGGAGGGAGAGAGGGAAGCAAACAGCTCCAGAATTTTGAACCCAGGTGCCACTTACTACTTCTGGGCCGTCTGCCAGGCATTTCACAGGTATCATAGCATTTAATCTCTTCTAATCCTTGGGGTTGATATTTTCATCCTTATTTCAGAGATGAGAAAACTAAGGGTCAGAGAAAGTTAGCAGTTGGTCTAAAATTGTATAGCTAATAGGATGCAGAACAGGGATTTTGGTGTAGGCATTCCTGCCCCTCAAGCCTATGTTCTCTCTACTGTACTGGGTTTGGAAGACAGCAGATGTGAGAGACAGGAGGAGCTATATTCAGTTTAGATGCTCGTAAGATTCCGACATTTTGGTGTCCCTCCAGTGGCTGGAGATGTGAGCTGAATCTCAGGGACAAGGTTAGAAACCCTCTGTTGCTCTTTTATTCAGCAGGTGGTTGTTGAGTGTCTTCCTGGACCACGTTGGCAGTGGGAATGATTCATCCAGTGGTGAACGACAGCAGCATAGTTGTCCTCCTTCGCAGAGCTGACAGGCTGTTGAGTGTGTTGCAAGGGAACGTGCAGATTTGCCATAGGGACGCTTACCCGGGGCCCTGACCTTGTTGGGTCAGGGAACCTGTCAAGGCAGTTGTAGTGCTCACCCTCAGATTCAGACGAGGAGCGCTGAGATAGAAAGTGGGGAAAAGGCATTTCCAGAGCAGGGGAAATATAATGTCCTAAGACCCAGAGGCGAGAGAGGAACACGGCACATCAGAAGAACTGAAAACTTTGTGTGGCTGGAGCGGAGGGAACAGTCGCAAGGAGATGAGGCTAGAGAGGTAGGCGGGAGCCAGAGCAAGGAAGGCCTCGGAAGCTGTGTCACGCTCGGAGTTCACCTCCAAAGACAAGTGTGCCTTGTCTGAATTTCTTGTCTCTAACAGAAAGTTAAATTGCTCTGTGGTCTAGTGGCTTCTCCCTCAGCGAAGAACCATCTGTGCACTACCGCTTCTGGAAGATTAGTGGGTAGCTAATTTTATGTGTCATCTTGGCTGGGCCACGGTACCCAGATATTTGGTCAAACACCAGTCTAGATGTCTCCATGAGTGAAGCAGATGATCCTTTAATATACGTGGGCCTCATCTCAATCAGTTGAAGGCCTTAAGAGAAAGTACTCTCGAGGAAGAAGGAATTCTGTCTCCAGACTGCCTTCGGACTCAAAAGCGCAGCATCAACTCTTCCCTAGATCTCCAGCAAGCCCTGCAGATTTCAGATTTGCCAGTCCTCGTAATTGCACGAGCCGATTCCTTCTCTCTCTCTCTCTCTCTCTCACATACACACACGCATGAGCGTGTGCACACCGCCCCCCCCCCCCCCCCGTTGGGTCTGCTTCTCTGGAGAACCCTGACTAGTACAGATGGGAAGATACCGAAATTTAAATTGTTCTGCTACTGTTGATATTAGCAAAAAGCTGCATCAGGCCTCTCTAGGCATTCTTGGTGTACTGTATATTGCTTGTCGTATAGATGAGAAAAATGAAATACAGAAGGGATGTGATGTACCCGTGGGGATGCAGAAAGTTGATGGGAGAGCCAAGGAGAAAACCCGGGTTTCCTCTGCTGTAGTTAGTTGCTTTCTTGCTGTTTGGCCCTCATGTTCTCATCAGCAAGGTGATAAAGCTCCTGGTTTTGCCGTGCCTGATTATTGCTAACGTGTGTGGGATCTTTTCTCTATGTCAGGTACTGCTCTAATTGCTTTATAGGTGCTAGTGATTTTAATCCTTACAACTACCCAGTCAGATAGGGACTAATATTATTCCCGTTTTATAGATTTTTTTTTTTTTTTTTTCGAGATAGGGTCTTGCTCTGTTACCCAGGCTAGAGTCAGTGGCGTCATCATAGCTCACTGCAACCTCAGACTCCTGCCTCAGCCTCCCAGGTATCAGGGACTGTAGGCACACGCCACCATGCCCCGCTGATTTTTCCATTTTTTGTAGAGATGGGATCTCACTCTTTCTCAAGTTGGTCTCAAACTCGTGGGCTCAAGCTATCCTCCCAAAGCCTCCTAAAGTGCTAGAATTACAAGTGTAAGACACCACACCTGGCCACCATTTTACAGATTTTAAACACCGGGGTCCCAGTGAGCAACGTAGTCATTGCTGCACAGCTAATGAGTGGTAGAGCTGGGCTTGGGTCACAGGTAGCCTGGCTCCAGAGATTGTCTCTTGCTTACTCCACTGCTTCTCAGTTTAAGATGTCCTGAGCACAACTCTCCACCTCTCCCTTTGGAGCTATCCAGAACATTCATTATGGTAGTGGTACTCTTGGCAGGGCTTGTGCTGACAGAGAAAATGCTTATAAGTTATTTTTTAAGAGGCCATCCAATAATGCATCTCACCTCCTTGAAAAACAGAAAACATTCCCATTATAGCAACATTGTAAACCTGCTAGAGTGTATTTTTAGCAACTAGACTTTCCTGCCTAGGCTGGTGACACTGGTACACATCTGATTTGCCCAGGGTCATGCAGGAATGTGATAAAGTGGTGATGTGGGTTGGTTCCTTGTCAAGCATCTTAGGATGTGTTTGAGTAAGGAAATAGCAAACTTCTTTGTGTGTGTCCCATGGTTCTCTGAGGGAATAACCATCGTGACTGTCATTTATTGGGCTCATTGTGGCCTGGTAGTGTTGTAAGTGCTTTATAAACATTGTCTCCTGGAGTCTTCTCAGCAGCCCAAAGAGGCTGGCATTATCATCTCATTTTACACATAAAGGAAGCAGTGATTAAGGAGTTCAGTAATATTTCCAAGGTAAGTAGCAGAACAAGGATTAAACCTCACCAAATGCTTTCAAGCCAGCACTCTGCTGTGCCTATACTGGGTACCCCCGCTGCCCACCACTCTTCGCTGGTAGACTCTGAACCCCGTGAAGGCAGGTACTTTTTTCCATTGGGTTCACCACCATACCTCAGCACCTACCAAGTGTAGTACCTGACACATAGTAGGTGCTTGATGCATGTACAGTCATGCGTCACTTAACGACAAGGATACATTCTGAGAAAGGTGTTAGGTGAGTGTGGTACTGTGTGAACATCACGCAGTGTAATGATACAAACCTAGGTGCTACAGCCTACTACGCTCCTAGGCTACGTGGCACAGCCTGTTGCTCCTGAGCTATAAACCCGTACAGCGTGTTACTGTACTGAATGCTGTGGGCAGTTGTAGCACAG
Source organism: Propithecus coquereli (assembly GCF_000956105.1). Classification (NCBI taxonomy): domain Eukaryota; kingdom Metazoa; phylum Chordata; class Mammalia; order Primates; family Indriidae; genus Propithecus; species Propithecus coquereli. Next base: position 5,971,229 of record NW_012155396.1, on the reverse strand, counting down.
TAGTAAGTACTGGTGTATCTGAACATACCTAAACATAGAAAAGGTAACGCGTTGTGCTACAGCATTACAGCAGCTACAGTGTCACTGGGTGATAGGAATTTTTTAGCCGCATTATAATCTTATGGGACCACTATTGTATACACAGTCCGTCATTGACCAAAATGTCGTTACATGGCACATGGCTTGTATATTGAGCGACTCACAGACTCATTCTGTTCTCTGTGATCACATCCAAGTAGCTGTTTATATTTTGTACCATTTTTTCCCCCTCAAGGTTTATTTCCTTTGCTTCTCATAACTGAAATCTGGTGATTCAGTACCATTATATAAGTTTATCTTTCCTGTTAGAAATAGTAAATTATGATAAACTTGACCAAAAAATGTAAATCAGAATTAGGCAACATCTGCCTCCATCTGCCTTATATTCTTGTCTTTAATTGTGCAAGTATATGATGATGATTTCTGGCAGAGCTAAAGTAAATAATGTGAATTTTCTTTTTTACTCTGTAAGAAAGATGGCATGGTCTAGAAGATTAGCCTCTGGGCTTGTGTGTTTCATACATGAAATATATGAGTCTGTGTGCATACTCATTTTGTGAGCTAAGTTTTATGTCTTCTTTTGTCATTTTATTTCATCTAAAAACACCTGGTAGAAACTCCATTATTGTTTGTTGTAAGAAGCATTAGAATGTATGTTCAAACCAAGGCCATGCAAAAATGCAGATTCACTCAGTAAAAACTCATTAACAGCCGGCTCTGTGCCATACTGGCACCTTTGCTTGGCTTTGAGAAGCTGCAGTTTATGTTTGGGAATGACCAGTCAAAATAGCAGGACAGAGACAGGCAAGAATGTAATTCTAAAAAATTTAAATGGGGAGCGGTGGAGCATACATCAAAACAGAAGACTGCCTTGTATCTTCTTGTAGCTATAACATTAATACATTTGAAAAATGCACCCTCTCAACCTTCTCAAACTCAGAATTTTTGCTGTCACTCCTCATTTTGAATATCTATTCTGAATTTTTTATTCTTTTTTTAGCAAGGAGGAAGAAAAAGTTCTCTTTAAGAATTCATTAGAAATTAAAATTAACTTCTACATTTTGTATTCTTCAGAATATGGTGAAGACTAATTTGAAAGGGCAGTGCTTGATTTGATCAGCCGTGGGAAAGGAAGACAGTCACAGGCAGTAGGACTGGCTAGCACATCTCCGCCATGATGGAGAAGTGGTGTTGCTTGAATTGTTAATTCTTTCATTCTCTTTCTTGCCAAACCTAATGGCTTCTGTTATAACATGTGGCAACTTCTCCCTTGGTGACTAACGCAGTCCGAGTTACCATAATATTTAGGACCAGCTACAAAGACATTTCTTCCCCTAAACCTGTGCCAAATCTAAATCAAACTATCTTCTCCTCCCTGGCCATTCAAATAGGTCCAGCTCTTATATAAAAAGACAAGAAATACACAGGCCTCTTTTTGTTTTATGCCTGTTCAAACAGATAAACAAACAAGGCACATCATGCCTGGTGTTGCTTTGAGCTCAATCACTTCCTCCTAAAATAGTCTCCGATACTTTCTTCATTTTAAGAATTCTAGAAGGAAGAAAATATTCTGAGTCTAGCTACAGCAAACTCTCTGCTCTTGGTGCTAATAGAGGAAAGAAGAGTATCTCTAAAGCCACTGGCCTTCAGCAGGTGTGGCTGTGCTGGATGGCCTTGACCTCCAGAGGCCTGAGACCAGCAGTGCAGGAGACGAGATCATCCGTGTGGCCACAGACTTTCCACCTGTTCAACAATTAGCACTAAACAAGTAACATCAATTCAGCTGGCAAAATAGGAAAAAGAGTCTTAAATAAATTTGTTCTGATCTATTAATATAAACCTGGTCATTTTCTCCTTGGCATTTGATTCACATATTACATGCATGTTTTATTCATCCTTGCTAAAGTGATTATATCCCATAACCAACTTGATTAGTGTAAATGAATTTCCTCATATTTTTGGCAAGATTTACTTTCCTTCATTACTTAGTTTGCTGTTTTGAAATATGAATTACTTTCAACACGGTTCATTTTTGTGGATGGCATTTCTGTCTTTTTAATTTGTTGATTATTCGATATGTAGAAAAGATTATGTGTAACATATAAGTAAACCCTAAAGCACAATTATAAAATGTGCTCCAGTGACCCAGCGTCTAATTTGAGAATCGGCACATTACGAATACTTTGGGGTCTCTCTGTGTACCTTGTTCTTGTCATTCTCCTCCTTCCCCACTATTCTGAAATTTATAATCTCTTGATTTTTTAAAAGAAGTTTATATATTTTTATCACATAAATGTGCATTCCTAAAGGCATTTTGAGACACGTAAAAATGGTATCACATTCTTTGTGGTCTTTTTGGAACTTGAGTTTTTCCTCCATATTATGTTTGTAAAATTCATCCGTGTTGTCGGATATAGCTATAGTTTCTTCACATACATTGCTGTAATGTTCTAGTGTGTGACTATATCACAATTTATCCACTATCTTGTTTATGGGAGGAGGGGGATAGGAAACAAGGAATTCAGTTTTAAATATGTTGAATTTGAGAACTCTGTTAGAAATCCAGTGGAAACGTTGAGTAGTAGGCAGGTGGGTATTCAAATCTGTTATTCAGGAGAGACGTCTGAGATGGAAATATCAGCATTTAGATGGCATCTAAAGCATTATCCTTCCAGCTTATTTTAGAACACTATTTACCCCATCAATTGAGATTTTTATCTTAACAGGTTTTTTGTTTTTTTTTTTTATTTCTTAAAGGTCTATCTGGTGTTGTTCTTGATTTGCTTTTTCCCCAAAGCTGCCGGGTCACTTTGCTGAAATGTGACTTGTAAGGGAATAAATGAGGAGAATATGACCGTCAAAGAAAATAGGGAAAGTGTTTTGCCAACTCTAAAGGGTTGTATGAGGCTGGATCTTGTTACTTCTCTCATGGAGTCCCAAATGATAGAGAAATTTGCTTCGTAGGCCGGGCATGGTGGCTCACGCCTGTAATCCCAACACTTTGGGACGCTGAGGCAAGAGGATCACTTGAGGCCAGGAGTTCGAAACCATCCTGGGCAATAAAGTGAGGCCTTGTATGTACAAAAAAAATTAAAAATTAGCCAGGTATGGTGGTGCCTGCCTATAGTCCCAGCTACTTGGGAGGCTGAGGTAGGAACATTGCTTGAGCCCCGGAGTTTGAGACTGCAGCAGTGAGCTAGGTCATGCCACTGTACGACAGAGCGAGACCCTGTTTCTAAAAAAAAAAAATTGCTTTGTAAACTGAAAAAATATTATACATTAATTATTATATTTGATTATAGTGGCTTGTTAGCTTTTGGTTAATAGCTAATGTTCACTGAATGGATTGCTTACTTAACCTGTATTAACTCATCTTTATCATAATCTGTGGGAAGTAGGTTCTGTGTATTCATACTTTACAGATGAGGAAACTACAGCTCATAAATGGAAGACCCGGGATTCAGATCCACGGAGTCTGCTTCTTAGAAGCTGTGTTCTGGCCTGGCGCGGTGGCTCATGCCTGTGATCCTAGCTCTCTGGGAGGCCGAGGCGGGCGGATTGTTTGAGCTCAGGAGTTCAAAACCAGCCTGAGCAAGAGCGAGACCCCGTCTCTACTAAAAATAGAAAGAAATTAATTGGACAACTAAAAATACATAGAAAAAAATTAGCCAGGCATGGTGGCACATGCCTGTAGTCCCAGCTACTCGGGAGGCTGAGGCAGGAGGATCGCTTGAGCCCAGGAGTTTGAGGTTACTGTGAGGTTGCTGTGAGCTAGGATGATGCCACAGCACTCTAGCCCGGGCAACACAGTGAGACTCTGTCTCAAAAAAAAAAAAAAAAAAAGAAGCTGTGTTCTTAGCTCTTACGCAGTATTGTCTTCTTTAAGTGACAGGTTTCTCTCAGCTCCTTTAGCTTCAAGAATTCAGGCATTTAAGGGTCACATTGTGTTGTGTCCACCTTGAACCCAGCTACAAAACGCCACATTGGGCAATGGATCCCAGCAAAGGGCTTTGTCTTCACTGACCTAGTTTCACCACTGGACCCACCCTCAGACCTCAGGGCACTACCCACCTGCCAAGTGCCCACTCTGTGCTTATTGAAAATAATGTGTTTAAGTTATTTGCCTGAAGCCGCCCAGTGCGTCAGTAGTGGGCCAGGGACTACAGTCTGGGTCTCCTGCCTTTCAAATGTCACATTTGTTTTGTTTCAGTAAACCATATATCTCCAGGGGATCTGGCAGAAATTTGAAAGTACTTAATTTTACTATAGTAAATACTAAAAAATCCTTTTTTAAAGCAAAGAAATCAAGCCCCAGCCAGGGGAAACATGATTTGCTCTGAGGGCCTTTGACAAGCTCCCATGGGCACTAGGCTCAGATCAGGGATCACCAGAGCTGACTCCGTCTCCCACTGTGCAAGCCGAAGGCATTGAGACTTCAGCTGTGGCCACAAGGCTGCAGCTGGACCTGGAAATACTCGCACAAATGCTGCTGTAATGCGTAATGTCCTACCCGCAGAGTCAGCGGCACACAGCTGACTGCTCTCAGGAGGGCGTCGTGGAGAAGGTTACATTTCTGCCACGATGTGGTGATCCAGGTCAGGACCCAGGCGAGTTAGCCCAGCCGTCTGAATGGGCACCCTCTGCCTTTCTTACTGAGTGACGGGTGCCATGCAGTCAGCTTCATGTGTTTGTAAATGTGTCCTGTTTTCTAAAACCACATCAGTCAAGAAAAAGATGTAGGGTATCCAGGAGAAGGGAGAAGAAAATCCGAATTGCAAACTACTTGAGAGCAGAGCACAGGGTCTTACCTTTGTCATGAGAACGCTAGACAGATTGTAGTCCCTTAATAATACGTTTGACAAATTGATGGAGAAACGTAACTGAGAGAAAAGTTTCAGCAAGATGACAGCTGACTTTCCAAGGTTGGTCTGATCTGGTCGTGTTCAGATTGGAGCTGGGATTGCATGCGTTTGTCAGAAGGGAGGGTTGTCACAGGAGACGCACAATATTAAGCTTCGCAAGGGCATACATTATTTCTATTGATTCTCTCAGTTCCCAGGGCAGCAACAGATGGTAGAAGTTTATATTCGACTGTGCGTGGACAGAAGGGCCTTAAGCAGTTTGGCAAAAGATGGACCAGGTTTGGGCCGCACTCAGCTCAGCAGGTTAAATTTCGTGTCAGTAGATGAGATGCTTCAAAACTTGAATGGTTTGTTGGGACTTTATTTCCCTTAAAAATTCTTTGTTTACACTCTCTGTGCTGCGTTGATTTCCTGCGGGCTGTGTCAGTTGCGGAGACTTTGTAAGCAGCGAGGCCGGCAGCCAGACAAGGCGGCACGTGCAGCCTTTAAGACCTAGGACGTATCTTATCTCTGTTGCCGATTGACTATGTGGGCTTGGGCAAGCTGGTCCAACTCTCTCCACCTCAGGTTCCTTGTCTGAAATACGTTGATGGGTTGTTTGTGTGAGGATCAGTAACGACAGAACACAAAGGGCTGTTGGTTTTGCTGGTGAAGGAGCAGGAGGCTGGAAGCAAGGAGACCTGGGCAGGCGATGTGACCTCTCTGACGACCTCCAAGGTCTTTATCGGCACAGGTGCCCTAGTTCCTGATGTTGTAGCATTTGTTGCATGATGAAGGACACCTGGCATGCTCTCTGGGCAGCCCTCGTCAGCTCCCCCCTCGATGCCCAAGCCAAGGATCCGAGGGTTCACGAGATTCCCCCTTCACTGACACAACCTGCCTTCCCAGCAGTCAAGTCTGAGGTGTCCTCTGTCCTCAGTGACCCTGTTCATCATCAGTGAACGAACTTTTTAGTTGAGAAGTATCCTTTTACCAGAAGGTACATGTTTATGAGGGTGGTAAAAACGAGAAGAGTTGCTTGAGAACAAGTTCTCCTTTACATAAATATGTCCAAAGTTCAAATCTGGGCTTTGTGTGTTTATAAGACACATTGAATGAACGAAAATGGAAGAAATGCAGGACATGAGTCACGATTCTCAAACTGTCAACTTAGAGAAAGAAGGACCTGAATTTACACACACCCCGCTTGAACAGTCAGTGGCAGAACTGCCCACTGCTGTGGGTGACGTACAGGTAACATGCGCAAGACCCAAGAGCAGGTCTTTCCTAATTTCTGCGCCTCTAAGCCATAAATATTTTATCGTTAAAAGGTCACTTGGGGTTATTGTGAGATCTGATGAGATAACAGCCATAAGGAGTTTAAAACTCTGTGAATGAAAAAGCGGATGAAAATTCAAAGGCACTCCTGTTAACTAAAACCAGTGTGGTGGCTGTTTCTACCTTTCTTCTTTCCCTCCTTCCTTCCCTTCTTTTTCTTCCCCATTCTTTCTGTCCCCTTCCCTCTGGCCCTCTCTCTGACCTTATTCCTCCCTGCCCTCCCTCCCCTTCCTTTCCCTCCCTCCCCTTCCTTTCCCTCCTCCTGTCACCAACAGTGTTTATACAAGAACAACATGGACCTTAATCCTGTCTTCAGGGAGCTTGCGGACTAGCGGGAGAAATAGGCGGTAAATAGGCACACGGAGGCCCTGACGGGTTACAAGGGACTGTGAAGGAAAAGAACACACACTGCAGTCTAAATAAAGCCTGGCGTGCGTTCACTCTGTACGTGTTCAGATGCTAAGGATAGTAACAGCTCTTCTGTTGCTACCTATTAGAGGTGGCTTTATAAATACAAAGACTTTGGTTTTGTGAAGCTGTCTGGTGCAGAGTCACCCTTGGAGATTGACATTATTAGGGCTGGTTTTTTTTCATATAGATGAAGGATGGATGGATGGATAGATATATAGATAGAAGTTTTTCCTAATAAACACAAGTGACAGTCTCTGAGAACCAATTTCTTATGTGTGCGTTATAGGATTGGGTGATAACTGTGGTTGAGTGTGATAAACTGAAGGAGAAAATTTTATTTTTTAATTTGTTTTTTTACAAATTGTTAGAGCTAGAATATGCTTATTCTCTACCATTTTCAAAAGAGGAATTGGAAAAGGGAAAGCTCATTTATGTGGTGTTTACGATAGCTGTCTGTCCCTGAAGAAAATTCGTGGAAAAACCCCATCGGTGTCCTCAGACTGAAAAGAGGGATTTGGTCTCCTGTTCATGCAAGACTCAGGAGGCAAGAGAAGAGCATGTGCTGTAAGGAAAGCCACCATCCTGCCCGGCTGGGGAGCCCTGGATGGCAAGTTGGTGGGCTCAGGCTTAACTCGTGAGCACAGATGCTTCTGCACACGTGCTGGAAGCTGCTTGGCACGGTGCATCTCCTATTTCCTGTCACTTGAAAAGAGGACTGTGGAACTCAGGTCCTTCTGAGTGTTCACCAGTAAAGCAAGCAGCAGCAGTGCCTTCAGTTCAGGTGACACGTCCATGTGTCAGCTGTCTTTGCGCCCCCTGGGAACGAGTCTTAGCTCTTCTTCTTTGGCCCTTCTGACTACAAGCAGCCAGGACTTCAGAACCCACTCATTTTTAAAGATTTCCAAACAGAAGAGGAAATTAGGGCAGAAACTTATTAAAGCTGAACATGATCTTGACAACTTTTCTCATTAGGGGGTAGAACATTGGAGCATTGAGAGTTTGTTAAGGTTTGTGATTGATGACATACTGAAGTAATTTTAAAATAAATACCTCATTTTAATGTTAGCAGTTCACCGTCATTTCCATGAGGTTTTAGGTCTTTTGTGAACAAATTAAAGACAGTGCTTTCTTTATGACATGAATTAAATCTAGATCCCCATGATATTTGGCACCTTCTAAATACCCAGATGGTCATTGCGTTTGCCTTGAAATGAGGACGTGTGTAGGGTTTTAATCACATCATGTTTTATTTTTTCTTTTAAATATCGCCTTTTCAATAGTTGCTTGTTAATGAATGACTAATTGTTTACTGCAGTCTATAACCAGGAATTTGAACATTAAAAAATTCTAATCAGCATACAGATTGAAAAAAATTTTCCCTCTCATTCTCTCATCCCTTAGAACAATAAAAAATAAATCATTAATAGTTTGAGAAATACCATCATTCTCTTCTTGAAACCTTAAGTTTAATAAATCAGTTCAGAAGTTTAATTATAGTTCCTATATGATAAAAACCTCTTATAAAATAAAAACAGGGGTAGAGCTAGAATAAGTTTTGCCTAATTATAACCACCATTTGACCAAAAAAAGGTAGTTAAAAATTATTTTTGCTTTATCATCTCCATTTTTTAATTGCTGAATCCTGAAAATTTTTTAGCAGCAGAAACAAGACAAAGAGCTTGTTATCTAAGATCATTTGAGTCCAAAGACCAGATTCTAGAACAGGTCTCAGACACCTGTGGAGGACGTGGGTGGTCAGGTCACCGTGAAGGCAGATGGGTATATTCTGTAGTAGGCAACCTAAGTGAGACGTTTGGGATCAGAATTTTACCCTCTTTGGTCTTTGAAAGTGAGTAAATCTTCATGACAGATTATTCTCATGAAATAAGATTGACATGATGACCTCAGGGAACGAGTACTTTGGAAATGCTCATTTAATTAAGAAAAGAAAGAAAAAGCTAATAAAAGGGACTGAGTGTTTCAAAAGGGTTGTTCCTTCTGCTGAACTTCTTTTCCAAATACGAGTGCAGAAATCACGAGAGCAGGTGTTTCCATTGCCTTTCCGTATGTTACACTGTGTGCACACACCTCCAGCATGTGCACACACGCATGCACCTCAGAGGCGACCCTTCCAGCCTCTGGTTTTCCAGCTTTAGTTTTCACAAAGGACCATGAGCACTGTGGGTTCAGACTCGGGTTTGGGTTCAGTGACAGTCGTTAGTGCTTCAAAGGTGGGGGACTGAACTTGGGACAAACACGTGGCAACAGAAAGCTCTTTTATGTTCCATGAAAGTAGTGGATGATGCTTTGAGATCCTGTCTGCATATTGCCCAGGATATGTATAGTTAGCATTGCATTTATAATGGAAATAGACGATCTGACACTCACATAGCTAAATATAATTTATAATTTTGACATAAGGTTGAAACACGAAAGATCATGCTTCTCAAACTACTCTGATAACGTATACAGACCACTCATTTTAGATAATGGTGAGTTAAGCCTGCCAGCATCTGAACAGTCTTCACCCATTTGTTCAGACACCTGCAGTTGGGTGCTAATGCACAGGTTTAATTGCTTAAACTTAAATTATAAAATCCCTAGAACATAAGACAGGTCTCTTGCAAAAGCTTCCCTGCTTTCATGAGCTGCTTGTACTTCCCAGGATGCTTCTGCGCCAGCCCCTCTCAGAAGACGTCTGCTTTCAAACACAGGCGGTTTAGCTCTTCAGGGAAAGTGCCAATGTCTGCACCATCAGCAAAATCACTACAAGCATTCCCTGGGAAGTCTAGTCTGTCAGAAGCAAGTTTAATTCGGGAATGATAGTTTATCCAGGTTTCTTCCAGTTAGCACTGGTCATAGGTCTGTTTTATCAGCCCAGACTGCCTCTGTGTTGAAGCTTCTGTCATTTGTCTCTGTTCATGCTGACTCCCTGAAGCCACAGACGATATCAGAACTAGATTAAAATGGCCCTGCCACTGCGACAGAGTGGGGCGCTTTTGGCTTGGGTCTTGTTATTTGTTCCTCCAGTGGTTCCTAGTTGTTGTGACGTCAAGGCTGCCATTCAAAGCAGAGAAAAAGGAAACGGTGGCCTCTCTTTGCATCGGTAGCCTGGACAAGCTGTTGTTTCTCAGGCATCCAAAACGCTTTCTGTCTGGCAGAGCTGTGCATTCCATGCCTGGGTGACCTGGTTAAATGGAGGAAACCAAATGCTATCCGCTGAATACTCTCCAAAACAAGCATTCCACCCTGAGCGTCTCAAGCACAGGCTTCACTGCTTCCGAGGACTGTAAATGGAACAGCAGCACTGCTCTGCATTAGCTGCATGCATATTCAGCTTCTGTTTAGGGTATTTTAAAGGAAAGAATATGGTTATCAATGGCCTTGATTAATACACACTCCAGCAATGTCATTGTGCTGCCTTTTGGGTCAGTGCTACAAAATCCTTTTTGGAAAACCAGTGCTGTGTTAAAAATCTGTTGGAATCACAATCAAAAGTTCAACACTGCTGAACTGCCACCCCTTCCTTTCTGTCTCACTTTTGCTCACCCCATTCCCCAATTTCAGATTTCTGAATTCTAGAAAGTCTCTTGTATATGTTGAGATATTAATTTTTCACTGTGTCTTATTGAGTGTGTGTATGCTTTGCAAATACCTGAAAAAGAATCACAACTATAATGTGTAGATCGTGGGTCTGGATCTTTCTTAATGAACACCTTTTGCTTTTCACAGAGAGGCTATTTCACAGTATCACAGAACTGTCTCTTTAGGAATGAGCCAAGATATCCCTTTAGCAAACGTCAGTCTTGTAAGGCCAAAAGTTCACTAATAATGTCCTGATCACTTACAGTGAATGCCTACCAAATTTACCAACTTTAGACTAAAATTTTCTGAGAGCATGCCTTCTTGGGTTTCTTTCTGGCACTAGAGACAACTTTATTTTATTAGATTCTTGGAGGTAGACAACTATAGTCACTAGAAAAAGCAAAGTTACAGCAACCACACTTTGTATCCCAGAGTTGTCGTAGTTTTAAGACAATACGCATTTGAGGTTTTATGTTACAAATCCCATTAAATCTTTCTCAGAATAGCCCTTCTCTGAACCTTTGATTGAAGCATATTTGCAGGAACCAAAACCATTTGATATATACCCGTTTTATGTCAGGAAGGTTCTTGATACAGTGGGGTGTTTTAAAAGTGGGTTATAATAAGACTATTCTTCTTGATTCCTGACTCTGTATCTTCTGGAAAAATATGTGTATCTTCAGATGACTGGGTAAAGACAGATTGGATGGAGTGGATCATGTAGTTAGGATTTATACTGAGCGTTTGCTAGACTGCAGTCTAATTTCGCCTGGTCAGTCAGACTTGCCCAGGGTCTGGCCTAATGCCGTACAAATGGCACTTCCATGCCACCATAGATTCAGTGGTGGGAATGGGGCATGGAGCTGATGAACGGGTGCTTTGGACTAGGTTAGCCTGAAAATCTTGAAATCAGAGGAAAACTAAGACATTCCTTTCCGTTTGTGGACTGGAGAATTATTAATAGTTCTTTTTTTTGTTGACTACTATTTGCATTTCAGTTAATCTTTTTCTTCTTCCCTTTTCTATTACTACCATTTCAGGAGGTGCTTGTTATCTGAAGATAACTGGTACCAGAAAACTACTACTTTAAGAGAATTGACTTAAAACTGAATCAAACATTTAAAACAAACAGTAACATTTAAAAAAAAATTTTTTTATTGAGAGTAAATCTTGAAAAGTAAAAAAAAAAAAAAATTGATGCTTAGTTTGTTTTACATTATATAACACAAATTTGGGATGCCACATGTTGTTTCATAGGACAAAGATTGGCTGGTGACTTCTAAGGCAGAATCATAAAGAGGTGATTTTTGTATAAGCATTTGAATTTTCCCAAGGGCCTCTCTGAATCGTTTGTTGCACATTCTCTTGAAGAGGCTACCTCTGTTGGCTTTCTCTTCCTCACCTGTCAGCTCTTCAAACTGTCTTTGATCCTTATTTGTCAATGACTATGTGTGACTCCAGCAGTTCTCCAGGATCATTTTTATCAACTTTATGAAAATCTGCAACTTCACATTACAAGTGAACTCCACTGGATTTACATGTTATTCTGTAATATTATCCAACCAAGAAAATGAGCAAAAACAGGTTGATGTTAATGAGGACCAAACATTAGGTGATCAGTGTATTCGTCAATATTTTTATGTTATGATGACCTTTGCTTTCTTATGCAACTTCGTAACTACAGGGATTCAGATAATGATTACTCCAGTAATGAGCTGTCCCCACCCTCCACCAAATATTACGTTGTATTTAAAGGACTCAGTATGAGTTAGTGGGCTTTATGATCAACCACGTGTAGACTTGGATGCCACTCCCAACACTTCACTAGGTTATGTAACCTTAGGCATGCTGTCCACAGAACTGCAGATTCTTATCTGTAAGGTAAAGAAGACAACCTTGCATCACAGTCATGAGGATTAGAGCCCATGGACGTAAAACCCGAGTCACATACAGTGTATGCAGCTCGAAAATGGTCCTATTAGGGCTGTTATTGCTTTTGTGCGGTACCTTACATTTTATATGAGACTTTCACATTTATTTAATTCTTTATAAAAACCCAGAAGCTGAAAAGCTTAAATTTTATCCTCTAGACATAGCAAAGTCACTGAAGGTTTTTGAACAGTGCAGTGACATGAGGAAACTAAATTTCAGAAAATTATGGCTGGTGACTGTGTACATCTGGAATTAGCTAATACTAATAAAATTTGATAGCCGTTTTCTTCATGCTATCAGTGAGAACACCAAGGCCCAAGGAAATTACATAACTTTCTTGGGATCACGTAGTTCGTATCTGGCGGAGTCGAACCTAGAACCCAATCTTCTGTCACCTGCAGTGTTCTTCCACCATGTAGTTGCTCACTGGCAGGTGAACCAATTAAAAAGGGCATGATACTGGTCCAGGAACAGAGCGACATGTTTGTTGGAAGTGGGAATGCAAGGGAGAGGACGAGGGTGGCAGATACTGGAAACAAGTGCTGCCCAGACTTGGTGACAGACCAGCCAGCTCTGCCCAGTGAAGAAGGGAGTCAAGGGGCCAAACTCTCAAGCCGGTAGGATGGATATACAGTTAAAGTAAAATAAGTAGCATCTGTTGGTTTCATTGTTTCCTGAAGAGTTTAAAGGGACTGCCCTATCCAGACAGAACTACTTTAAAGATGTAGGATTAAAGGTAGGAGAAGCCAGTGCTGAAGAGACAAATTTGAGACTCATGCCACAGAAGGAGAGTTGAAATGTCGCACTATATATACGTGTGTGTGCACACACATGTGCATTCGTGTTAACTGGAAGTGGTGGCGTATTCCCAAATTCAAGCCGGAGCCACACCACGTTGTTACTTTGTAACTTACTGCCCAGTTGTAATCACTGACTGTTACACCTTCCTCAGAAGGAAGAGCCGTTTCCCTAGATTCGTGTGTGTGTGTGTGTGTGTGTGTGTGTGTGTTTGTTTTGTTGGACGGATCCTGCTGTGGCACCAAGAGACAGACTTTGCCGGGCCCTGTTTTGTAAACAAATCTGTTCACCCACACTTTCTTCTATCATTGGATGTGTACACTGGCTCTGGTTTTCCCACCCGACACACAGAAGCCTAGGAATTTGGAAGCGTGTTTTCTTTTAGAAGTAGACAGGCATCAAAGAAAAATGTACATATGCGTTTGAAAGGTGCACATCTACCCTGTGTCTTTGGATCTTCACAATTTTAATTCTGGGCCACGAACTCTGCAAGTGTGTTGCAGCCCAGGGCACACCGCAGCCCCGGGAGGCGTCCTGAAAGCCTTCACAAAACTGTGCGCTGAGCTCGTAAAAAGAGAAAGCCCCTTTTACCCTCAAAGTTCATTTTGGGGGCCATAAGTGGGATAAGTCACCAAGATAATAAAACATACTACTGATTTTCCTAAGAAGGGGTGATTCATCCCTTTCTGAAATTGGAATATGAACTTAATACATATATACATGTAGTCACTTCCTACTTGTAGTTTTTTGCATGTTTTATTTAATATTCCAGCTGAGTTTAAGTTTTTATGACAGGAAATCTGTGATGGTAATGACAGGAGTAAATAACATTTGACTTTATGATTACAGTACAGGAAGTAACTTTTCACAGTGAGTAAATCTTTGGGAAAACAGTACCAGCTTACAAATTTAAGGAACATAAATTTTCCAGAATCTTGCATGTAGTTGCTTCGTTCTCTTAAGTGGAACTAAAAGCAGAATGGTCTCCTTTCTTTCTTTTCTTAACTTTTGTTGTCAACAAATAAGTGCCTTTGTTTTAGGAAGAGACATTTTCAAGTATTTTGACGCGACCCAATAGGATATAGAACCGTTAAAAAATTCTAAGCAAAAATATTAATAATAAAGCCAAACTTGACAGTGTAGAGTAAGTAGCATGAATGGCTTTAAGACCCTAGATAAGAAATTACTTTTTCCTGGAAGAGTTGAATGTCCAGATCATCGTTCACTGTTGAAGCTCAGGAGGCCCTTAAACCACCCCTTAGGCAGACCCCGCAGTTACTTGTATAGCCATGTTCTGTAGGGCCTCGGGGAAGAGTTCATTTAACATCAGAGAGGCTGCATATGAGCAAGTTTAATGAGAAGGGAAAGAATTGGGTAGAACTTCAGTTTTGTTCCTCGTGGGCAGAGCTTTAATAGAGGCTTTGTTTTTTCCTTTTCTAAAACAAATAACAGGGGAAGAAAAGATTTTTTTTTTCTCATCCTTTTCTTTTCATCTTAAAGCCTGAAGAACTTGTAGTGAGAAAAAAATGTATAACTGACACTCATTTCTGAGGATTAGTATTACACACACATGCATCACGGGAACAAATGGATGCCTGACAGATTAAAGTATCCGAGAGGTGTCTTACAGTTCCAGATGCATTCATAGCCACCGTGTGGCAGTGACACAGTGGCCCATCATTGGGCTGGGAGTTAAAGGATGAAGGTGCAAACTTCAGCTCTGTGTCTGTGAGCCTCACTTAAGTACCCTGATTGGAAACAAAATCTCTGAATCCTTTCTACTTCTAAAACTCATTATCATGGGTTTTGCAAATAAGTAGATTGCAAATTATACAAAGCTATTTTCAGAGGACAAACTAATGTGTTAGTTTTAGAGTTACCAGTACTTAGTTATCATGAATTTGCTTTAAATTTTTCAGAGAATATATTTGCATGTGACATGATTAAAAATCTGCCTCACGTTCGTATAGTCTTTGTAGCTTTTCAGTAAGTTTTACTTACTGTGTACTCCAGCCTGGGTGTGACTGCCAGGCATGCTAATGGCAGGCTCTGCAGTGCAGTGGTCAAGGTCACTGGCTTTGAATCCTGGCTGCACCACCTACTGATTGTGTAACCCTGAGCAAGTCCTTAAGCTCCCTGGGCCTCAGTTTCCTTACCTGTAGTGTGGGGATAGCAATAGAACTTACTTCTAGGGTTGCTGTGAAGATTATGTGAGCATGTGTGCAGCTCTTACTGGTGCCTAAGCCAGCCCTGCATGTCAGTTTGCCATTATCACTGATGATTAAACTGGCTTAAAGGTTTTGGGTGATCTGTACAAGAGCAAATCAGCAAAAGGAAGAACTGGAACTCGAAAGCTGGACTTTCCAGTGTCTAGTGCACTTGTGTGAGGCTACTCTCTCTCCTGTCTATAAAAGTGCTGTGAAAGAATGCCTTCCATTCCATTGTTTAAAAGAAAACTTTGAGTGAACGTTAAACATGAAGGACATTTGTCCCAGGGTTTCATTTTGTCTGGGGAGAGAGCAGACTTTGTAACACTTGAATGGTATCCACAGCATAGCGGAGACCTGGATAGTCTCTATAGTTTAATCACATTCTGAATATTCAACTTTAGAAGTAAACCCCATTAGACACCCAGATTAACAGGAATTTCAAAAAATTAGCAGCCTTTTTTGCAGTGGCTACTGCATCTGTTAGGTTCGTGTTCTCTGTGCTTTCCCTGACCCAAGCTTCTGTTTCATGAGCTTTTCACTGTTTTGCTCTACTTTTCCTTTTTTTTAAAACCTCTGCATTGGCCACCCAGGACTTAAGAGAAACGTTTACTGGTAAAGTATCTGAAACGGGAACAAACTGCATAGGAGTTGTGAGAGCTGTGAGCATGTTTTTAAAATCACTCTCCATGTAAAAGGTTCCTGTTCTTTTGACCCTATGCCAAAATATATCTTTTCTTTCTGTTGAGGAGATTGATAAGGTCTCCGGGGTGAGGGCAGAGGGGATGACTATTATGTAGTGTAGTGGGTTTAAATTAAATTCTTACCCCCACTTATAGATGCTATTTTTCACTCATTCTCAATTTGGAGATTATATCCTACAAATGGGTTCCATACTCTTCTTTTTAAAATGTCAGTTTTGAAAAGATTATAAAACATAGCACATTAGTGAAAATTTGCTTCTGGAGTAGAAAACACAGATTACACTTTTATGTATATTCTTCATATTTATCTTGAGTATCCAAAGATGAAATATAAAGGGTTGGGGGTCCCAGTAGTGTAAAGTGTTACCCTGCAAAGTGTGCTGTGTAATAAACACGGGGAGGATTCAGTTGATTCGTCTTATTCTTCAGCTCCCATTAAGTAGAAGCTTGTCTTTCCCTCCTCCCACCTTCGGGAGCTCCCCCTTCCCGTCACTCCCACCCAAGATGGAATCGCACAAACAGACTGAGACTGAAGGACAGGCTTTCTAAAATCTGTTTTTTTAGCAAGATGTCTATGAAAATGAGGTTTGTCACCACTGATATCCTTTAAGTTGAGATAAAAGCAAATTCTCTTTTTCATTTTGCCCAGTTGTCAAGAAATTCTATTCTTTTCTATGACATAAATTAACAGGTTTGGCTAAAGCCAAGAGAAATACACAATGTCACATTTTAGCCCTAGTGGCCGGTTTTCAAAGGGTGCGTTGGTGTGAACACCATGTCAGCTGCTAGGTCTTATAAATAAGTATTTTTCTGCCCCCGTCACAGACAAATCCAGAGAAGTTCTTTCTTGTCACAAGTCTAGGGGATGGTGTTCTTGTTTTTGGTGTCTGTGTACCTGGTAGGGAAGATGATTTTTGTATGTGAAATTTGGGGACAAACAAAAATAACTCTTTCTCTTTCCTTGAAGGGTTAATGCTCTAACTAGCTTCCGATTGGTTCACTTGAATCTTAAAATTACTTTTCTGGTCACGCACACTGAAGGTCTAAGCATTTGTGAAATGTCTTTTTTTTCCCCCCTCTTGATGCTGTTCTCTTTCGGCTGTCTTAATTACACAGGGGTTGAGAAACCAAATTAAAATTAGGCGTGTCTGGTAAACAGTGATCACGTTGCACGCTTTTAGCTTTGCTTGTTGGAGTTACTTCTCCTCCTCCCTCACTAGCTCTCCTCCTCACTTTTTTTTGAAAAGGAAATATCATAAGCTCTTTTAGAAATACTCACAGGAAGTGAGTATCCATACGCTGGTTACTCACCAGTAACCGAGTGTTAGCAGGTGGCGAACGCTACTGCAGCCCTCCCAGATGGATTTGAAAACTGCCCCCTGAGCAGAGGATGAAACGCAGGGTGCGTAGACCAAAGGGTTTTTGTATACGGAGGGAGTTATGAGAGGAAGTTGGTCATTGCGTGTCATCTCGAGAGATGGTGATTCAGGGCACTGTGATGGAGTCAGGAGGCACGTGGCTGCCATCGCTGCGGTTTCTGCAGTCAGAGAGCAGGCTGTCTTCTAAAAATTAACGCTCCCTCCACCCCCAACAACGATTCTTTTGCAGTGAATCACTTCCAGAAATGAATAGCCACAGTTTTTTGGAATGAACATTGTGAAATCCCTCGTTTATAATGGCAGGTTTTCAGTTGGTGGTTTTATCAGACAGAATTTCTCAAGATCAAAACGAAACCTTCTCTTTTAAAAGAAAGAAAGTACTATCGATACAGAAAGCAAAAGTATTTCCAGTCTCCTGCCGGAGAACTGTCACGGCAGATCTCTGTACCTATACTTAGAGATGTATGTCCTTATATTTGCCCGAAGACGTGAGTTCTTGGCAGTGTGGATTCAAGGCCAGGAGCCGGTGATTTCCTATGCAGAAAGTCGCTAACTACAAGAAATGTTACACTCGGTGAGTAGGTGGTAGTTTCTGAAGATTATTGCTAAACCAGTGTTCATCGCCTTGAGTCACGGATTTAAACGACAGCTAGCAAGCTCTTAAAAACTTCTGCTTTATGTGACAGAGCACATGGAACCCACAGGGCTCACAAAAGACTGTGACCGGTTTTTAAGAATATGGATTAATTGAATAATCAGTAAATCTTTTGAATATACTAGACCTTTTGAGGAAGAAAGGGTGTTTTACAGAAGGAAGTGGTTTGTGGGGAGCTTTTGGAGGTACAGTTATTGTTTTTCTGTGTTTATTTTAAGTATCACTCCATCCTCTTGTATGAAAGAAATAAATGACACCGTGGTCTCAACAGAGAAGAAGTTATGCCGACTGTTTTTAAATGAAGAAACGTTACTCACATGTTACTCCGAACTGGACTTTTTTCCTCCTAAACATTCATAAGAGGAAACTATCCCATGGAGGAGACTAACTTTCTGGCAATGTCTGTGATGTGTCTCATTCAGAACCTGGTGGGCTCTCTGTGGATTATTAGCAGTACTTTTATCCAGGGGCAAAGAGAGGGAATAGAGTTACTGGAAACAGGGAGTGTAGTTTAAGGAATTGTTCTCTCTCCAGAGTGGATAAATTGTTTGACCTACTGACTCATTTCATAGGAATTAGGAAAACAACCTAGTGTGGTTTTTATTGTTAGTCCTGGAGGATTCCAATATCTACGTGCCTGCAAATAAACGGAGCTGGAGAAAGGTAGCCTTGGCGCTTGGTGTTTCTACTTGCCTGTTCTGTTCTCCTAATGGAATTCAATCTTCTGCTTCCAGGACAAGTCCAGTCTGCACTTCGGGGTTCTTTGTCTGACCATTCAGCGGTGAGTATGTGTGACAGCTATTTCTGATTTTCACTAGTTCTTACTTCTTAATTCCTAAAAGGTATTTTGTCTAAGGAAAAGCTTTAAAGAACATTTTTTTTCCTGGTACATTTATAGGACATTTCCTATTTACCTGTAGAAAATACTTCGGGTGTGATAATGATTATAAAAGATAACATTAACCCATTGACAGCAATGAAAGTTAAGAACTAAGATTTATTCTGATAGATTTTTGTAGCATATTGACATGAAGGCAGTTTTTATTTTAACATATTTATATTAAAATGATTTTTTGTAATGTTATTTAAGCCACAAGTGTGGAAGATACCAGTATATTCTAGCAAAAATAATGTAATTACTAACAGTTAATGACAGGCATGAGTTTGGGGCTGGTAACATAATATTTATGTACAGAGAAACTTGTGATTCATGGTGTTTGGATTTTCAACCAATGTTATCAAATGAGCTAAAATTATCAGAAGAGGACAAAGAAGGGATATTAAACTTGGATAAAAGCTGGTGAAACAGAGAAAAGATAGCCTCGATAAAGTGTTAGATTACTGCCTCTGCGAGATGTCAAATATGCGGGATCCCCCAAATCACACCCTCAAATCATGTTCTTAATTAACACAAAAAGTGTTCGATCTACAATTATTATAGAATTTCTCATTCTCTTGGGAGGTGGCCGAGTAGAGGGTTGAGTTAGTCATGCCGGTGCTGTTTATTCAGCTCACTGCTGTGCTATGTCGGAATGCCTCAGAGTTGGAGACCTTAACCTTTCCCTTTGAGATTACGATTGGAGCCACGAATCCTTTTACCACACCTGAATGCAAACGTTTGCCTGCATTTTGGAGGCGTTCACAGATCCAGGGAAGCACCTCCACATACACCAAGTTGAGAATGCTGCCCTGGACCCAGACCTCACCAGGACTCTCCTATTCTTAAACTTCCCTGGAAATACCATTATTAAGAAGAGAAGGCACTCAGGTCAAAAAGAAGTCATTGTGGTTGCTAGGTGCGGGTGCAACGCCAGAGAAAGGACAAAGGGTGAAGAAAATACATGAGTAATACTAAATAAATAAGGAGAATGCTTAATATTTTCAGAACCACCAAACCAGTAGCCCAGAATCCCTGAACATTTAACCATGTATATTTATAATGTACTTTCTGAATTCAGGTAGAGAGCTAAAGACTCTGCATTAAGCAATGGAGTTGGATGGAGTTTTCCTCATATGTGTTTTTGCTTATGCCTTTTGCACAGTATAAAACTATGAAATCTCTTTTCTTTCTTTCTGTTTTTCTATTGTGCATGTTACCAAATAGGTAGGACTGAAAATCTTCTGAACTCTCGAAATATAATTTCAGGAACAAACTGGAAAAATATTTCTACATTACCGTAAGGTATTTCGTAGAGTTAGATATAATAATGTAGTTGAGTACAAAGGAAACACCATTTAAAACAAAAAGTAGCCTTTATTGCTCATCAACTAAACTTAAGTCAGTACTGTGAGGCTGTTGTGGAAAAAAATAGACATGATTCTTGGGTGTATTAAAGGGAGAATGTCACAAAAGGATAAGGAAATAAGGCTTTACATTCTCATCAAACTCATCATTGTGTCCAATTTGAGTTACACTTGAAAAAAAGATATTTGGGCAGTTGGGAGAAGCTGATACATAAGCAACAGAAATTACACACCCTTCCAGGAAAAGATAAAGTAACTGAGGGTTTTAGTCCACAGAAGGCTGGAGAATTTCTTGCTAGTGGTCTTTAAGTAGCAATGGCAATGGTCTGATGTATCCTTACCTTCCTGAGCCTACCACGCTGCCTGTGTTCAGTAAGCTGCAGTACTTGAAATGACCGTGGCGTTTAAGGATGTCAGTGACACTTGTATGATAGACTCAGCAGGAGTAAACAATAAAGTCAAAGAGATATTGTCATGACAGGAGGTATATAATACATAAATTTGCTGGCTGACTAATAGATAAGAAAGACTCTGGACAGGATGATAAAATAGTTGAGCAGCTAACTGAGGGGAAGTGACGAAATCTTGGGTTGATATCTCTTTCAAGATGTGAGTAGGTAAGTCCGTCTTGGGTGGTGGAAACATTAATTCATTCATTCAACAAACCCTGAGGGCCTATTTTGCTAGGTGCTTACGGTCGGATAGAGGAGGCAGAGATACAAAAGCAGATTCACAGTATACAATTAGTACTATGGCGTTATAAAAACAGCATGATCTGGAGGCTTGTGACTCTCAGCCACCCCCAAAGTGGCTTCCTGATGGAGGTGAATCGACCTCCCCCTGCAGGACAGCCTCCCAGGAGTGAGCGAGACAGGAGGCGCAGGCAGCGTGAGGGTTCCAGGCAGAAGGGTGGCACGTGCAGAGGCTCAGACCTGTGAGCGTCGGGGGAGTTTTGTTAACAGGGGTCTGATGTGTGCCACGCCATGCTTGACCGCAGATTTCTGCCCAGGAGAGTGGCACGGGCAGATGTAGACCTTAGAAAGACCACACAGGCTGCAGTGAAGAGAGTGATTGCAGTCGGGGACAGGCCGGGCAAGGCAAGGAGACCACATGGAAAGCTTTGGTCACAATCCAGTGGAGAAGTGCTGAGGGCACTTCTCAGCATGGATTCAAGGGAGATTAGTGGGGTGAGAAAGGGGACGGGTAAAGCTAAGGGAGTGATGTGGGTCGAGTGGCAGCACTCACCACAGTGAAATATGGCCGGAAGTCCATGTCATTGAGACGTGTCAGAGTACATATGGAGAGCAGAAGTGGAGCCCTAAGAGACTCAGCAAGTGGAAAGTCAGTCTGTGTAGATGCGGACCTCAAAATTCAAGTGAGCAAGAGCAATCAGTGGTGGTCTCGACTTGTGTGAAGACCTGTTTCTGAAGCAGTGCGTCGCTCTTCCACTTTTTTATATGACATTTTTAACTTTATTCTGACGAGTTAGTAATAAAACTTATGTATTTTTTTTATTGTACATATATTTAAGGTGTACAACATGACGTTTTGATGTACATAGTAAAATAATTACTATAGTCAAGCCAATTAGTATTCCCATCTCATAGCTACTTTTTCTTGTGTGTAGTAAGCACCTAAAATCCTACTCTCCTAGAAAATTTTCGGTGTGTAATACAGTATTATTACTTATATTCCTCATGCTGTATTATAGATCTCTAGATTTAGTCTTCCTCCATAACTGCAGCTTTGTACCGTTTGACCTACATCTCCCCATCCCTCCTAACTCTGTTTCCAGGTACTATATTTATAGACTTTGTCTCCCCCAGAGATTCCACATATGAAGGAGAAATACAATTACCTCTGATCTCCAAAGCACTGTTAAGGTTTTTTTATGTTTCCTTCCAGTGTTTTCCTATACACACGCAACTTACGTAATCAGCATCATTCCATATAGACACTTTTATATTCCACTTTTTATATGAGCATTTTCTCCATATGCTTAAAATATTTTTAATGGTACATTGTGTTCTCTAATTTGGGAGTGTTTAATTTGCTTCTATTTTTTAAAAACCATTTTTATATTACAA
>NW_012155396.1:5908392-5947894 GCF_000956105.1 Propithecus coquereli | reverse complement strand
TCTAACTTGCAGGTTTTATTTCCAGGAAACCTTTAGCAATTTTTATTATTAGTCCAGTAAGATAGGGAATGACACTTTAAATACCAAGAGAAACTACTTTCCAAAACACGTGTTGGTCATTTAACTTTATGATTATGGCTAGCAAGGGGGCTTCCTGGGGCACAGGAGTGGGCTTTGAAAGACTTTTGCCATCGTCGGACTCTGCCAAGGAGCCCTTAGCAGAAAGGCTGCTTTGCCCAGGACAACTTGTTACCCCTGGCCAGCCCTACTGCTGTCTGGTATTGAGTGTCCCTCTTTCACAGTGAGTGGTAGGTCGAACAGACCTTAGACCAAGGAGCTTTAAGACCTCTTTCCAGCCTTAATGATGAGCACCCTAAATTCCCATGGGTTTTTGAGGCCTGAATGCATCCCAGCTCAGAGCTGAGTTCACAGCTATTCTTAACAGTAAACTGACCTCCTGCATCTGCCTCTTGGCAGAGCGTACAAGTAGCCAAATGGAAAAATTCACAACTGCATTAAAAGACTTGCCTTTGGTCACCAATTAGAAATTAACTATGGTTTAATTTTCTGTTTTTTCCCCATCCAAGCCTCAATTTCCTATCTGTAAAATACATTGGTTTTATTAGATTATAGAAAAGCTTTTTCTTCTTTATCCCAAATCTGTGATTTTAATCTAGAAGACTGAATGTAGGTCAGTGTCCACCCCTTTTTCAGAAATACGGGAAGACAGCGTTTTTTCAGCTTCCCCGAATAATACTTTCCAGGGTGTTACGAACGTTGGTGAAGTTCAGGAGACTTGGATCTAGGGTTAGAATTGTAAAGCCGTTAGCTGTGGCTCCAGCGAAAGGCAAGAGAGGACACGCACGAGAGCATTCAGAGGAGGAAGCCGTGCGCGCAGGAAGCGTCATGGCTGACCAGGCTCTCGCTGAGCAGCGCATTCCTGCCTCGACCGCCAGAGATTCACTTTGTGGTCTGGTGCCATCTCAGTTCCAGATTCCCTGCTTCTTAGTGAACGATGCTATCATATTTTAGGAATCTGGCCAACAAATGCTTTGAAATTTAAGGATGGCGATACTGAAAAATTTTGACATAACCTAAATTGATATTATGGCCACGTCGCTATTCAGAAGAGGCAGTCTATTTGAGAGAATGGTTTTCTGCAAAAAATAAAACAACCTGAAGTTTTCTCCTGCCATAGTCCCCTCTTATTTTATGCTGCCTCCCAAACGTACTGTGTTGTCTCCTGCCTCTGAAAATGCAGCTCCCCCAGCCTCAATGGACATCGTTGCTCCATTGGGAAGGCGCCCCGCTGTATTCTCCTCTCCCCGCCCAGGGACGCCCTTAATGTTACAGATACCAAAGTATTGTGTTTATTTGGCTTTTATTAATTTGCCAGGAGCAAGGGAGGGTAGATAAAAAGCACCACTCTAACCTGTTATTTGCCTTACTGTTAAAATGTAAAGAAGACTGATGTAAGACTCTCCTCCTTCTGCCAGTCATGACCATGGTATGCACAGAGTTTATGAATCATCTTCTAAATCCACAGCTAGTTTTAAAATTTAGCTTCCAGACTAGATGTGCAGGAAATAAGATTGTGAAATCATAAATGCTATGGAGTGAATATGAAAGTTACCTACCAGATCCCATAAGGTTAGCACGGGGAATCCTAAGGAAAGTGTCACCAGGAAAGCTGCTTTTTTGATAAGCTGAGTCATACCAGCATGGAACTTAGTATCTCCTAAGTGTTGCCATGCCAAAAATATGAACAGCTTCGAAATGAGTTTGGATGAAAACACAAAACAATATTTTGATATATTCACAGGGAGTGGGATCACATAAGAAGTTAGTAAGGTAAATAAAAGGTAATTGAGATATAGCCTTAACTTTTAAGCTGGATCTTGAAAAGGAAACACTAATGAAATATCCTATGGTGTTATTCTCTGAGATTTAAAAAAAAAACAAAAAACAGAGGGTGCTGAAACAGTGTTTTAGGTAGATCGTGGATATTTTCCAGTGTGGCATTTTGGGGTGTACTTACTTAACTGAGAGCTCTCTCATGTGAGACTGAAATATCACCACCACGTGATAAAGGGTTGATTAGCTGTGACCTAATATGTACTAATCATGACTAACCCAGAACTCGAGGTCACTGTGGTTGCATTTCCTGTAGTAGCTTCAGTGTTCTGGGGTAAGGGTTAACAGGGATAATTCATTTCTGTGTTCAGGTCTCTGGTTCTTCAATCATGTAAACTGTAGGTGAGCATGGACTTGATTCAACTCGGGTGCAAGAGAATAATAGTAAATAATAACACTACCACTGTGCGTTCAGAGCACCATGTGCCAGGCACTGTGCCAAGTACTTTATATTATATCTCAGTAAATAAGCCTGTGTGGCAGGTACTATTATGATGCCCATTTTACAGATAGACAACTAAGGCTTGGAGAAGTTAAGTCATTTCCCCGAAGATTGCATAGCTAGCGAGTGGAGGAGCCAGGATTCAAATCATGGTAGTCTGGCTCCTACGCCCAAGCTTTTAATTTGTATCCTATCCAATTTTCATAAATGACTCATATTTTGGAGCTATTTTATTTAGTCAGTTATCTGTTGTGGTGGTTTTAGTGTATTAGGAAAGAGTGAATGCATCCCCCACAGCTGGGCTCTTTCGTGCCATGCGTTGTTCTAGATCACCTGGTTACAGCTTATTGTTAATAGTGCTTATTACCACAGCCCACCCCCATGACTCCAGTGAATGTGCTGTGGTTAGAAGAGAGTGTGTTCAAGAAAGGCAATTAACAAAGCACCTATCCCAGCTACCAAGAAAAAAAAAAAAACTTGGCGTAGCCCATGATGGAATCCCCTTTTCTCATTATTAGAAATGAGGAGAAGCTCATTAATGTGCCTCCCAGTAAGTTTAAGCCCCATAGTTTAGGTGCACTGTCAGAACTCAGAGATCTGTTGTCTTGCAGTGTTCATGCTGCTTAGTTGTCTACCTAATGCTTCAGTCAGAGAGAGCTGGTTTCTCATTGACAGGGTGCAAGAGGCCCTTCGTGCTCTAGTCTCGCCTCTCAGGACTCCCTGAATCCTCCCCCTATTGGATGATCTCTGCAGCCAAATGAAGTTGGTCATGCTTGCCCTCTGCCTGGAAGCTTTTGCCTCCCCTCTTCCTGGCCAAGCACTGCTGTCCCTCAGAGTACTGTTCAGACAAAACCTCCTCCAGGCAGTCTCTCTGGACTCCTGAGGACTGGGTCAGGTGTCCCTGGGTGCTTCCCCAGTGCCCTGTGCGCACGCATCATATGACATTCTAACTCCTCGTTTGTCTGTCTTCGCTTTCATTGGTCCCTTGAGAGCCAGGCTTGGGTAGTGTTTACTTTTCAATAAACACCCTGACCCACACACAGTAGATGCTCAGTAAATGTTAGCATGAGAGTTAGAAATGACATACTTGGTAACAATAGAAACTCAATTATACAATGTGTAGTTGTTAGGGTTTGCAAGGTGCTTTCACGTATGTTACCTTGTGTAGTCCTCCCAGCAACTCTGGGGAATAGCTTTCTATATCCCTACTATACTGACAAGGAGCAACATCAGCTACATTTTTAAAAAGTGGTTAAAGCCAGGACTTGTGCTCAGGTCTTCTGAACCCCAGATCTTATGCTGTAATGTGCTGTGTGGTTATCCCCAAGGCAAACCTTAGAAATAGTTATCAGACTCTTCCCCAAAAGCCACGCTGATTCAGTCCTGATCAGCTAGACTCAGAGGGAGGATCGCTGGATTGATTTCACTTCTCCCCCCTCCCTTTCCTCCTTTTCTCATGAGCGTCTTTCTGCCCACCTTGTATTTCCAGTGAAAGCCCTGCACTGCAGGTGATGGACCCTTTCCAGGTTTCAAGGTGTAGACAGTCAATCTTTTGGATCTAGACCACGCTGGCTACGTCCCTTCTTTTCTTGTGGGTAGGGCTTTTGGAAAAGCAGAGAGCCGTGGGGGTTCAGGTAAAGTACGTGAGCAATTGAGTAAGTCAGATCACAGTTGTGTTAGTGAGTGAGAAGTGATCTGGGTGGGAGGGCTGTGTGCCTGGGCAGTGAGAAAGTGAGCGAGAGAATGTGAGCGGGCGGCCGGTGTGGTTGGCAAGTGAGAGGCTGCAGAGAGGTTGCTGGCTGGAATGGGCTGTATAATTAAACAGTTGAGCAGATCTTAATAACAGGCTGGGGTGGTGTTCTCCACAGGCCTGCAGGGCAGCCGGGGGAAGCAAGTGAGCTGGAAGCATCTTTGGACGCACAGAGCTAGATATGAATTTTGCAGGCAGGTAACCTGAGGAATACAGTGGAATCCAAGGAGAGAGAAATAGAGATGCCAGGCAGCATTTCCTAAACTTTAAGAATTCAGAACTTAATACTCAGTTCGCTCTGTTCCATGTACCCTGGCAATGGTGCTGAAGGGAAGAATTTTTAATTTCATAAAGAAGTGAATGTCGCCACCACAGTAGAACAGGAGACCAAGGTCATAAATCCCTTCATCGATTGTTTGGAGCGTCAGTTCTGAGTTTCTCTTTTTCTACACGTTTATTTGCAGTAAGAGGCTATACCAGCATTTATTACGGTTTTATTGGGTGGGGTGACAAGGTCAGGAAGAGGTGGAGAAGTGGTTAAAGGTCCTTTCTCTGGGACATCAAGAGATCAGAGCAACTCAGGAAGGTCAAGGTAGGCTAAAGTCATCGTTCATCCATTTATTCCACAAAGATTTCTTGAGTACCTACAGTGTGCCAGGCATTGGTTAGCACTAAGGTGATGATGATAACAATGAAAAAACAAGCGTGGCATCACCTGAAAAAGCACAAAAAAGTGGCCCAAGAAGAATGATGCTCTGAGGGGAAGGTGCTCTAAGATGAAAAGGGACTTCCTTAGGGTGGAAGAGTCACCCAGAGGAGGTGACTTCTGAGGTCAGAGCTGAAGGATGAGTAGGAATGTGTGGATGGAGGGGAGGTGGCTTCCACTTCGGAGTCTCCCGGAGTCTCTGATAATCCCTCGGGCTTTCAACAGACCATGCCCAAGAGATGCCACCGCTTCCTCTCCCTGTGAATGTCACTGCTGAAGGGGAATAAACAAGGATAGAGGAAAACAAATTGTAGGGAATTTGAAACCGGCTGTCATTTTCAAGTGCTGAAAGGCGTGATAATATCCCCGAGGGACTCTAACACGACCTTTAAAATAGATGACCTGGCTAGCTCCACCGTGGTTCACATAGGCAAATACTGCGAGGCCAGAGAACCGGTGCTGAATAAAGCAAGGTGGTAGGATGAAGAACACGATGTTGGCTAATTCTGAAAAGTGAAACCTTCATGTCGGGTCCCCAGAGTTCGAGGAAGGTCGTCCACTGAACGGAGGGCCCCCATTTCTCATTTTGAACCTCCCTGACTTTGGGAGTCCTCAGAGAGCAGCAGGGGGGTTCCCTCAGCAGCCTGCCTTCCCGAGCCTCCTGGCTGCAGACCACCCCGCGTGCGGGATCCCTGCCACGTGCCCCGTGCCCCGTGGTGGAAGCCTCATAGCAAGCCCGTCTCTCCTCCCTCTTCCTCCTGCAGGTTCCTCTTCTTCCGTGTGCTCTTTCAACAGCCGCTCCCTCCATTTTAGAAGAATGAACTTCGACCTTGGGGGCGGAGCGGAGCAGGGCTGGAAGGAAGAGAAGCTCAGGAGTGTTGTGTAAACACCGTGGGTCTGATCCTTCTAATCTTTTACTACCTGTAGGGACAGGTGGATGCAGAGGGCTGCTGGCAGGGGAGGCAGAGCTTTCTCGAGGTTATGGGCTGTGCAACAGGCAGGATGTCTTTGAAGCTGCTGGAGGAGGTGAGAGCAGCTTGTTCACAAGGTGTATGATGCAGGAGTTTCCCTTTACACGATCTTACTTGCTTGAGAGTATCATTAGGGATTTCTGTGCCAACATTTAGCTGGGTCTCTGGCAGGAGTCGTTATCACCAATCTGTAGTTAAAATGAGCAATTTCTTTTAAAGGGGCTCTACTTCCAAAGTTTTCCTGAGGTGCTAGTCTGAGGCAGTTGTCTTCAACAGCTGTCTTTGAATAACATGTTGTTATATCGTAGTCTGTAATCTTGTACTAATGTCTGAGAAAAAAAAAAGAATATTTTCTTTGTCCAATTAAGAAGCAGAGGTAAACAGCGATTCAACAGGGTATGTGGACGAGGCTGTGCTGAGCTTGCGTCTGGGACAGTGACCAGACAGATGAAAGGAGAAGTGAAAGGTATTTTTAGCACATCAGGCCTGCTTTGAAACATTGATTTTTCTATCTCCCCTCATCCCGTCGGGAGGATTCAGTAGCAAGTGCTTTTACTCTAACTCAGTGTGTAAATATCTTGCTTCTGTATAAACTTTAAAATATTCCTGAGCAATGGCGAGTTGCTGATTTGAAGGACCAGCAGTGAAACCCGTGGCTGTGGGCGTGGTGGTCAGCATCCCGCCATCCAGCCCGAGTGTGCGATGTGACCAGGGACGGCCTCCAGGAGGGCTCCTGCGTCTCGCTGTGGCCCAGGGAGCACTCCTGTCCTCAGAGGGGTGGATCTCCCAGGACAGCCGGGCAGGAGGAGGACATTGCTGCATTTGGGTTGGTCTCCAGTCCGCTTTCCTTTGTCGAGGGGATTCAAGCATGCCTTGGAGTTCTAATGTCAAACAGCGTGACCTCCATAGTTAGGTTCTCATGCCTTTTGGTGCACCACCTGAAACCACTAGCAGTGTTCATTAAAAACTTCAGGAGCAAAATGATAAAAGCCAGGGATCCTGCCTGGGATATATGAGCAGCCCCTAGTATCAGTTACGAAAGTTGAAGGGCTTTTGTATGTGACAAGATAAGTACAAGATACTTTCCATCCAAGGGTTCTTATTCCTCCTTTTTAAACTTCTGCTTGGTGGTTAGTCAGTCTGCCTTGCCTGGCCACCAGAGCGAGTGGTACTTGTAAGAGCTTGGGGGAACCCTGCGCCAGAGAGTCCTGAGGGGGCCGGAGGCTTTGTGTGCTCTCTCTGGCTGCCCCCAGCCACCCCCAGCAAGTGCGTGTGATCCCGGGCAGGGCACTGGGCCTCTCTTCATTGGATAGGATGAGGTGGTGTGTAGCATACAAGCTCTGAGGTCAGGCTGCCTGGGCCTGAGTTCTGGTTCTGCCACTTACTAGCCGTGTGACTCTGGGCATGTTAAAATTACTTCATGTGTTTGTGCCTCCATTTCCTCATCTGTAAAATGGGGATGGTAATAGAACCCTCCTCATAGGACCGTCGTAAGGATCGAAGTGCCTGCAAGGGGATTTGTCTTGCCCAGGATAAAGCACAGCCTCTCCATTGCAGGTGAGGAAGTATCTCGCTCTTTCTCCTGCCTCTGAGTGGCCAGTAGTGTGTGGCAGACACGTTCACAGTGAGCCAGTCAGAGTGAAAAGACAGGCCAAGGAAGCCAGAGGGGTGGGGGCTTCGTCGAGCCCTTTGCTTGTGTGGTGGGGTCACGTGCCTGCATTCTTACCTGTTGTGTTTAGACAGCAGCCCTTGCTTCACCAGGAAAAATGGGCACTCTCAGTCCCCCAAGAGAGCACATGGCGCATCTCCTTCCAAGAGCCAAACAGCTCGTGTCCAGCATGGAGACCAGGGCTGCAGGTCGGCTCTGTCGCTGTCCTGGAGACGGTGCCCCTACAGCTTGGCCAGGCCCCCGGCAACATTTTCCAGTTTTCCTGCTCTTCCAAGCATCAGGGTGGCAGGGGCCAAGCTCTTCACGAGCTGCTTTTCCTTGGTGATAACTCTCTTCATTGAACCTTTTCATTCTCAGCCTATATTGTTTCAAACTCTCAGCGCTCCTTGGAGAGCCCAGCTGGCCACCCTTACCCAGTGGGAGTTAGGAACACTAGCGTTTATGCTTCTCTTCCCAGATCGACTGATTTTTCATTGCTTCTGCAGAGGTTTTTGATGGGAGAAAAGCATGTTTATGGGGCAAGCTTAGAGAGCTCGTGTCTCCTTTGTGGGATTTTAGTGGTTCTGCCCTTGGTGCTGGAGAACCCCATTCTCTAAGTTTGGATGGTTCCGATTTCCCACTAGAAGGACTGTGTGTGGCTGCCCCCTTGTGGCCAGTATCAGGCAGTGCATGTGTAACTTGCTTGATCCTCTGTGAAATACATTAATTTTAAAGTCTGTTAAAAAAGACTTTGACCCATCACTCTGTCGCTATGGATATCATTCCAGCTTCAGGGCTTAGCATTTCTGTTTTGGCATCTCTCTAATCTGTATTTGCTCTCTTGTTGCCTCCAGAGTCACTAGCTTCCAATAAGCTCTTCCACTCTGTCTCCGGACGGATCCTCCTAAAACATAGGTCTGATTGGTCTTCCCTCACTTAAAGCCCTTCCGTGGCCCCTCATTTTCCAGGTTTGGCTCATCTCTCAGGAGGTCCCTGAGTCTGCTCCTCTGCCCCAGGCTGCGTCTGTGCACATGCTCACCTCTCTTCCTCCTGTTTTACCTGGCCGACACCTCATCTGAGAGACTCATCCCAGGTTCACCTCCTCCAGGAAGCCCCCCAATCCCCACATTATATAGCTTCTCTCTCACCCATTCCTGGCTTGCTTCCTTCATTATGCCTCAGATCCTTTTTTTTGGAAGAAAAAGAAAGAAATGGAAGACTGAATGGCTAGAAGGAAGAGAGGGAGGGAGGGAGAGAGGAAATTTAACACACGGCATTATAACCAGATGCTTTTCTTCCTCTCCCACGAGGCACAAGCTACTTGAGAGCAGAGCCTGTCTTTCATCTCCGTATCCCTGGTGTAATAGCGCGGTGTTTGGCATGTAACTGTTGCTCACTAATTATTAGCAGGAATAAAGAGGGGGGGAATAAAAGCAGGCGGAGAACCAAGTCACCAAGCAATCCTGTTAAGTATGATTGAGCTTGGAAAAGAACTAAGTGAAGCTCCAGGGGCCCCAGAGGAAAAGCGGGACAGAGCAGTGCGGACGGCAGAGCCACTCTCCTGCCTGGCCCGGCAACACCTCCTAGCCTCTGCTCTGCACTACGGCAGCCACGGTCCCCATCCGGCCCGGCCTGCTGCCAGATTCATCTTTTTTAAAACACGGCTTCAATCATACCATTTCCTCATCAAAACCCTTCCACAGAAGAATTCCAAATTCTTCAGCCTGGCAATCCGGGGCTCCCATAGCATGACCCCAACTCACCTATGTTTTGTGCCACTCTTGATTTGTATCCCAAGTATGTTTTAGGAGTCAATAAGTGTTTGCTGATGAATTTAATTACTTACTTGACAGACTGTATGTAAAAAGCACATCCTAAAATTTCAGTTAAAAAGCGTTGTACTGAACCTCTCGGAGTGTAAGGCACTGTGATGGTCACTGTGGGAGCCATCGGAGAAGAAGGTGCTGTTCTGTGCCTGCAAGGAACTGATAGCCCCGCTGGGGAGACAGCAGAAATGCAGGAGACACTAAGGAATGAGACAGCAGAAATGAA
Organism: Propithecus coquereli; assembly: GCF_000956105.1. Taxonomy (NCBI): domain Eukaryota; kingdom Metazoa; phylum Chordata; class Mammalia; order Primates; family Indriidae; genus Propithecus; species Propithecus coquereli. Next base: position 5,938,411 of record NW_012155396.1, on the reverse strand, counting down.
CATGTCACAAGGCGGTGTGTGATTAATTGCCAAATAAATGGCTCAAGAATGTGGTGGTGATTAAACAAGACAAAGTATGCGAAAGTGCCTCTGCCCTGTAAAACTCCGAATTCCAGAGCAGTCCTGCAGCCTGCCTCTCTCCCTTGCACGAGACGTTACTCTGTTGTTACACGTCATACGTCGTAAGTCTCAGCCTTGCATGACACAGGCCAGCTTCACCTCCCCAGCCTCGTGGGACCCGCACCCTGGAAGCCCAAGCTCAGAGATACTGAAGAGAATGCGCTGTGGTGTTTAGCATTCATGCTCCCTGAAAATCACTCCTCCCCGTCTCCCCTTCTTGTCTAACCTATTCTTCCTGTAAAACTCCACTATTCCTTTAAAATTCAGCCTAAGTTCCTCAGGGAAGGCTTCTCTGATAACTGCAGACACAACTAGCCGCTTGCCTGGCAGAGCCTTCACTCTCCCTTGTCAAGTGCACACTCATGACGTGCACTGGCAGGCGCTGCTGACGTGTCTCCGTCCCCCATGTAACTGTGATTCTCTGCCGCAGGGCCCGTGTCCTGTTCCTTTAAAATCCAGTACCTGACACAGTGTCTGACATGTAGCGCATGTCTTGTGTTTGTCATTGACCGAAAGCACTTAACACATTGTAAGGACAGTAAACATCCGTTGACTTTAGATTGTTAAGGCACAATCTCTGTGAACTCAGAAGAGGGTGACATGCCAGGATTGGCCTGGGAGGTTTCATAGAACAAGTAGGAATTCTTAGAATTGGAAGGTGAAGGTTTTGTACATAGGAAATAGGTCAAACAGTAAGAATTACAGGTGGAATAGCTGAGTGTCTGTGACTTGTAGCAGCTCAGACATCCTCTCGGAACAGACCCGAGGGAGGAGAAAAACCCGCAGAGTTGTGGCAGCGAAGGCAGATTATTTTATTAATAGTTGGAGCAAGGGTTTATCTAAAGGACGTAGAGAGACTGCCCTGAAGGTGGGCTGCATTTAGCTGGTAGAAAAGACTCAAAAACACTCGGTTATCTTGTAGGCGGTGGGTGCCGTTTATTACTTTAGAAAGCCGTGCTGACTCGATCAAAGTGGTGGTTTAGAAAGATTATCCAGGGTCATCCCTTTCCGCTTGAAAGAGGGAGGTGTGCTGTGGCCTTGCCTTCATTTTTTATGGTAGCATTCGCTTCGGTTTCCCCCGTGTGGCTTTGTGGCTCACATGGCGAACCAGGAAGCCTGGGATCTGGGGGCAGCCCCTCTGCTGTTGAGTGCTTCACCTTCCCGGGCTGGATCTTTCCTTTTGGCACTGCCCTTGACCTGGCTCTAAGCTGTTCTCTGATCCTTTGGATACCTCTGCCCTCGTGACTAGGAATGACCCGGAAGGCAGCAACACCCACGCAACAGGTGGTCCTCCAGGGCTGAGTCACCGCCCTGGGAACGGTGCCCTGGTGAGGCCGTCCCAGGCAAACTGGGACTGGGCAGCAGGAGGGAGCCTCTCCACCTGGCCACTGGCTCTCTAGGGCCCTTTCGGTGGGACAGAGAGCGCAAAGGAAAAATGGATTTGGGGCAAAGCACAAAAAAGTTTTACGCGTGATTATTGCTACGGTCCCTGGTTGGCCATTTTAGGTCAGCACACCAAAATTATCCATTTACACGTACCTTTAAAAATGGAAATGAAGAAAATTTTAAAATGATATTTTAAGATTCTGTTTGATCCTGTGAAGTAAGAGAGCTTAAGGAATAACATGATATGGAGCAATATCTAAGCCATCGATGGTACAGGAAATAAGCAATTGGGATCTGGGTGATTTTGGGCACTCTGATGGATTTTTTAAAAAAATTATAATGCTATCTGTTCATTCCCAGAGAAGAGAAAAATGTAGTGTTGCTTTTGAAAGGAGGATTTTTTTTTAATATAATGCATCTATCTTATTCACTACACCAGTGAATAGAGATGACCTCAGTCTAAAAAAGCAAGTTAATCATAATATCTCTCCTTGTCTGGGAAAAGAAGCCTTTATCAAGTAGCAAAAGACGCGGGCAAGTCTGACCACCCAGTCGTTTCAGCTGATCAGGATTTTCCAAAAAACAAAACAAAAGGCTCTCTATATTTTCACAACTAAATAATAACTCTTAGGAAATACTACCAGCTTACTCAGTTCTAATAAGGCCATAAAGAAGTCTGGTGACAATTAATCAGTCAGTTGCCTGAATGCAAATGTTACACTTGGTTAACTATGCTATCACCACTGGGAGCTTTCAAAATTGGAGAAAATAGCGTCATGTCTCTTGCTTACCAAATATGGAATTTTTTAACTTAAAAAAAAAGTTTAAGTTTTTGTCATTACACATTATGTGCTGAGTTAATTCTGTTCAGAGAAAGTGTCCCTAAAGGAAGAAACCCAGTTATTTTCTTAAGCAGCTTCCCTTGAGCTCTGGGTGTCTGCATATTCCGGGCCAGCCTCAGCCCCTGCCGAGGACTTGCCAGCAAGGCCATTGAGCCCTACTCCTTAGTTGCCAGATATGCTGAAAACTGTGACCTGGAAGTCTGGATCCACTCTTTCTATTTCTGTTTACTTTGCATGAGTACTGAATGTATTAAAGATTGACCACTTAAAAACTTGGATGTCCACAAAGTTTCCTACTTCTTTATGGCAGAAGAATTCGGGCAAATTCTACTAGAAACCAAAACCAGGTCGTGGTTCCTACAACCATTAGGATTTCAGATCAATAAAAAGCTGAATCAAAAGACGTTGGTAAGTTAGAGGTCAGTTGATTCTAGAATCCATTCAGTCAGAAGACTCTCTGGAGTCATTGGATTTTGGAGTATCGTTTGAGGGAAGAGGACTTTAAAAGGAGAGAAGTTTATTCTTTATTTTATAACCTGTGGCGTGTGGAAGAACCAACCTGCTTTTGGATAGAGGTTGTAAATCCTGGTGCCCATACTCGAAAGATTAATGAGCATTTAACACCGAATTAAATATCGCCAGCCCTTATCAAAGCTGTGTGAACAGTGCGACTGTGACAGCGTTAAACACTGAAGCCATTAGACGGTGCTTGGGAAGTGCTCAGGCGCTGACGAGTTAATAAAAAGAGATGTCCAGTAAGCAGTTCCCGCTGGGCACGGGTTTGTTTATTCTGCCTTTCTGAAGTCAGAGCCAACATTCTTAATGGTTTTGAATGATTCAGAATGTTTCTTTTTTGCCAGGACCAATTTCCACACATGGGCTTATGACTGAAACCCCTTAGGTGAGGTCCAAAGCAGAAACCAGCCTTATACTTCAAGTCATATTTTAGAATCGTCCTATTTTAGAGCAAAAGGAAAACTATCGAGTACAGCCTGCTTATTTCGGACGTGAAGAGACGGAAGCAGGGAGGCTTTGGCCGGCCAGAGGTCACAGGGCTGCGGGAGAGGCCAGTCTGAGCCAGGCCCCTGGGTCCGGAGCCCAGGACTCCTTCCGTGGCACCACGCAGCGCCCGGTCCAAACCTCAGGAGGAGGTGCCAGCATGTCCTCGGCCTCCCGCCGAGAGGCAGCTTACCCTTTGAGGATTGTTTAGAAAATGACTTAGAAAGGAGAACTTCGTTTTTACAAAATGAAACAAAATCAGTTATTTGCCATAGGCAGCATTTTCAAAACATCCTCTGTCAGTATGTTATAAATTTATTAGCTCCTGGACAGAAACAAGACTAAGAACGTTTCTGTCTATATGCCAAAATAAGAGATTCGATATACCTCTTTTTTTCTTTTTTTTGGATGAGAGTTCACTTATGCCACACTAGTTCTTAATAAAACAAACTCTGAATCCTTACCGCAGGAGGAAGAGTTGAGCAATGTTCTAAGAACATGTTGTACTCTTTGGGGCAGTGAGTGAATGTAATATTTAGAAGATGCTCTAGAAGCTGGAAAGTGCCTCTTGGTGGAAACAGAGTAGAGGGAGAAATGGCAGAAAGGACTAGATAAGTCGAATCAACTGGAGGAGGAGCCATTGACACACCCCCTTTCTGCTTGTCTGGGGACTTCAGGAGTCACGAACTCCACGGGAGAGGACTCATTTCCTCATAAAGCAGGGGGTGAGCCAGCCGACCCCTGCGGTGCCACTGTGCCGAGAGCCAGAGACCGGCCATGTGTGGCGTCCCCAGCAAAGGACCTGAGCCGGTGCTTGGCCCCCACCACATGCTGTCCTGTGCCAGCAGCTTCCTTCACGAGTGCGTGAGACCACAGCACTGCCTTTATTTGTGTGAGGGACGGCAAACAACTGAGCCAAGAGTGTAAATGATTTGTCTCAGGCAGCAGAGCAAGTCAAAGAAATGGGACTTGCACCCAGATCTCCCTGCCCAGACAGCCCTGCCGCGCAGTAAATCCTGCACCTGCTTTTTCCAGGTAGCATTTAAGCAACTGTCATTTACTGCTTTTTTAAAAAATGGTATTTTTTAAAAAATTGTATTTAATGGCGTGATTATTACAAAGCGTGTTTTCCCCCAAGAATGTAAACCAAGTATGTTGTAAATACCAGGTTAAGCATCTCCAGCATGATCTATTAGTAGGAGGAATTGTTCCCTGGTCCTAGAAACCGTGCCATTTTCTTCCCTCCTCCCAATTCACGGAAACAGTGTGCAGGAAAAGTTACCTCGTGTTTAGCTTCTAGCATGATTTTGGAGATAAATAACAATGTTTTCCCCCATCACCTGTACCGTCTTCATTTTTAAGATAGGCGCTTTATTTTAACAAGAGCTACTAAAGAGAAGAATCTGGCTGCGTTAGGGCCACCAGCGTGTCCAGAATGGCCTGTCGTCGGGTCACTCTTCAGGGGCGGCAGGGCTGTTCACGTGCTCGGTAGAGGAGAGCGTGCCTCTTCTGTGCTGGGGTGAAACGGTTGGATGTTTTTCTTCTCGCTTTGTTATATTTCTGTGTATTTAAAAAATTATGACCTAGCAAATGTTTCACATTGAAGCCACGGATAAAATTTTCCGAACAGAAAATCACGGAGTAATTTGGGAAAATGGGACAGAAAGCAGTGTGTGTTGTTTTCTTCTCGAGATCTTCATGTTCGCGTTGGCTTAGGATGCCCCCTAACCCTCTCTCGCTGTTTTTCGTGGAGCGGGTTCCTTACAAATAGCCTACTTATGCGAAGGGAACAGATTCCGGGTAGCGGCTCTGAGTTAGGTCTCTGCCTAACCGAGTGCCCCATCCTCCCCACTCTTCTCTGGTAGTCAGGCTGGGTTTGCCGCGCACCTGCAGTTACATGGAAAACGTCTTCCCGTCCCAGCTGTGCGTGGGGAAGTCACTGCAGTGTTTCACCTCCAGTGTGAGTGTCGTTCCGGGTCCTGTGACATCATCATCCCCCTTCTGCCTTCTAAAGGAACTGATGTTGGGGAAGGGGCTTCATTTTGAGCACAAGGGCATTTTACAGGGTATTATTTAATCTGTTCTCTGTCTGCAGCCAAAACTGCCCTACAGACAAAAGGGTACCTTTTCCATTAGTGAACTCTATTTATTAAGGTTCCTGAGAAAGGAGATCCCATCCCCTCTGGGACCACACCCCTTCTCCTGTTGCTCATGCCTCTGTGGAGATGGGGATAGAAGGCCCTTGGGAAACCTTATTCTGACCCTGAAGTCTGGTGCCTTAACCGTGGGCTCCAGAGCCCTGGAGTTCTCCTATCATGGTGTTTGCCCCAGGGTAATAACTGTTGTCTATTTGCTGGTCTCTGTCCCCTCCTGGCTGGTAAACCCCAGAAGACTGGCCCCATGTCCTGTCACTTATGTGTTTCCAGCAGTGCTTCCCACGTGTCAGGCCTCGACAGACACTCCTCTCACCTCCTGCCATCCCTGATCCCAGCTGACTTTCACTGTGTGTGTGTGTGTGTATGTGTGTTTGTGTGGGGGGTGCACCCCTGGGTGCTCTCTCGTACACACCTCCTGCTAGCCTGTCATCTCAGTTCCTGGCTGTCGAACTTCCCAAAGGCAGTGGCTTTGCTCCATCCACCGTGGTCTTCAACCCCCTACTACCTTCAGACACGGTTGTCCTTTCCCCTCCCTGAAGTCCTCCCCTTTCCCACCTGCCCAGGCCACCCCCGGTGAGCACAGCTCAGGCCCCTGTCCTCTGCTGACTGACCGATCCCTCAGCCTGCCCCCGGCCCATGCAGTCCCAAGTGACACTGGAGCACTTTCTTTGTCCCTGTGCATTAGACTTCATTCCACAATTAGATTACAAGGTCACGTAGAAACATATCCACATCATCTACTTAGGTGCTTTTCTGGCAGTGCCTAGCACAGCGCTGGGCTCTTGGGAGGAGTCAGAGCGCACTGACTGCCTGGCTTTAAGAGGTCTGTCCCTGCGGATGGTTGGAACGGCTGTGGCTCTGCAGCGTTGCTGTTGCCAGTCCCTCCAGGCAAGATGTGACGTGTCCCTCCCATGAATGTGGCTCACAGGGGCTGGTGCCTCCTGTGTTTGCTCCTGCCACGCCCTGTGGCTTCTGTGGGCACCCTTGTTCCTCCATCGCCGTCTGTTTATGTGCTTACTTACACGGGACTCGCTCTCCAGTTTGCTCTCGTGTCCTCTGGGCTCCTGGTAACTCCGTGACTCAGTGGTGAGTGAATGGATAGGCGGAAACAGGTGGAATATCCTGATCCTGGTTTCAAATCACATCTGTCTTTTCCCAGACTCTCCACTTCTTGTTTTGACATCCCTTGACCTGCCCTTTTCTCCCAGAGAAGCCGCCAGATCCACCCACAGCCTCGATTTACTGATGCCCAATCTTCTTTTAGTCTTGGACACCATTTTAACATAGTGATTGTATAAGCCTTCTGGAAATTTCATCCAAAATGTTAGATGTGCCGTCCCCTCGTAGGAGAATGTGGTGGTGGCGGGGGGTGGGGGGCAAACACGTATTGAAGATCTATGTACCATGTGCTCATTTGAGTCAGCTCAAATGTTACTGTCTCTTCACAACAGCTCTGAGAGTTCACATTATTATTTCCACTTGATAAATGAAAAAAGTGATGCTCAAAAAATGTTGAATATAGCTTGCTCGAGGCTGTTGTAACAAGTGGCAGAGAAGAAATTTGAACCCAGGCCTTTCTGATCCCAGAGCTTGTGCTGCTTGTGTTTCTATTCCTAGCCGAAACATGCCATTAGATGGGAGCTCACTTAATAGCACTTGGCATCAAAAGGGCAGTTTATGAGGACATTCACTCAAGCAAGCTGGCGCTTGGGAGGAAAGGCAGAGGCAAAGGAAAAGATAACGATTGATGAATCTGATTCTAAGCAGAGATTGACAGAGGTAAGCTTCTGAGATCTTTAAGGGTCCAGAGGTTGACGTCAAGCACCTAACAAGACCCCCTGTGACCACCAACTCACGTCAGGAGAAGCAGCAGGAGTCCATTAGTGAAGCATGCTCATTGGCTAGGACGTGACTCCTTGCTTTCCTCCTTGGTGGCAGATTGGGTGCAAGCCGCAGTCTCAGCTCTGCCCGTAGATTAGAACTGCTGAGAGCTGCTGTCCATGGCACAGACTTGCAGTGCTCTTGCTGGGAGGCAGGAGTATCGGTGGGAAACTGGAAATGCATTCGGCAAGCTCAGATTCTCAGTGGAGAAACCTCGCCACTGACCCATATGGTTTTCTTGACCAGACCTCTCGGGGCTGTGGTTTTCCCATCTGTAAATGATGTTCGTACATCTGAGTCCCAGGAGGCTCCAGGGGCAGTGGTATGAAGCCCCTGGGGGCTCTAGAGGAGTGAGAGAGGATGAGTGAAGCAGCTCTGTAATTAGGTTTTATTATATGCTTTTGAAGGAACAGGGTAATTGAAGGAGGATTTCCCAGCAGCTTAAATGGAACTCGCCACTTTTGCGAACACTGAAAACTTCTAGAAGGCAGCAGACTGGTGTTGCTCACAGTCTGGCACAGACCTCAATTACTGTTGAAAAGTAAAAGAGCTCCTGTCTTATGTTGGTTCCTATCCTCATTTCTGTGCTCAGACTATTTTGGAAACGTGCTATATTTTACAATAATGTTCAAATATTCCAGAATTCTGTGTGATTTAATAGCTCTACCTTGGTTTGAATCTTACGTTTACCCCAACACATCTTCCTTGCCATCTCTACTTCTCAGCTTGATTTTTTTTTTTTTAGACTTGTCTTCTATTGTAAGACAGATGGAATATAACTATGGCTTCTTCTGACCATGTCTTTTAGTGGCCAACCTCTTCTTAGATTTTAATCCCAACTCTCAAGAATCTTCCCAACACGTTATGTTCCTGTTGTGATACCATCTTGAAGTGCATGAGCTTCCCAGTCACTAAAGAACATGTTCAGTATCACTTGGCTTAAAGGTTATGCCTGCGAATCACAAATCATTTTTCTTCACCAGTCGGTTCCAACCCACGTACCTGGACCGTAACTGCCCCATTGGCCAATAAGCACGGCGTGCTGTGTGGCCCTGTAATCATTAACTTAGAAATTGCAGCCCGTGTAACTTGACAGAGATTTCTTCAGCAGACTGCTGAGTCACTCAACCTCTTGCTGAGTAAAACGTGAGTTTTTTGAGATTTAAACCCCTCGGAAGGACACCTCCTTAGAGCTACCATGAAGGGACTCCCAGTTTCTGTGGCAGGTCACAGCAGGAAGATGACTGAAGTATCTGCTTGAACAATCAGTTTTCAGAAATGAAGACCTCTGCACCATTGGCTTCCTCTCTTGTGATGTGGTGAAAGATGCATTCCAGCTGCGAAGTTAGACCGAGGAGAAGAGAATGCAAAGTGGTTTCAATTCTTCTCAATTGCCCTCCGCCTGATTCCAAAGCGAGAAAGGAAGATTGTACTTGCAGACCGGTGCTGCCCTCTGCAGGCCTCCTGCGGTACGTTGCTGCTACAGCATGAGGTTGCAACATCAATTTGAAAATAGAAACCTCCTCCTGTCTTCTGTGCAGGGTGCTTGCATGCTCTTTTTCTGTGGTTGGATCTGTAGGTTTATCCCGTGTTTTATTTCATAAGACATCTCGCTGAGCAAACCTTGCTGATCTGCCTCCTGTCAGTGGATGGTTTCCTCAGCAACGGCCACACCTCGCGTTTACCCCAGTACAGAGAGAACACCAGCGTGAGGAGCTGTGTGCTTGCTGCTCACTGTACAGCAACTTTCCCAACTTACGTGTCTCAAGCAGGAAGGAGAGGGTGCTTTTTATTTCTCATTTTTCAACGTGCATCTGTTTATGACGCTGGTGGAGGAACATGCTTAAGAGAAAACAACTGACTTTTACTTCTGCTGTTGCTCTGGGAATTTTCCTAGGGGTTCTTGATGTCATTTAAATTTCAGGTGCTAATCTTCTGAACCAGTGCCTCCTGAGGATCTCTGTGCCTGGAACATATCCATCAACAGATTGCCTTTGCACCCCTGTGTAAGTAGAGGCTTGTGCTCAGAAATAAACCTCGAGGGAGTTTCGCTTTATTTTGTTTCTGGATAATTTCCCTAGTAAATTTTTAAAAATGATCATCAGCATTTGATCTGTACTCATTTTCTCTTAATCACCCAACTCCCAATTTACTATCAGGAAAAGTCTAGAACATGAACTCCCACTTAAAAGCAAGGGTACTGATCCCATATTCCAGTCTTAGAATGGGAACAGGAGAAGGCAGCAGAAAACATTAATGGTTTTTTTTTTTTTTTTTTTGAGACAGAGTCTCACTCTGTTGCCTGGGCTAGAGTGCTGTAGCGTTAGCCTAGCTCACAGCAACCTCAAACTCCTGGGCTCAAGCAATCGTTCTGCCTCAGCCTCCTGAGTAACTGGGACTACAGGCATGTGCCACCATGCCCGGCTAATTTTTTCTATATATCTTTAGTTGTCCAGTTAATTTCTCTCTATTTTTAGTAGATACAAGGTCTTGCTCTTGCTCAGGCTGGTCTCAAACTCCTGAGCTCAAACGATCCTCCCGCCTCAGCCTCCCAGAGTGCTAGGATTACAGGCGTGAGCCACTACACCTGGCTAAAGGTCTTTAGTGCAGTAAATTCAGATGGAGACGTAATTTCCAGATCCAAGGGCACCTTTTCCGATTTTGGTGTTGGGCAGACACCTTTGCAGTTAGCTACTCTGAAATGTATCAGTGTATGGCGAAGTGTGCGAAAGCAGGGTCTCCGAGCCCTTCCCATTTACGAGCTGTGGCAGATCTCTGAGCTATATCTGTTTATTATGTGCTGAAGGAAAGCTAATGTATTATTTTTATTACCATAGCTACCATTTACTGAATACTTACACTGCGCTGTCACTTGTTCAGATTGCTTTATCGTACTTTACCTGATTTCATCCTCACAACAAGTTTATGTGGCAGGTCGGTTATCATCCTCATTTACAGATGAGGAGACTGAGCTACAGAGAGGTGGTGCAGGGAGCTGGTAGCAGAATTTGACATTTTGGTGGTAGAGTCTGTACTTGACCCCCTCTCCATGCTGCCTCCTAGACGCCGGAAACTTAGGAGGGTAAACTACCAGGCTGTATTTTGGAGACAGTATTATAACGTCATAATTTCATGCATGCTTTGTGAGACTAATTGCTAGGCTTTTTGACTTGAACTTCTTTAAGATTAGTGGGGAAATAAGGCTTTAGAGAAGATGGGACTGGCTTAAGGTCACGTTGCAAGTAAGAAGCGTGGCTGAGGGTGCAGTTCTTTGACCATGCGATGCGAGCCAAACTCCTTTCTTCTTTCTCTTGGTGGGTTGTTCGGTGCTGCTGCTGCTCATCAGGCCCAGCTGGTTTTAATGGTTTGTCCATATGATTGTTGATGAAACCCTGAAGCTCGGAGCTGGTGACTGTTGAGAGTCCTGTGTGGCCCTGTGAACATGAGCCCTCGTGGTGTATGCAGAGCACCGTGCAGCAAGGCGTGCTGGCTAAATCAGCCAGATCGAGGTGTGAGTCCCAGTCTTGCCATTCTCAAGCTCTGTGACCAAGAGCAAGTCACGTACCCTTTCTAAATCTCTAGTGCCTTGGCTGGAAAGTGGAGATACCACCACCAACATTGTTAGATGGTTGTGAATGTCGAGAAAAGCAAATAAAGCACGCAGCACCGTGTGTGGCAAAGAGCACGTATTCTGGAAACGGCAGCTGTGATCATTTCTCAGAGTCCCCTTTCCATCACTTCTCAGTTCGCTTTGGCCTTCTACCTGGAAAGACACTGAAGAGTTCTGATCCATCCATTAAAACACTGAACATTCGTGTAGTGCTTTAAAAATTACCAACTGTTTCTATACGCTGCATTGCCTATGACCCAACAACCCCTACAGTGTAGAAGTTTGTATCTCCATTATCCAGATCAGGATACTAAGGTTTCAGAAAAATTAAATGATTTGCCCAGGATCACATAGCTATTAAGCAGCACAGCCAGGTCCTGCGTGACTTCTTTATCCGCTTCCTGTAAGAAAACATTCACAGAAGGCACGCAGGGCAACAAGAGGATGACTTACAACTGCGTGATCATCACCACGGCAGTACCACTCGCGTCTTTAGTCCAGACTAAATACTCGAGTTAGCACTATTGTGTCCTGATGACCCCGACATTTGAAAGCTACGTTCTTAAAGAAGCATCTTACTCAGACGCAGTTCGCTTTGTGAAATCCTCACACCCCAAGGGAAGTTACTGTAATCCCATTGGCTTGTGCAAGACCAGACTGGTATTTCACATCCAGGAAAACAACGCACTTCCACTGGTCAGCTTTTGCCAGCTTTTGCCACACAGGAGTTCCTGGTGTGGTTTATTGATTCACATCACATCCAACTTCAGATTTGGAAGAAAAATTACAAGGAAGGGAAATTTGCTGGAGAGCAGCATAAAGCATGAGAATGCCGATAGCGTATTGAATGGAGACACATTCTCAGGGCTTGTGGGCTCAGAGGCTCAATGGAAGGATTTGGGTTTTGAAAAAGGATCGTGTTAATGCTGGAAATAGAGAGTTTCGACAATTTTCGTGTGTGTTCCGTGTGTAAGAAAGAATCGTTAAGATTTTTTTTTCCTTTCAAACGTTGCCATACCTTAAAATTATTGATGGTTAAAATAGAACATCCTCAGTTACAGAAAGTCAGTCCCACTGTATCCTGGCCTAAAAATATAGAACAATCAAGCTGATTGTTGGAAATTAGAGGATGTGGAGGATTGGAAACATGCTAGTGTTTTCTGAGTAAAATCTTTCCTTTTCAGTAGAGTTGTCCTTGCAGTCGAATGTCACTGAAAAACTCAATGAAATAAGCAGATACCACTTGCTCTCACTCTGTTCTCCTCTGCATGTCTTGGAAAGAGAATGGGGGAGCCCCAGTAACTTCCCAGCTGGCTTTTTTCATCTCCTTACTAGTGAACAGTGCGGGTTTTCTGTGTCAAGTCTGTAGCCAATCCCCTCATGCAGACCTTCTAGAAACTGGGCTTTTGCTTTATGTGAAAACAGGGACCCAAACTCAAGATCTCTATGTCAGGGTTTTTGTTGCACCTTAGTCTGGTATAGGACTGCTGTGTCCGCATGACCCTAACGTTTTGAAGCTACATTCTTAAAGAGGTATCGAACTTAGTTGCCGTTCCCCTTGTGAAATCCTCAAGCCCCAAGGGAAATTACCCTAGTCCAGTTTGCTCCTCAGGAACAGACTGGTGTTTCACATCCAGCGAAAGAATTTACTTCCACCATTCAGCTTTTGCCACATAGGGGTTCCTGGTGTGGTCACTTACCAACTCAGTGCCCCATTTTCTCCCTAAGGGCTTAAAAAAATGTGAGAAGTATACTGATCTCTGTGCTCGTGCTTTGCTGAAAATACCTTGTCAAACTGGGCTAATATGAAGAGACATAGACACAAAAGAATACATCCTCCCTTATTCTTCCGCCGAGTTTTGGAGAAGCATACGTGAAGATAATAATATAGAAAACTTAGCATGTTTGTTTGCCTTTGCTAAGACCATGGGTGTGTATACGGTATATATGTGTGTGTATGTACATACATGTGTGTGACATACTTGATGTATGATATTTATGATCTTATCAGACATAAATTAAAAGGAAGAAATCTGTTCTTCAGGAAGAATTTTCCCCATAACTGAAGTGTCAGTCATTTGAAAAAAACTTTCAAATGGCCACAAGCAAAAGCTGTGACTAGTGATTTGTCAAAAATAAACAGACCTTTTTATTCTAGATTTCAAAAGTTTTTAACTGATGAGAATAATCTGACTGCTTCTTGTACACATCAGTCACTGGTACTGGGAATTAGAGTACCATACACAGAAGGATGCAGCAGACCCTTAAAGTAATCACAGAATCATTGGAAGTTATTTGAGAGTTCCAGTGAGTCTTCTGTCCTGGTACTTTTTTGGGTTTAAATGCTTAAATTTACTGTCCACTTGAAATGTGTCACTGCCCATCGCTTCACAAAGTATAACATGTCCCTTTCTTTGCAGTCAACGAGCTGTTGCATCTTTCATGAAATGATTGCTACACATCTCCATCACCCTGGTGTTCTGTTCCCTTATTTACAGAGATGAAAAAACTAGTGTAGCAACAACAGATATGTGCTGTGGATGCTTCTCCACTATAAAGGATGAGTTTGTGCTGGGATCTCCTTAGGAAGTGAAAACCAACCAAGCCTATAAGGAGGAAGAACATTAATCAGACCCAAGCTAAACAGCCTGCACCTCCTGACTGATTAGCGCTGAACCCACTTGAAATGATGAGTCACAGGCACATTGTAATGGGATGTTCCTCCCATACACATAACAACATTGTAAAATGAGGATGATGTATGAGGAAAGCCAGAAGGAGAAACTAAAGGTCAGTTCATTTATTTAAGCAAACAGAACGGACCTAAGTGAATGGTACAGCTAGGATTAGAACCCATTTTTCACAAGGTAACAGTCTCATGATAAATAAAAAAAGTGGGGAGTGTTTTAAGGTTAAATGAGACCAAAGAGTCTTAGTCAACCTTGATGTTACCTGGGTTTGAAAAACAAAACTATAAAAGACATTTTTTTGGAGAGTGTGGGAGAAGTATGAATATGGACTGGATATTTGATGGTACTAAGGAATTCCTAATTGTCTTAGGTATGATAAGAAAGGTATTATAATTGTATAGAAGAATGGCCTCATATTTTTAGAAATGCCTCACTTTTTTTTAAACTCACGCTCAAGTAGTTAGGAGCAGTCTCTGGGTGACTGTCAAATTACTTTAAAATAATTCAACAAAAAATATACATATATATCATATATAGATATCATAGTTAAGGCAAAAGGGAACAATTGTTGACTTTAGGTGGTACGAGTTAGGAATTCATTTTATTGCCACTCAAATTTATGTCTGAAATTTTTCATAACAGTTTTTAAAAAAGAACACACATCCCTTTAGTTAGGTGGCCTGGGTACATTAAGTAGCTTCCTGGATTCCTAGAACACGAAAGGGAATGACAGTAGGCTGCCTAATAAGATATCAAGAACTATACCATGAGGGAGAAGAGAACTGTGGTAAAAAATAATTTGTGAAGAACTAAGAGTACAAAGCCTTACCTTTGGCGTAGAGACGGGAGGAGACTCTTAAGTAAAGCTAACAAAAATCCCTAACTCATAAATGCAATTTAAGGAATTCCATTCTGGAAAAAAATTAGCATCTCATTAGTGTTAATGTGTTACTTTGCCTCTGAGCTAGTCCTCCATAAACCCCAAAATCTCAGTAATCTTTTGAGTCAGACAAAATTATCTCTAAGGGAAAGTCCTAGGATTAGGAAAGCATTTTCTTCAACTTCTACCCAAACACTCACTTTCTTTGCACCATTTGCATGTATGTCGTGAGGTTCTTGAGCACCATCTCCAGTTTATACTCCACCTACCTGGGTACTTGATCACAGGATGCCTCGGGCTTCTCCGGCCATTGCGGTCTTTATCCAAGCAAAGGACTTTCCTTGACTTCCCACCGGGAGTAACAGGGTTAACATGTGCCCTTGCCTCTAGATGGTAAAACCGAACATTCGTGTGGGCAGCTCAAGAACAAGGAGAGTGCTGGGCATGGCTCCCAGCCAACACCAAATTTGGTGATGTCAGTATATGAATATGTGAAATTTGCTCAAGCTCTATTTAGACCACTAAGAGAATTAACTCACAACCAGGTTTCAACTTTGCTTTCTAGGTTGCCTTGACTTTATTGTAAGAGAGCATTCTAAAGAAAAAACAGATCATAAAGCTTCTTCAGGAAGCTGGTTTCATATGGTGGTTTAGATTTAAATAGTGATTGTCTAGCACCATTTGAAATCAGTGTTCTTGGGGGAGACCAACTGCGCTGCCTACGACAAAGAAATGAATGGGACAGCCCTGAAGTATTTGAAAGCAAAGACCAAATGACTGTGAGAACCTGCCTTATGTTGTATCCAACCCGTTCCTTACCCCCACCAACAGTGGTGTTATAACTAACAAATTACAGTCAGCCCTCTGCATCCGTGGATTCAACCAACCATGATAGAAAGTATTTAAAAAAATTGTGTTCGTACTGAACATGTACAGACTTTTCTTGTCATTATTCCCTAAACAACATAGCGTAACAACTATTTACATAGCATTTGCATTGTATTAGGTGTTACAAGTCATCTAGAGATGATGTAAAGTATACAGGAGGTTGTGCATAGGTTATACGCAAATACTGCACAATTTATATCATAGACTTGAACATTGTGTATTTTGTATCCATGGGAGGTCCTGGAACCAATCCCCACCGATACGAAGGGATGACTGTAATTATATAGGATGTTGTCTTACTAGGATTTGGTACTTGTTTGTGTAATAACCCTGTAGCACTAATTCTGTATTACAGACTCCATCGTGACTGGGTTAAAGGGCCAAATGTGTGGTGGATTTATTGAGGTGGAGGCACTCTCAGCTCTCACGTCTTCCTGTGACCCCTTAGAGGATGACTGATTTCTTTTGGTGTTCAGAGTCAATATAATTTTCTAGCACCATCTGAAATCGGTTATAATGATTGGGGAAGAGCACCATGCAGCTGACTGACAAGAGAAAACATGTTGGTGACCTTTGGGGCCACAAATAAGAACTAAGAAACAGAAATGCAAAGCAGAACTACTACACTGATTTTTTTTCTTCTTTCATTTTTTAAATTGGGTTTCATTGCTCTGAGTTACATGTGTGATACTACTAACAAATGATTAACTATTAGCGTATTGCCGATGGCTCTATTTTCGAGAAATTCCGTAGAATTTGTGGGGTTTTTGTTTTGGTGATAGAGACCTACAAAACCTACTGGGGGAAGTTGACGATGGCCTTGGATGACTTGAAAGGAGCAGGAAGGAGTCAGTCCTGTTCACGGTGAGAAGCTGCGTCAGCGCATCTCTGATCTCTCCTCTCTTGCCTGGAGCTCATTCCGTGGTTAACCGGATTGTTTTCCTACAAGGCAGTCCCAGGCTCAAGTGAGCTAGAAGTTAAATCGAAAAAGGCACGTAAAGAATAGTGGTTCAGATAACTGGGTTTCTGTGTCTAAGACAGAACTAAGTGAACGTGTGTCTGTTCGGTTTAGAAAAGCAAGGTGAGGAAAGCTTGAACTATTACTCTAAGTTATACCTTCTTACTAGAGGTGGAGTTGTTAGATTGAAAACAATACTGAGTTTTCTAGGTCTGCAAGGAAAAAAATCTTGAGAATGATCGTCTCTGCCCCTCCACCTCCTGGGTCATAGGTGCTGCCCCGACACAGGTACTGCCATAGACAGGCCCTCCTGCTGCCACCTGCTGTCTCCATGTGGCGTCCCGGAGAAATGAAGGGACACCCAGTGGGATTCAGGCCTTGTCCCTCCGTTTCTTCTCTGGCTGGGAAAAGGCACACAGCCGAACAATGGAGATGATATCTATCCTGCTTAACAAAGCTGCTCCGCCCTCTCACACCCTTCCTGCCTTTTCCCTCCTACTTAGCATTTGTCTAGGAAAGGCCTTTTCTCCGGGGCTAAGACATGCAATTTGTAGCCAAAACATCCTGTCTACCACACAAATCCAGCAAGAATTAGGATCATTTCACCGCTTCTTTCTCTATCCGACAGTTATTATTTCTCCTAAATCCTGTCGTTTGCTTTCTTACTCTGTTTTCCCTGAGTAATTTTATTTACTCCCTTGGTTCCAAATGATCCCTATGTTCTGATTTCCCTCAAACTGGAGTTCTAGCCTCAGATATTTTGCCCAGAACTCTTGATTTCCATGTTTTCAAAGGCTCCTGTGTAGTTTAACCTGCTTGTCTCCACCCATCTCAATACGCCAGAGCCATACCTGTTGTCTTCTCCCAAAGCCAGCTCTTCCTGCTCTGGCCGTGGGGAAGCTGAACACCGTGTGGCTCTTCCTGTCCCCTTAGCCACATCCACACTCTGAACTGCATCTTCAGAGTCCGTCCTTTTCTACGCACTCTCCCCAGCCTCCAGATGGCTTCTAGGCCGCACCCCTCACCAATAGTACAGCTTTTGTGTGGCCACCAGTCGTCTTTGTAAAACATACGCGTGCCCTTGTTCTGTCTCCCTTGCATCGTGCTGAACTCTAGGTGTCTCGACCATATTACAGGACCCTCCGTGACCCCCACCCCCTAGCTGTGCTCCTCTCAGGGCCTGTTTTCTGCTTGCTGCTGGGAACAGCCCCAGTATCTCCACATTTCCCAGCCTGTGCATACGCTGTTTCCTCCGCCCACATCTCCCCTCTCCTCCAGCGTCTCAGCCGGGGAACTCCAGCTTATCCTTCAGCCCCTGGCCCAGGCGTGTGCTTGTCTGGGAAGCACTGGGGACGGCTTGCTTCCCTGTGCGGCACCGGAGCCTGACGGCACTGCCCACGCTGCGCTTTTCTCTAAAATGGGGGATGGCGTGAATGGGTACGTTCACTTAGTAGGCAGCCCCTGCCAGGCCCCTTTGGTCCCCACCTACTGCTGGTATTCATGCTCTGTGGGATTCCCTCCCCTTGAGTGTGGGCTGGACCTAGGGATTTGCTTCTAATGGATGGAATACAGCAAAAGTGATAGAAGGTCACTTCTGAGGTTAGGTTGCAGATAGACAGTTATGTTCTTTCTTGTGCGCTCGCATTCTGTCTCCCTCTCTCTCCCTCTCTCTCTCTCTCCCTCTCTCTCTCTCTCTCAAGCCAGCTGCCACGTTGGGAACTGTGCAGTAGAGAGCCCCACATTCCACAAGGAACTGATGTCTTCAGCCAATAGCCTGTGAGAACCTGAGGCCTGCTAGGAGTCCTGGGGGTGACCTTGGTGAGTCCTCCCTCAACGAGCCTGGAGGTGACTGCAGCTCTGGCCCAAACCTTGATGGCAGTCTGTGAGAGACCCTAAGCCTGAGGACCCGGTTAAGCCATGCCCAGATTCTGACCCACAGAAAACGTGATGTCATGAATGTGTGTTGTTTTAAGCCACGAGGTTTTGGGTTATTTGTTGTGCAGCAATAGATGACCATTAATAATACAGCTCATAATATCCATATCTAGCCTCAGACTTTCTGCTTTCAGTATCTAATTTTTTTAGATAACTTTTCTGGGGGAATAGTTTTAGATTTACAAAAAAATTGCACAGGTAGCACAGAGAGTTCTTTTATACCCCTCACCCTGTTTCCTCTATTGTTAATATCTTGTGAAACCATGGTCATTTGTTAATGCTTAGAAACCAACATTGGTACATTACTGTTAGCTAAATTTCAGACTTTATTTACATCTCACTAGTTTTCCCACTAATGTCCTTTTCCTATTCCAAGATTGGTGTTATATTTTTAATAGCCTAATAGGTATTGCCCCCCCTCCTCAGATACAACTCTGTATGTTTATAGAAAGACAGAAGAAAAAAAAAATATATATATATATACACACACACTTGCTAAAATTTGGGAGATCTATCCATAGATAATAAAGAAATGTTAGAAAAAAGTCTTTAATTAGGTGGTCTTGTTTGGAAAAATAACAATTACAGTAATTAAACTGAAAACTGCTATTTTATGACATTACTGGGGGAAGGTGGGAATGGGTCCAAATAAAAAATGATAAGACCCTAACAGTTAATAATACTTTTAAAAAGTCAAATATACCTTACCAAAAGGCAATAAAATTTTAATAAACTGAAATTTTAAAATTTGTATTAATAAGTATACTAAATATCACCCCAGATTCACAGATGGTTATTTAGCACTATGATGTTGGTACACATTAATTTTTATTTATATAATATGCAAATACTTAATTTTCTTATAACTATATAAATGGAAAATATTCAACAAAGAGTACTAATATCCTTTTTTCTTAATTCTTATGTAGTGTGATCCAAGTTACTTGGTCTTTCTGGGTCCATTTTCTTTAGTATCAATTATATTATTAGAATTTTACAACAAAAGTTATGTACTACATCTACTTAATAGTCGTAGAAACTTGCAATACGAAACTCTGTGTAAAAAAACTTCCTATTCCCTAATTGCTCAAACATTTAGTTGCATTATTTTGCAGCATTTCCAAGTGATACTTACAGAACAATCCCTTTAAAAGTAAAGTTCTCAGGAATGAGTGATGCTGCTTAAAGGAAAAAGGACCTCCTACTTACTGCATATACCCGTCCTAGTTGAATTGTTTAAATAGGGTGTATAAATGGGAAAAATTAGGTGATTTATGTTGTAAATGAGCTTGAGATAGATCCTTAAAAGCCATTAAATAAGACAAGATTTTAAAACTCTTCTTGATACCCTAAATGAAAAACCCAAACAAACATTAAAAAAAATTCCACAAAAACAAATTTGAACTCCGGAGCTAATTTACTCATGTGAGTCTGCGTCTTGCTGGCCGGGGTTTGCTGCTTGGTTGACTCTGAGGGTCCAAGCTCTTCTTTATAGCCAACTCACCTGCTTTTCAATAATTGACTAATGAAAAAAAACCAGACAATAGATGTTGCAGGAGGGGGTGTCAGAGGATAGAGAAATGAAATATAATTGGAAAAAATGGAGCAAAATGCGCTGTAAGCAGATTCACAAGACATTACTACCCGTAATACTGAATTCAAATTCTCTGTTTTGAAATGAAAGTGTCAGATGACAAGAAAGCAGGCTGCTAGGTCTACTGAAACTGCATGCATAAATAATTTCTAATATTTTGAGGTTAGTTCATAATTCATTTCTTTCTATTGTGCCTAAAATATCATCTTGGCTATTCAGAATGATGACAGATCCTCAAATACAATGGAAATCATAAATCATCAAAGGCTTACATTGTATTCACCATCGTGTGCTTAGTAAAGCAGAAGAATATATATGTTGTTGAGACTTTGTTAACAACTCCTATTTAACTGAAAATAGAATCTGTGTGCTATGTATACAGAATCCATTTTACAGTGTTCTTTACAGTTTTTACTGAGGTAAAATTCACATAAAATGCATTTTAACCATTCTGAAGTGTGCCATTCGTTGGCTTTTAATACATTCACGATGTTGTACAACCATGACCCCTCAAATTCTGTAACATTTTTATTACCCCCAAAAGAAACTCTGTATACCCTTTAAGTAGATGCTCCTCTTTCCCTCCTCCTCCTACCTCCTGGCAAAACCTGCTTTCTGTAGATTTACATGTTCTGGACATTTCATGTACAGGGAATCAGACAGTACGTGGCCTTTTATGTCTGGCTCCTTTCACTTAGCATGAGGTTCTCAAGGCTCATCCGCGTTGTACCAGCCTTCATTCCTCCTTATGGCTGGATAATAAGTCCGCTGTATGGAGAGGCCACAGTTTGCTTATCCACTTACAGGCTTGATTGGCATTTGAGTTCTGTTGTTCTTTAAATTCAGACTTTTATTTCTGTGAGTGTCATATATGCCCGTAGATTAACAAGTCAAATGGCCCTGAGCCCTGCAGTAACAAAACAGCTGTCCCCCACCCCACCCCATTCTCCTCTCATAGGAAGCTGCTTTCAACTCATTTCTCCGTTTCTTCTGACTTGCTCCATTTTAAAATACTCATAGCGCTTTTTCTTCATTTTGATTTTATTTTTTGAATTTTTCTACCATGGGGATTTAGTTTCTGCTAATGAGGGTTTAGTTCTAACACTACCACCTGTATACCTTAACAATTTAGTTATAGCATAATTTTTATTAAATCAAGAATTAGTATTGATTATATAAATACTGTTGACAACATAGCCATATAGTTTTACATTTCCTTTTAAAACTTTTTATAAATTCTGAAATGAGTAATTTCATCATTTTTTAAAAATTTCATCATTTTAAAATTTAATTTCCCACGTACTTGACACTTCATTCCTAACGCTTACTACAGAACTGCAACATTGCTCCCCTTGGCATCTGCAGACCCAGCACACGGTCGCTTGTGTGTGTGCGTTTGTGTGTGTGCACTTCCTTCAGTAGTTTCCTGAGAAAGGGAGACCAGGAGGTAATTTTTTTTAGGTTTTTCATTTTACTCATTTTGATAATTTCACGGGTTATGGATTCCTGATCAGGAAAAGAAAAATTCTCAGACTTTTGTTTTCTAGCTCCCTTTGTTACTGAGGAGTCTGATACAGTCTGACTCCTGGCCCCTTTTCTCTGGAAGTTTCTAGGAGTTTCTTGTTATCCTCCTGCTCTTTACTTTCCTAAGTGTGGTAGAGCTTTTCCATTTCTTTGACCAGACGTTTAATGTCCATTTCATTCTGGAGATTTATGTCTTTCAACTCTAGAAAAGATTTCCTTAGATAATTATTTATTCCTTAGATAATTTCCTTTCCTCATTTTCACTGTTCTTTCTTTTTAGAACTATTATTTCTCATATGTCGGGCCTCCTGGATTAACTCTCCAGTTTTTCTTATTTTTCTCCCCTTTCCAGTTTTCCATCATTCTTTTTATCTTGTTCTATCTTCTGGAAAAATTCCCACTTTTACTTCCAAAACTTCATAGTGCATTCTTATTTCTGCTGATATATTTTTAATATTTGAGAGGGTTCCTTTTAAGCATTTTTTCCCGTTTTGAGGATTCCCAAATGTTTCTGTGGATGTTAAATTTTTTTTTCTTTTTTTAAAATTTTCTGTTCCCCGCATGCCTCTGTTTCTTCCAGATTCTTTGTGTTTCCATTTTGGGGTTTTGTCTTTCATGTCATAATTTTGCTCAAATGTCTGGTGATCTTTGACTCTCCATTCGTATTTAGGGATGGGGCTTCACACGTTGGATGCTCACTATACATTGGCAGGGCTTGTCAACTGGCAGACCTCATCATAGGGTGTGCGGTAGGCAGAATAATGAGACACACAAACATGCAAAAAAGATGTCTACTGAATCCTCAGAATCTGTGAAAATGTTAACTTCCGTGGACTTTGCAGTTGTGATCAAGGTTGAGGCCTTGAGATGGAGAAATTATCCAGGTACGTCCAATCTAATCACATGAGTCCTTTAAAGCAGAGAACCTTTACCGACTGTGGAAGAATGGCCAGAGAGACGCAGCGTTGCTGGCGCTGAAGATGGAGGAAGAGGGCCTTAGCCAAGGAATGCAGGCAGCCTCTAGATTCAGCTGGAGAAGGCAAGCAAAAAGGATTCTGTCATAGAGCCTCTAGAAAGGAACTTGGCCCTGCTGACACCGTGATGTTTTACCCCAATGAGACCCTGTAGCAGACTTCTGGCCTCCAGAATTGTAAAATAATAAATTTGTGGCTTATCAAGCCACTAAGTTTGTAGTAATTTGCCACAGCGGTGGTAGAAAATTAATCCAGGGTGACTGACTGGAGATGCACCTGTTTCATTAGGGGACCTCCATTGTCATTACTCAAAGGTTTTTGTTTTTTTTTTCTCTTGGCCTGGTCAGTTTCCTCAGATGAATTCTTCAGTCTCCTGCTAAGGGTTGTATCAGTCAGGCTCAGTCAACCAGAATCATTGCAAATTTATAAGAATGAAAGGTTTAATGGAGGTATTGAAGCATCCACAAGTATGGGGGTTGCTGAGGAAATGGAGCCGTTGAAAGCTGCAGCTAGAGGATTAGAGAAATTGTCATTCAGGTCTTGACCCTGCAGTGCTGGAGGAGGACAACTTGGAGGTCACCAGAAAATCCAAGAAGACACAGTGTCTGTCCACCAGCGGGAGCTGTGAGGTGGGAGCTGGTAGAGAGGTCTGTGGAACCGCCACATCTGACCAATAGAATAAAGTCCTTCACGTCATGTCTGCATTCCAAGTCTTGTGCAAGTTCCTGAGGTTCTGGGAAATGTAGTTCCAGCCTGAGATGGGCATGGTGATGGCGGCGAGTGGATGAGACTCCAACACAGGGCCGGGCCTGGCTGCCGGATTCTGGGAGCTGCACTGAGAAAGGAGGCTGGGAGTCTCATTGTTCAGAACATGGAAGGATTGAACTTTAAGTCCTCTTTTTGGTACGATACCCAGTCCTCCCTTGGCCACGCCTAATGTCTTTAAGCCCAGAGCTTCTCCGGATCAGGCTCCCCAGAAATGGAAACATGTTGAGGAGGCAGCGCAGTTGGGGAGAGAAGACTGGACTGAAACTGTGCCCTTATGTTTGTATCCCAGTGACTCCTGCTGTCAGCTCCACCTCTGTCTTCAGAGGCAGCTGTGCCTCCAACTCCTTCCCACTGTTCTGCGCAGGTATCAGATTGCTTCTTGAGGGCTTGCTTCTCTGGGGTCTTAGCTGTCAGCTTTTCCTGCTATGCTACATTGAGTTACTACATGTGTTAATTTACTAAGATTTTGTTGACAGCTCCCATCTGCTATCTGTGCTCTCATTATCTTGGTCTTTACTGGTTCGTGCTTACTCCTTTGTTATCATATTAGTGGGATTTCAGAAGGAAATACAGACAAGATGTGGTCACCATGTTTAGCTGAAAGATTTTTGAGATAAGTTAACAGTCTGATATAGAACAAAGCACTCAAAGTCAGGTGACCTGGGTCTGGTTCCAGACATCTTATCATTTTACTTTTATGGAGCTCAGTTTCCTCATCTCTAAAACAAGTTGATCCCATTTGGGTGATTTTTAAGACTCTCATGAAAGCTATGGCCCCCTTCCCTTAAAAAAAAAAAAAAAAGTACGAATGCACATATATAAAAAGTTGAACATAATATTTTAGAAGGGTCAGAAGTCCCCCAAGCTCTTCCGTGAACCCTCTCTGAATCTTCAGTTCAAACCCCTGGCCTGACTCATCTCTGAGATTAGTTTTAGATCTGACATTCTGATTCCCAAAGCTGTGAAGTTCAGTAGATCTCAAAGTTGACATTGCAAGCAAGCTGGCCTTTTAAAAAGTTAACAAAATCGTTTTCCAGTGTATTATTTATCAGGAAACTAAAAAGGCTGAAGATTCCAGTAGTTGGAATTCAGTCCACTGAGGTCAGAGATTTAGAGACTTAAGTGGCCTGTGGACTTCCAGATGGCTAAACATCATGGCTAGCGGGGGGACAGTGACCAGAGAGCAAGGAAACCCTCTCTCCTTTGCCCACCGTGGAAAATGCAGGGAATGAGGGTGAGACGTCTCAGCAGAGGCATGGCCAGCAGGCAGCCAGCACAGTCCGAGGTATGTTAGCGGGGCCCTCCCTGCCTCGGGGTGCACTCTCACAGCTGTGCTTTGAGTAATGATGTCAAGAAATAAGCTAAACTAATAACTAGGTAATGGCATTTCTGTGTACACAAGTGACACTACATTATTTTTGGTCTTTATTTCCAGCTCGTCAGGACTAAAGGGCACCATAGCTTCTGGGATTCTGTGCATGTTTATACTCTCTGGTTGAGGAGCAAAATGACTTCGTTAGGGCTCCAGGGAAGGGACTGACAGACAGAACTCTCTTCTCTGCTGATAAAGCCAACGAATGAGGACGACACAATTTTTGCCTAGGTCAGGAGGAATTGTTAAGGGAAGGATCTTTACTAACCGGAGCAAAAAACTGGAGCAACATTACCGTCATAGTCCTTTATGTCTGGACCTGCAGCAAGCTTAGGTCAGCTCTATGATGTTAAATGTCTCCATTTGCTATTTGGCTGAGGCTACTTGGAGCCCCCATGTCCTGCCACAGTGGGAGCATGACTGGTTGGATGGATGCCACACCTTTAACCTTGACGCCGTCTTCCTTTGCCTGAGTAATTTAGTTCAACCTCTTCTTCCTTTTCCATGCTATGCATTTCTTTAGAGCATTGAGTCTGCTGAACAAAACTGTGTTTATTTCATATAGCATTTAGTTAAAACAGCTGCTCCACCAGCCAATCATTTCTTTAAAAAGAGACATTGGATGGATTTTTGACAGTATTTGCTTCCATTCTATAGCTGGTAAAGCAGAGGCATCAGAAGGAACAACAGTTTTCTCAGGACTTGCATAGTGGGTGGATGAGGATTGGGAAGAAGCTTCTACTTCTCTGTTCTGTCTGGGTATAATGGCCACCCATTTCAGTGGGCTTTGATTTTTTCCCAAGAGTGGAACTTAGAATTCCATAGAAATTGTGTTTTGTTGGTAAGTTTACTGAGGGATTTTTCGGCATTGACTTTTAATTCCCATAGTCTTCTTCTAGCGAAGGTCCGTACCCTCCCCCCATTTACTCTCTCTCGTCTTTAAGGGCTGAGGAACAAACTGTAGCCAACTGTTTTCGATACACACTGTTTTGAAAAGGTTTTTTCCACTCAGGTGACCTTGCACCGAATGGCCAGCCCTGCCCACTGCATAGAAACAATAGATAGTGCCTTAGAAGGGAATGAGCTGGCGCTGCCCTGGTATGTGGGTGCGGTCAGGAAGCTTTGGGCCAAACTGTGCTGTCTCAGGATTAGCACTTTCTAAAGCCAGAGGAGGTGGGGGCAAGTGGGTATGTAACTTTTCCTTCTGGGAGGTGAAAGTGGTCTGTAGGTGGACAGGACCTTGTACATCAGAAGTCACAGGAGGAAGTTAAAGAGGAGGAAGATTAGAAGGATGATGATGCTTCTACCATGTCTATGAATTCTGCTTGCCTGGTTAAAAAAAAAAAAAAAGTCCACATAATCATGGCCCTGTACCAATCTGTATCAACCCTAAACATGTTGGGCACCACCCACTGTGGGTTGGGCAGAATATGGTGCAGGCCTGGCAGAGGTTGAGTAACCAGTACTGCGCCAAAGGCTTGATGCGGCAGGAGGTGACAGGACAAAGGTATTAGAGTGTGCCAGTTGGGTGCCAGCCTTCTTAGTTGTCAGAACTGGTCTCGGAAAAAAGGACAGCCGTCGGGTATGCTTTTGTAGGAGGCATTTTTTACTCTATGCAAACAACTGCCTCTCCCTTCCTTCCTGTGACTGAGCAGGCCAGAGGGGAAGGTCAAGGGTAGGCCGGAGAACAAGGACAAAGGCATAAAGGGTGGGTTGTACATAGACCCATATTCTAATCCTAGTTCACTTACTGACTTTCTGTACACGTTAAAAAACAAACAAAACATTAGAGACATGGGAGGGAAAGAGGCTGGCAGAAATGTGACTGAACAAAGTTTCAATAACATGTTAACAGATAAGAGATTCTTGGGGGGACCCTAGCTGTGAATGACCTTGAAATGGCCAAGGAAAGGTCCTGATGCCACACTGAGCATGGGAAGAAAAACCCACTGGTCTCTATATATAAGGTAAAGTCAACAGCAGTATCTTGTTGAGAGGTCTGGACAGTGAAAGGGACAATGTCCATAGAGAGAAAAAGAGAGTTCGTGGACATGGGCATATTGGCCTTTTTTATTTGAAGATGCTATGGCCGGGGAAGATGGGCTGAGTTCTGGGTCCCTAGGTGAGCTTTGCCTGGGCTCACACCTGTGCTCCCAGCAGGAGGAGTTCCTCAGAGCTGTAGAATGTGAGGTCTGCTGAGTGGTGAGAGTGTTCCAAAAGACCAACCCACCTGAGGAGCTCCTTTTTGCCTTCTGGGGTACAATATCAGCCCTTGGAAGCAGCTGTCCTCCTTTCCTTTAGTAGCTCAGCAATAATTCAGCTCACTAAAGATTTGTTGAGCACCTACCATGCTCCAGGAACTATCTAGGCACTGAGAGGAGTATTCCCTGTAACGTGCCTAGAACTCTGCTCCTCAGGCCATTCCCAATATCCTCAAGATGTCGGTTTAAGCAGTTAAAGTAAGTGCCATACTTCCATGCTATTCAAAATTCATGCTGCTCTCGTAGACAAAGTTGATGTCTGGCCTAACGTGTCATATCTTCTCTCTGAAGTACTTTGTTGAGTTCTGAGATCCCAGGAGGGGTGGGAAAAATCTTGATGAAAATTTAAGTAGATGAAAAAGCCTCTGATCCAGTTGCTAACTGGTGTTCTCCCATATCAGCCAGAGGAAAGGCTCTTTGTATGGTTTGTCCCTCCTACAAATTCATGTGTGTCCTTTTGTACCACCTCCGCACACTAATCCCTCTGTCTTATTGTGTTTGAAAATAGCTGGTGCAGATAGATCTGCAGCTTGTGTACGTGGAGCACATTAAACACTATCTGCCCCAACCTGCCTGTCACTATCTTCTCACTGGTTGGCAGCTCTTGGAGGAACAAACAATCCACTCAAGCTCCCAGAAAGCAGGCGTTCCAAAATTCATAACCAGGATCTCACAATGAAATGGAATTCATCTTTAAAAACAGGTTTATGATGGTCCAGACTCCATCAACTCTGATATGTCTTCCCCTACCCTGAAATGGAAAGTCAAGCCTAGAGCTCGATACACTGGAGAATTCTCTCTGGTTAGATTCCAGATCAGAATACACCATCATCCTGTCACTGTTCATCGAACACATGGCATCTCTGGTAACGCACATGATTTCTGCTTTGCATTAGGGTCACTCATATTCATGGTTTTCTCACCTAATAGACTGTGAGCTTCTTGATTCAGGGTTCATATTCCCAGCACGTGCCTAGCATAATGTAGGCACTCTGTGTTGAATCAAATTAGCATGAAAAGTACTATTTCCTACAAATTCTGAGGGATTATGGAGGCTTAGCCTATGATAAAGCTTTATGTAAACACATTTGCTAGATGTCAGCAGTGAAGCAGCACTCTGCCGCTGACTCCAGTGGCGTCGGGAACACCCACGCTGAGAAGCAGCAGCCTCTTTGTGGTCGTCTTGGGAACTGTGATGTACCTATTATCATTCCCCATACATGGGAAAAAAGTACTGTGCTTGGCCTTGAGTTTACTGTGGAGCCAGCTTGTTTTCTGATTATTCAGAAAACTACTCATATTTAGATGGAGTTCAGGAACTGGAGCATCTTAATCTATAAATTTTAGCCAGAAAATTTCCCCGTATTTTATTCCGCAAAAGGAGCTCAAGGGAGTAGATAAACTCTATAGCTTAAATATGTGGTTAGTAGAACTGCAGAAGGGAGAAGAGGCATTGCTATTCCCCATATACTTCTAACACATGGGACAACTATGAGAGTCTGAATCTACTGCCATCGTAAGGGTTGAATTTCAAGATCAGCAGATTCAGCACCATGGTCAGAGCCAAAAAGATAACAGATTTGGCCTAGAGTAAATCCTCTCTGTGGAAGGAAAATAAAGAGACACTTTAGAAGAAGTATTCTTTGTCTTCCCCCACTCTAATGCCCTCCAAGCCGGTGCTCAGGTCAGCCAGAAGAAGAAAACCATAGAACTTCCAACTCCGTGTTATGATGGGCCCCTCCTGTCTTCAGGTGTTGCCTGAACTGAGACCCAGATCCACAACCATACGTTTCAACCTGAACTTATTCCATTAAACGTCTTTCTGACTTTGGAAGTAAGTGCTTTCTGCCTTTTATTTTTTTATTTATTTTGCATTTTTAAAAACATTTCGATATCATAGTTGTACATATTTGGGGGGTACATGTGATATTGTGATATGTGTATACAATGTATAATGATCGATTCAGGGTAATTGGGATATCAGTCACCTCAAACATTTATCTTTGCATTGGGACTGTTACAGTTCTTCTAGCTATTTTGAAATGTACAATAAATTATTGTTAACTACAATTTCCCTACTGTACCGTCGAATAGTAGAACTTACTCTTTCTAACTGTATTTTCGTACCCATTAACCAATTTCTTTTCACTCCTTTTGTCACCCCTCCCCTTCCTAGCTGCTGGTAACACTCATTCTACTCGCTGTGTCCATGAGATGCACTTTTTAGCTCCCACATATGAGTGAGAACATGCGATATTTGTCTTTCTGTGCCTAATGACCTCCAGTTCCATCCATGTTGCTACAACTGACGTATTTTATTCTTTTTTATGGCTGAATAATATTCTGTCATATAATATACCATATTTTATTTATCCATTCATCTATCGGTGGATGCTTTGCTTGATTCCATAACCTTGGCTATGGTGAATAATGCTGCAATAAACACTGAAGTGTAGATATTGCTTCAATATACTGATTTCCTTTCCTTTGGATATATAGCCAGCAGTGGGATTTCTGGATCATATGGCAGTTCTGTTTTTCATTTTTTGAGGAACCTCCATTACTGTCTTATTTCTCAGTTCTTCATTCTGTTCCACTGGTCTGTGTGTCTGTTTTTATGGTGTACCATTCTGTTTTGGTGGTTACTGTAGCTTTGTAGTATAGTTTGGAGTCAGGTGGTATGGCACCTTCAGCTTTGTTCTTTTTGCTCAGGATTGCTTTAGCTATTTGGGGCCTTTCGTATTCATAATAGTTTACTATGAATTTTAGGATTTTTCTTCTATTTCTGTGAAGAATGTCATTGGTATTTTGATAGGGATTACATTGAATCTATAGATTGTTTTGAGTAGTATAGACATTTTCACAAAATTGATTTTTCTAATCTATGAGTATAGGATATCTTTTCTACTTTTTTGTGGAAGTGAGTTTCTTGTGAAGTGAGTTTCTTGTGGGCAGTGTATTTTTGGGTCTTGCTTTTTAATCCATTGAGCCACTCTGTGTTTTTTAATTGGAGAATTTAGTTCATTTGCATTCAATGTTATCATTGATACATAATGCCTAACTGCCGTCATTTTGTTACTTGCTTACTAGTTGTGTGTAATTCCTGTCTTCCTTTCTTACTTTCTCACTGTCTTCCTTTGTGGTTAAATGATTTTCTCTGGTAGTATGTCTTAATTTGTTG
>NW_012155396.1:5902208-5908342 GCF_000956105.1 Propithecus coquereli | reverse complement strand
AGAGGGCAAGGGAGCTCACATCTACTGAGCATCCCCTGTGTGCTGGGTGTGAAATGCAAACTGCCTCATTTCATCCTCACGGCAACCCAGTGAAGCTTGCTTACTAGTTGTGTGTAATTCCTGTCTTCCTTTCTTACTTTCTCACTGTCTTCCTTTGTGGTTAAATGATTTTCTCCGGTAGTATGTCTTAATTTGTTGCTTTTTTCTTTTTAGTGTATCTATTATAGGTTTTTGCTTGCGGTTACCATGAGGCTTACAAAAAATATCCTATAGTTACAACAAATATTTAAAACTGATACCAAGTTAATATTAATTTTAAAAAAAGACCAAATTAACTCCCTTCTTGCCCCTACGTTTTGATTTTTTTTTTTTTTTTTTAGACACGGGGTCTCTGTTGCCCAGGCTGGAGTGCAGTGGTGCAGTCGTAGCTCACTGCAGCCTCGAACTCCTGGGCTCAAACAATCCTCCTACTTCAGCTTCCAGAGTAGTTGGGACTACAGGTGCATGCCACTGTGCCCAGCTAATTTTTTTTTATTTTTTGTAGAAATGGGGTCTTACCATGTTGCCCAGGTTGGCCTTGAACTCCTGGCCTCAAACAATCCTCCTGTCTCAGTTTCTCAAAATACTGGGATTACACAAGCGTTTTCTGTTATTATTTCTTTTATTAAGCTTTTTATCCTTTTGTCTTTCTCAGTTTCCTCTTTAACACCAATAACCTGAATATTTGCTCTTTTGATGATGTCCCATAAACTCTATAAGCTTTGTTCATTTCTTTTATTCTTGTTTCTCCTCTCATTGTGTATTTTCAAATATTTTGTCTTCTAAGCTCATGGATTCTTTCTTCTGATCAGTTCTGTTGTTGATGCTCTCTATTGCATTTTTCATTTCATTCATTGTATTTTTAAGTTCCAGGATTTTGTCTGTTTGGTGAGGTCATATTTCCCTGAATTTTATTGATGCTTGTGGAGGTGTGATGATTTCTGCACACTTAAGGATTAGGTTTAGATTTTAGTCTTCACAGTCTGGCTTTTTTGTGCCTGTCTTCCCTCAGAGGCCCTTCCAGAGATTCTAAGCCAACTAACTGTTTTGGTCCCTGAGCCTGGACTACTGTAGCTATTTCAGCACTAGAGGATGCTCTGGGTCCAGGTTTTGTTACGAGTCTCGTGAGGGCTCCAGGGTTGATGTGGTTTTCTAGCCAGATGGACTTGGGGAAGACCCAAGAAGGGTACTTGGGCTGTGTGGGAATGCTGGCCAGTGACCTGACTCCAGACAACTGTCCAGGTGGCCCAGACAGGCATGCCTCCCAGCAGGTCTCTGCGTGAGTGGGATAGTTCCCCAACTGCAGCAATAGGAGATGGAATTGATACTGGGCCCCTTTAGGATCTGCTATGGGAAGGAAGCTGGTGGGCCTATCTCATTGGATCAGATGGGGTGTGTCACCCAGCAGGTCTCTGCACAAGTCAGGTAGTTCCTCAAATGCAGCAGGGGTGGCTGGAGCTGAGACTGGGCCCCCTTGGGATCCACTGTAGGATAGAGGCTGGAGAGCCTGGTCTTGGCTCAGAAAGCTGTGTGTTGCCCAGCAGGTCTCTGCACAGACAAAATAGTTCCCTGACTGTGGCAGAATGGGCTGGAGCTAAGACTGGGCCCCCTTGGGATCTGCTGTGGGACAGAGGCTGGAGAGCCTGTCTTATTGGCCCAGACAGGTACATGTCTCCCAGCAGGTCTCTGTACAAACAGTGTAGTTTCCTGATTTCTGCAGGAGGGATCAGAGCTGAGACCGGGTCATCTCAGGATCTGCTGTGGGACAGAGGTTGGCAAACCTGTCAAGGAGGCTCAGACTCCCAGGCTGTGATATATGTTTTTGTCTCCTTCTGTGTCCTTGTGTGAGCAGCTCTGAGCTGGGACCTAAGCTGAGGAAGGCTGGAGCAGAGGCACAGGGCCACTTTCAGGTTTACTGTTGAGACCAACGTCAATGGGCAGATGAACCTTTCTGTGAAGGCACTTGTGTGCATGATTCCTTCTGGACCCTTTGGCAGATGGTTTTGGTTGCAAGCTTAAGGCCAAATGGCATTAAGGAATGGGGCTATAGCCAAGCCTCCATCCCATAGCAGATCCTAGAGGGTCCCAGTCTCAGTTCTGGCCCCTTTTAGTGCAGTTGGGGAACTATCCTATCTGTGCAAGAACTTGCTGGGCTATTTCCAGGCTTGGAACCGGAAGCAAGGTCAGTGGATCAGGCCACCTGGGTGTCAGTCTGCACTCTAAAAACAACCCTCCTCTGTCTTGAGCTCCCCTGGGGTTTCACAAACTCCCACCTAAATCCTGAGGCTCCTGCAGAGTGACTTTTGACTGTGGTTGGGTACAAAATACTTGTTGTGGAGGAATATGAGCAGATAACCTCCTATTCTACCATCTTGGTGATGTCACTTGGTAAATACTTTCTTCATGTTGGTTTTCTGGTTCTACTAATCTGTGAAATGGAGAGAGCCATCTTATCTCTTAGCTGTGTTAGTCCAAATATCTGAGCAATCCTCCAAGACAAGGTAGGGATCTGACCTCAAGGGCCCTGGAGCAAAATATCCTGGCCCCAGAATCATTCCTCCACCTTCACCTCTCAATGGCCTTTCTAAGAGAAAGGCTGCAGAAGTACAGACTTAGAATGCAGGTGGCACTGGAGGACAGAGGGCAAGGGAGCTCACATCTACTGAGCATCCCCTGTGTGCTGGGTGTGAAATGCAAACTGCCTCATTTCATCCTCACGGCAACCCAGTGAAGTCTCTCTCTCTAGATACCTCCACAAGGACATGTGCACAAAATGGGTGCCATGCACAGTGCAGATAAGGGAGACCATTCTTGTTAATCAGTGTGGTCATGTGACAAAATACATGCGTTCCTGAAGAAGTACATGAAGTTAAGCCACAGATCAAATCCTGTTAATTTGCATTTGAGCATTTAGTAATTTCGGGCATGGTGCAAAGCACTTTACGTAATCTCACTCAATTTCTGCAAAGCATGAAAGGAAAATATTTTCTAATAAAAGTAAAAGCAATGAAAGTTACTAAAGTTGAACATCCCTTCAAAATTTCTCTGTCATGCTACAAGGTAGAGAAGCAGTGAGAAAAAGAGCCTCCTATTTTGTTCCTTGATTTCCTGCCACTGCAGGGATAGTTGTTTTCTTTTTTAAAAAATACTGTGGAATAGATCAGAAAGCACATTGTTCAGGTGTTTTGTTGTGTTTTGCTTTGTTTTGTTTTCCCTCATTTCAAGCTTGGAATTAGCAAAGTTAGAAGTGAAATCCTTCCACTGGGGTTGTGACATGTTAAACAAGCACCTGGCAGTAGATGACTAATTGCTTCTCTGACCTATGTAGGATGTGTAAGATTGAAACTGCACTAAATGAATGTTACCGAGTGACACAGACACACATCTGCACACCCTCCCTCTTTGTGTCCCAATGTTGCTACGCTGCAGGTGCGGTCTCGATGACAGGGTGTTCCCGGGAAGTAGATCAATGATTACCTTCCGTGGCACAGGCTTTCTTCATAGGACATACTAGTTAGCTAATTACTATTGGCGAAGTACCTTGGTGCTTTCTTCAGGACCTCTTTTAAATTCTCCCTTTTTACTTCTACTTTCAAGTTCCAACATCAGATGCTTCTTTTATGGGAAAGGCTAATTGCTATGGAATCTAATGAATGTCCTACTTCCATATCCAAATCTCCTCCTCGTTGAATTGACTGCATTCCCATGACTCACCTTTAGGTTATGGGCCAGAAGGCACCACACCTATTTTTTTTTTTTTTTTGGTCCCACCTGCTCATATTGCTAAGTGTCTTCAACTCTGGGAGAAAAAAGCATTCATGAATTATGTTAATAATATGAGACATTAAAAGAGACTTGTGTCATAAACATAATAAATGACAAATTAGGTTTTTTTTTTTAGTCTCATGTGCTTCTCTCCCATATCCCACAGCCTATACTTAGATAATTTTCTGCACTTTTGTGGCATGAGGCATGCTTGGAAAACTCATCATAAAATAGCATGTAACTTATTAATATTTTTCAGTTCTACTATTACAAATTCTTTTTGAATTAGCAAAAAGGAACAAAGAGAAGTAAAACTTGGATACCTAATGAGCAGTGTAAAATGAACAAAACAGTAACCTATGAAGCAACAGAACGTTGGAACTTTACGTTCTGTGTTTTGGGGTGTTTTTTTTAAGATGGTAAATATTTCTGAATCAGTTCCCAGCATTCGCCCAGTTGGATGCTACTATGAAAAAATAACGTTTATAAAATCCACATTCCAAATAACTCTGTGGCAGATATTAATAATTTCCTTCTTCCTCTTTCTCATCCTAACAAAATACCTATTTTGTTAAGAGGATGAGAAAAAATATACCCCACGAAAGTACTTTCCTAACACATGAGGTGGCCCGTGACACAGGTCTGGTCAGTGATACTGACAGAAATCTTCTAGGTATTTATGTGAAAGCTCTTGGTTTTTGATCCAAGCGCTGCTCCTTCCTCCTGCTTTGAGTGTGGATGTGAAGCCTAGAGCTGTCCCAGCCACCATGTAACCATGAGTTGATGAGCGTGAGGACTACAGCCTGCAGCTGAGGATGGCAGGGAAGGATGGGAGGAAGCTGGGTCCAGGATGGCACCGCTGCCTCCTTTACCAGCTCCAGACTTCTTACTGCTGAAATCAACACCCAACACACTTGCTTAAGTCACTGTAAGTGTGATTCTCCGTTGCTTTCAGGTAAAGGCAGTAGTAACCAACACAGCTTTGCATACCTCTCAGCTTCTGTTTCTAAATCCCCAGGTAAAAGTTACACAGTTCTCTTAAATTCAGAGAGAAGTTAAATGGCCATGTTATCCTGATTTGGGGTCTGGACTTTGATGCTCCAAATAGCTTGTTGTATTCATTATAAGCAACTAGCAATAGATAAATACTGGAGTTAAATGGGAAAAAAAATGAAATGATAAACATATAAGTAATTACATATGGATAGTTACTGGATCTCAAAGTAGGGGACAACTGTGTATGAAATCAACAGAATTACAACCTTTAGATGGGCAAAAATTAAGTCTGGCAATACCAAGTATTGGTAAGGTTTTAGGGAAATGGGATTTCTCACATACTGCTTGTGGGGGTGAACTGGTACAACTCCTTTGAAGAGCAGTTTTTCCAAGTCTAGTAAAGTCGATCATGAACATACCCTATGTTCCAGAAACTCTTGCACATGTGCACAGGAGATATGTAGAAGAATGTTTATTGTAGCACTGTTTATAACAATGACCTAGACACAGTCTAGATGTCCATGAACAGGGGAATGGATGAAAACATTGGGATATAATCTTAAGATATGAAAATGAAGAACAAAGCAAAATCCAAATCTACACAAGGATATGAATAGATTTAGGGGTATGCTGGAGCTAGCTCATGTTTAGCAGCTGAATGGTAAAATATCAGGAGTTTTGTAAGCTAGTTAATATGATATCTATAGTTTGGTATAAGCTATGTTAAGAGTATTTACAACATGAAAATTGGCAAAAACTATATATCATCCCCTTCCTCCACCCCCTGTAAGAGCTAGATTCTTTTTGTTTTTTCTGGGGTTTTTTGTTTTTGTTGTTGTTGTTGTTTTGAGACAGTCTCTCTCTGTTTCCCTGGCTGGAGTTCAGTGGCATGATTATAGCTCACTGCAGCCTCCAACTCATGGGCTCAAGCAATCCTCCTGCCTTAGCCTCCCAAGTAGCTGGGACTACAGGCATGTGCCACCATGCCCGGCTAATTTTTCTGTTATTTTTAGAGACAGGGTCTTGCCTTGTTCAAACTCTCAAACTCTTGACCTTAAGTAAGCCTCTTGCCTTGGCCTCCCAAAGTGCTAGGATTACAGGCACGAGCCACCACGCCTGGCCTGGTTGTTAAATATTTACCAGCACATCATTGGATAGATTTCAAAAAATAGTATTTAAAAGGCTAGTTTCAAGGGAAGAGGAAATGAGGAGCTAATTGCTATAAAGTTCCAGTTACGCAAGATGACTCAGTGGAGAGCTATACATCATAGTACATAGTCGACAATACTATATTATACTCTTAAAAATTTGTTAAGACAGTAGAGCTTAACACA
>NW_012155396.1:5889731-5901068 GCF_000956105.1 Propithecus coquereli | reverse complement strand
CCTAATAAACCCACTGTAAGTTGAAAATATTTTGTTGAAAATGCATTTAATATACCTAATTTACTAAACATCATAGCTTATCCTAGCCTATCTTAAATGTGCTCAGAACACTTCCATTAGCCTGCTGTTGGGCAAAATCATCTGGCGCAAAGTCTGTTTTACAATAAAGTGTTGAATATCCCATGTAATGTGTTGAATACTATACTGAAAGTTTAAAAACAATGTTTATATGGCACTCGAAGTTTGGTTTCTACTGAATTGATATCACTTTTGCACCATTGTAAAATTAAGAAATCCTAAGTCAAACTGTCATAAGTTGGGGACTGTGTGTGTATGAATATTCATAGTAGCATTATTCATTATAACCAAAATGTGGAAACAGCCCAAGTGTGTATCAACTGATGAATGAATAAACAAAATGTGGTATATCATTCCAGTGCATCATATAACCATTCCTTTGTACACACTAAAAATGTATAGTGGAGTATTATTTGGCCATCAAAAGGAATGAAGACTGGTACATGCTACAACATGGGTGGACCTTGAGAACATTATGCTAAGTGAAAGAAGCCAGTAACAGAAGACTTCATGTTGTATGATTTAATTATAGGTAATGTCTAGAATAGGTAAATCTATACAGCCAAAAGCAAATATTAGTAGTTGCCAGGGGCTAAGACAGAGGATGGGGAGTGACTATTTAACTGGTACAGAGTTTCCTATTCTGGAATTAGATAGTAGCAGTGGTTATACAACATTGTGAATGTACCAAAAGCTGCGAATTATACACTTCTACATGGCTACAATGGTGAATTTTATGTTATGCGAATTTTACCTCAGTAAAAAAACTTATTTAAACTATGACATACCATCAATTGTAAGATGAAACTGATTTCAGAGAGAATACATTATAAAGAAAAATGTGTCTTGGAGTTGATAAAATGTGATATATTTGATTATATAGAAATTTCAAACTTCTGCACAAATAGCAATGTATCAGTTAGGAAATAAGTTTGTTGCATATAATAGAAAAACCCATAATAACAGTAACTTAAACAGGTTATAAGTTTATTTTTGTTTCACAGAAGAAGTCCTGATGTGGACAGTCTGGGGCCCATGACCTATCTCCATGGTTTCTTCAGGGACCCACATTTCCTGCAAGTCCCATGTTCAGTATTCAGCTTCCATCCTCAAAGTCATTTTATGGTCTAAGATGGCTGCTGAAGTGCCAGCCATCATTTCACATTCCAGTAATGCAACAGGAAGAGGAAAAGGACAAAAATGCCTTCCTCCCAACTAAGTCAGCTCTCTTTGAGCAAATAAAGGTATGGTTGAATAAATACATACGCGGTCTGTCCAGAAAGTGTCCAGCCATTGTTAATATGACGAGAACATATTACATGGCTGGATGCTTTCCAATCCGGATACACCTCATACACCCATAAAATGGGAAAAGCTGCATGTAGGCGGGATGGCTGTCTGTTTCATCAGTGCATCCCCAGGACCTAGCACAAGGCAGAGCACATCGAAGGCACTAAGAAATCGGGGCAGTGAACAGACACTCGCGTGGATATGGATAAATGGGTCATATGGCCATTTAAATATTTTCAAAGATAATAAACAGGGAAATGTTCATTACAATATAATGTGTGAAAGCAGAATATTAAAAGCTATATTTAGTATAATCCCAATTTTATTTGAAAAGGATACGTATACCCAGAAAAAAAGATTTGAAAGAAATATACTAAATCTAGTAAGTGATTTTCTAAATTCATGGTGAAATCTCACTGATATTTAATAATTTCTTCATGCTTGTATACATTTTCCACATTTCTGCAGTGGGTCAGAGTATTACTTTTTCTAATTAGAAAACAAAGCAATAAGCTTAAAAATCAAGTGGAAGAGGACCATGTCAATTTAAGTATTAAGAACAGGTGGTGAGCCTGTAAACCAAAGAGAGCAACCAACAGCCTATGCTGTGAAGAGAGAGAGTCCAGCAGTGCTGCTTTAGAGCATCCCTCATCCAGCAACTTTGTCTTGCCATTCGGGGAGAAGAGGATGCTGACATCTGCAAGTGATAGCCATGCGGAGCCATGCCTAGCCCTGCATGTGGGGGAAGGAAATTGATTCTCTATCCAATAGCACAGGTTTTTTTTAACCTAATAGTTGGGCATATAAACACTCGTTCTTTAAATGTGAAGACAGTGTTAAAGCTTACCATGGGAACAGTTGTCCATCTATCAAAGCAGACTAATCAGCTGCTTCCAGATCCACCCAGGATCACTGCATGTGATCACGTCGAACTTGGCACTTCTCAGCACACTCATCCCCACCACCACCCCTGAACTGTCCCACTGATACGGGCCAAGTTGTGTCCTCTCTAAAAATTCAAATGTAGACATTTTAACTCCCCGGTACCTCAGAATGTGACTGTATTTGGAGATGAGTCTTTAAAAAGTAAATTAAGTTGAAGTGAGATCATTAGCATGGACCCTAATCCAACATGACTGGTGTCCTTAAATGAAGGGGAGATTAGGACACAGACATGCGCAGAGGGAGGCCCACGTGAAGACAGACAGAGATGGTGGCCATCTCCAAGCCAAGGAGAGACGTCTCGGAAGACACCAACCCTGCCCACACCTTGATCTGGGAATTCCAGCCTCCACAACTGTGAGAAAATAAATTTCTGCTGTTTAAGCCACTCAGTCTGTGGTATTTTGTTATGGCAGCCAGAACTAATAATATACTCACCCATCATGTTAATTAGATGTTTGGTGACTGTGATGGTTAATTTGATGTGTCAACTTGGCCAGGCCTTGGTGCTCAGCTGTTTGATTAAACACCAGTCTAGATGTTGCTGTGAGGGTGTTTTTAAGATGTGATTAATATTTCAATCAGTTGACTATGAATAAAACAGATTACCTTCCATAATGTGGGTGGGCCTCATCCAATCACTGGAAGGCCTTAAGACAGGATGCTAAAGAGGATGAATTCTGCCCCAGACCAAGACCACCACATCAGCTCCTGCCGGCCCCAGCCACCAACCGCGTCCCCAATCACATGAGCCAATTGCTCAATTTACTGTCTCTGTGATTGTGTGTAACTATATGGACAGATACATATGTATGTGTGTGTATGATTCTGCTTCTCTGGAGAACCCCAAAACAGTGACTAAGGACTGATATTTCATATACTTAACTCTGCTCTTGCTTGTTTTATGTGAAATATATATTTCTCATGCCTGTTTTATGTAAAATATATTTACTTATTTCCAGACTTGTGAGTGAACGAGCTGGTCAAATACTTGAATCCAAGCACATTAATTCATCAGCGTGCTATTCTTATGTTTTAACAATGACATTGAGCGTTGCAAGAGGATGTTATCAGATGGGAGCTGGAAAGAAGAAAAGAGATCATTCATCCATAGGCCTTACGGTTTACACCCACGGTGTGCTGACAGCCAGTAAATTCCAAGAGAGTGAACAATTGCAGTGATAATTTTAAAGTGTCTTTGTCACGAGCATCCTGCTTTCGCTTTTTGATCCTGCCTAATCTTGTTCTACCCTGTACCTGTACTGCCTCACTTCTGTCTTCAGAAATGGCAAGTTTTCTTTCTGCTCTGTTAAGTACATAAACAGCTTCTAATCCAGAGAGAAGTCAGCTATAGAGGTGGAGGGTTTGGCCAGGAGGAGCAAAGGTGCGAGACATGAAAGAACCAGGCGAGCGGGGGGGATGCCAAGGAGTGTGGCGTGCCGGAGGGCAGGGCGTGCGGGGCTGGGGACGCGGGACATTCCCACTCTCACCTGTAACCAGGGACACACACTCTGAGCCTCTCTGGCAGCTGCCCCGCTGTGTGACCCGAGGGATGGAGAGCCAGACAAAGCTACCAGAACTACGTAGATTGCGCTCCAGAGAGTGGCTTCTTGTCACCTTGCTCTAAAAGTCACTGCCCACATGTTTTTCTTCCCTAATAGACCTGCGAATTTCTAAGTTGGAAGAAGCCTCCTGTGAAAGTGAGGGGATGTGGAGACCAGCCAGGGGTGCTCCACCTTGAGGAAGGGGCTGGGCTTTGACACAATGACAGAGGTGCGGCAGCCCCCGTGGCAGACACCAGAACCATTGGGCAGTGTTGCTCTCCGTGGCACGCTAACAAGCAGCACTGTCCAACGGGACTTTCTGCAGCGATGGGAGAATTTTATAGCTGCCCTATCCAAGGTGGTAGCCTCCAGCCATACGGGGCTCCTGAGCACTTGAAATGCCGCTAGTGCCGCTGAACTGACTTTTAGATTTTATTGAATTTTAATTAAAATCCAAATAGCCACACGTGGCTAGTGGCTGCCATCAGACAGCACAGCCGTGAGGTTTTCATAACGCACCGATCAATGTGTGTCCCGACGTGGTTTGGGGATGGTGGGCTCCAGGTGAACTCGCCAGCCCCTTGCTGCTGAGTGGTCCACGTTGGAATTATTAGCAATCTGAAGAGTCGGGTGGGGCCAGTGAGAATGAAGGTGCCTTCTAAAAACCCTAAAACCCTGGCGGAGGAGCTTACCCACCTGGCAGCGTCTAATCCTGGTGAGCAGCGAATGAATGCAGGAAACACCATCATTTGCATTCGCCCAATGTGCGTAATTAACCCCCGATAGTCACGGCTCTAGAGACAGAGCTAAAACTTCCCACCTTTGGTCTGTTTCTAAAGGTGAGATTTTTTTGTTTTTATCTACTTCAGTTTTTAGTAGATTTGGAAGCAAATCTCTCTAGCTGTTAGGGAGCTTTATAAGTAGAAAAAATAATATTTGTCACACTTGTCTTGGGAGAATTTGGGCTAAGCTAAGAACTCAGAAGCTCTGAGCAACAGCTCTGCCTCCCTCCTTAATGACCACGTGCTACTCAGCCTCGATGGGCCTTGCTTGTTTCATCTGTACAGCTGGAGGGGGAAATATCTTCTCCAGGTTTCGTTGAGAAGAAAGATCAGAACTATTATAAAGCATCTGAAGAAGTGCAGAATGCCCTTCAGTATAAATTACAACAAGTTGTTACTGGATTTCTCAAATGAAGCATTGAGTATAACATGGACGTAGTTTAATAGTGTAATTATAGTTGAGTCTTTAAAATAGAGTGAGAAACTTCACAAAATGATCTCCAGGAAAGAAAAGCATTGTTTGGTTTCACATGTCAGTTTTAAAGAGAATTGTTACAGATTGAAAGGGAAGTGAGTGGTTGCGGTAGACACTGTCACTAGCTTGCAAATAATGATCGTGCCTTGAGTCATTTCTGAGAAATAAGTAAACAAATTCTTTCACTTTGAACGCTGGACTGTATGGCTCAAATCCATCTGTGTGTGCCCATCTGAAGGCTCCATGTCACATTATTTTGGAAATGGTCACCCTGAGTCAGACTGAGTAATCACAGTTAGTAAGTTTGGTTTCCCTCTCATCTGTTTTTCACTCAATCCTTTGTATCTACCCCAAATTTTTTCTTCTTTCCTCAGAGCTGCTTGAGCACATGAATAATCATCTTTAATCCTAAAGAGCAAGAAGGAAATTTCCATGTTAGCGGAGGAACTCCACTAAGGATAGGGTGCCCCATAACTTACTGTCCAAACTGAGACATGTTAGAGAATGAAAGGGGACCATTTTAATAAGTATGCTGGGCAACAGGTGTACACTGACCACCCTAACGAAAGAAATAAAGAACACATGTAAAAGTGGTCAACCTCAGTTTTCAAAGCAAAAACCAAATGAGACCGTCATACACCCACCACATTGGCAAAAATCAGAAAGTACAACACCACCAAGTGGTGGTAAAGACACGGGGCAACTGGAACTCACACTGTTGGGAGGGCACGTTGCAACCACTTTTGGAAATGGTTTCACATTATCTAGTGAGGATGCACGTGCATATATCCTATAATTCAGCAACTTTACTCCCGCAAAATAGGTACCAGAATGTTAACAGAAACATTGTTTATAAAAGCCTAAAACTAGGAGCAGCACATTAAAATGAATATATTTCAACAATAGCTATGTTCATCAATGTAGATAAATCTTATAAATATTTCATTTATTGAAAGAAAATACAGCCATTTATATAGATCCAAAACAGCTCAAACTAAACAACGATGCAAGCTGGTAAAACTATGGGTCATATTAACCCAAAAGTTAGTATGATGGTTAGCTCCCTCGGGAGGGAAGGACTCCGTAAGGAGGGGCCTCTAAGGTCTTGCAATCATTTTGTTTTCTTAACCTGGGTAATAGGTACACAAAGATTTGTTAATATTTAT
The DNA here is from genome assembly GCF_000956105.1 of Propithecus coquereli. Classification (NCBI taxonomy): domain Eukaryota; kingdom Metazoa; phylum Chordata; class Mammalia; order Primates; family Indriidae; genus Propithecus; species Propithecus coquereli. The sequence continues at coordinate 5,894,791 of NW_012155396.1, read as the reverse complement.
CCCTTGAACTAGAAAAAACATTGTGTAAACAAAATAGAAGTGTGATAGCCATGAGAGCAACTTGACTTTTGGGCACCTACTATGATTATTCTTTCTGGCTCTCTGTGGTTGGGTAGGGCCATGTAACCAGTTCTGGACAATAACTTGTGGGTAGAAATGATTGTGTCATCTCCAGGCCAAGCGTTGGTTGCCATTGCAGGGCCTTCCAGAGCCTTCTTTCTCTCTGACACGGTGACTGTCATTGCTCCAGTTAGCAGCTGCCTGGAGCTGAGGACAGCCTGGAGCAGGGTCCTCGGGCAACCTGCAACATGTAGAAGGAGCAAGAAAGAAATGTTCGTTCCTTTAAGCCACTGCAGTTTTTTACGCTGGCATAACCCAGGCTTTCCTGATGATACAGAGAATGTCAGGAAGGGGAGGGTTCAAGGAAGGCAGATAATATTTAAAATGACACCTGGTTAATGAAAAAAAGTTAAACATGGAAAGAGTTGCAGAAAGAGCCTTTCCAACAGAGGAAACTACCAAGTACAGAGACCCTAAAGTGCAAATGAATTTTGAAGAACAAAAAGAGAGCCAGTGGGGAGTGCAGTGAGAAGAGGAGAGAATAGTAAGAAATGTGATCAGAGAAGTTGGCAGAGGCCAGAGCATGTGTGAATTGTAGCCTATGGTCAAGAACTTGGAGTTTACTTCTAGGCAGTCACTGGTGGGTTTAGGTAGGAGGATGGCATGATACAGATCACATTCTAAAGGGGGTAATTCTTGCCGCTGTGTGGAGGATGTGTGGGTGAGGACAAGCATGGAACCCACTTAAGAAAGCTAGTCATGGGGAGAGATGATGGTAACTTGAACTTAAGCAGTAGCAGGCAAAACAGAAGTGAAATTTAGGGGATGTTTTTTGCAGGTGCATCTGACAGAAGGATCACAGATGACCCTTGTGTTTTTGGTTGAGCAACTTAGTATTTGATGGGGCCATTTACTGAATTGGTGTAAACGAGAGCAGATATGAAGAGAGGGAATAAAGTTAGTTTTTCTTGTCTTAGCTTTTTGTTTTGTTTTGTTTTGTTTTGTTTTGTTTTGTTTGAAACAGTCTTGCTCTGTAGCAGTGGCATCATCATAGCTCACTGCAACCTCAAACTCCTGGGCTGAAGCAATTCTCTGGCCTCAGCTTCCCAAGTAGCTAGCGCTGTAGGTGCATGCCACCACACCCAGCTAATTTTTCTACTTTTTGTAGAGATGGAGTTTCACTCTTGCTCAGGCTGGTTTCGAACTTGTGGCCTCAAGCAATCCTCCCGCCTCAGCCTCTTGGAGTGCTAGGATTACAGGCGTGAGCCACCGCGCCCTGCCTGTCTTAGCTTTTGATATCTATTGGACACCCATGTGCGTATGTTAAATGAACCACTAGGTGGACAACACCATCTCTGATGGGAATACCCACAGCTGAAAAAAACATTTGTTTGGGAGTCACGAGCATATAAGTGGTATTTAAGTCAAGGGATTAGATTAGATAATCTAGAGAGGGAATAGAAAAAAAGACGTGGAGAAAGGAGAAAACACAGGCAAATGCGTGGTCACAGGAGCCAAAGGAAGAAAGTGTTCTGAATGCTTTTGAGAGATTGAGCAAGACGTCCGAGTAACGATAGCATTTGAAAACGGAGGCTGTCGGTAGCTTTGACAAGAGAAGCTTCCATGGAGTTTTGGGGGGAAAAGCAAAACTGAGGGAGTCGAGGAGAGAATGGAAGAAAATGAAGAAAGAGAATGAAGAGAATTTTCATGGTAAGTTTCACTCTGATGGGAAGCAAAAAGGAGATGGAGCCTGGGAGACGCGGTAAAGGGAGATTTTTGCAATGGGAAATCCTGGAGCGTGTGTGTTTGCTGATGGCGATTGAATAGGGAGGAATGAACTGATGCAGGAGATTGAGAGGTTAATTCACAAGGGAGCCGAGGGTCTGGTCCAGAAGGAGAGATCCTTCATCCAAGGATGGCAAAAGCAGGTCGATGATGGTTTTACTGGTAGAACTATAAAGGAGTATTCCTTGATTGATGCAATTTTCACTGACTTAGGAACAAAATAAACAGAATAACATTGGATGGAACTGAATAAAGACCTCAAGTGCATATTGAAAAGATTCCTATGAAGCAACAAGTTAATGGGAAGTCCTATACATTTCTTGGTTAATATTAAATTTTAAGGGTAAAAATATGAATCCAATAAGCATGTAAATGGAAAATAAAGTTTGCAGACAAAGGAAAAAGTGTCAGGCTGCGTTTTGGTCCAGCCACGACGGCACTGTTTATATCGGATTAATTCTCCTACTGAAAACAACTGTAAAAGATATGTTAATACAATACACATTGTAAACCATTTTAAATATTTAGAGAGCAGGATTTGAGAGACTATGATATACCCGAGATGAGGGAAACTCAAGGTGAACTTCATGTTTCCTGGCTTCTCCCTTGAGGGCCTGGGCTGCTTCACAGCAAAGCAGGGAATGGAGTCCTAGCAGGAACCGCTGACACAATCTATGAATGATTTGTTTTATAATTCAGAGATGATACAATTGCATAAGTAGAAAATTAAAAAGAATCAACTTTCTAGATGGGCTACTAGAATTCATCATTGACTTAGCAAGGACATGCGATACAATATTAATAATAAAAAGTTAATATTTTTATATACCAATAACAAAAAAATTAGACAATGGAATTTTTTTTTTAAAAAACAGGCTGGCTTTATATCTGTCGCAATATATGATATCAGAAAATAAGAGAACATTGTCTAACACGTTTTGAGGGATACGTTTATGATCTGGCTAATTTTTTCCATCTATGAAGCAACAGAAAGACATTCTCAGACAGGCATGGTTGTGCTGGTTTTAATGGTGAAAACTGGGGAGTGCTGTTGGTTGGGGCTGTTTTCCAGTAAAAATTATTTGATGTTGTTCTTCAGCTACCTGCAAAATGAACTGAGATAAAGAATTCATTAATGATGAGAAGCGCACCGAGCGCCGCGGGAGCAGCTCGTTTGTCCTCTGCTCTCGCGACATGGCCTTCAATTCTGGGGCTCCCTCGGGCACCTCGGGCAGCGCTGCAGCCACCGTGGCTCCCGTGGGTGGGTTTGGAGGATTTGGAACAACATCTGCAACTGCAGGTTCAGCATTCAGCTCTTCTGCCCCGGCTAACACAGGCACTACTGGACTCTTCGGTGGTACTCGGAACAAAGGTTTTGGATTTGGTACTGGGTTTGGCACAACAATAGGAAGTCGTACTGCTTTAGGTACTGGTTTGGGAACTGGACTGGGATTTGGAGGATTTAATACACAGCAACAGCAGCAAACTACCTTAGGTGGTCTCTTCAGTCAGGCTGCGCAAGCTCCTACCCAGTCCAGCCAGTCGATAAACACCGCGAGGGCTCTGTCTGCTCTGACGCTGCTGGGAGACGAGAGAGACGCTATTCTGGCAAAATGGAATCAACTGCAGGCCTTCTGGGGGACAGGCAAAGGCTACTTCAGCAATCACATTCCACCCGTGGAATTCACACAAGAAAATCCCTTTTGCCGATTTAAGGCAGTAGGTTATAGTTGTATGCCCAGTAATAAAGATGAAGATGGGCTGGTGGTTTTAGTTTTCAACAAAAAAGAAACAGATATTCGAAGCCAGCAATAGCAGTTGGTAGAATCATTGCATAAAGTTTTGGGAGGAAACCAGACCCTTACTGTAAATATAGAGGGTATTAAAACATTGCCAGATGATCAGACATAAGTTGTCATTTATGTTGTTGAGTGTTCTCCAAATGGTACTTCAAGAAGAGTTCCAGCTACAACGTTATATGCCCATTTTGAGCAAGCCAACGTGAAAACACAATTGCAGCAACTTGGCATAACTCTTTCTATGACTAGAACAGAACTTTCTCCTGCACAAGTCAAACAGCTTTTACAGAATCCTGCTGCTGGTATTGATCCTATTATCTGGGAACAAGCCAAGGTGGATAACCCTGATTCTGAAAAGTTAATTCCTGTACCAATGGTGGGTTTCAAAGAGCTGCTCCGAAGACTGAAGGTTCAAGATCAGATGACTAAGCAGCATCAAACCAGATAGATATCATATCTGAAGATATTGGTGAGCTACAAAAGAATCAAACTACAACCATGGCCAAAACTGCACAATACAAGAGGAAACTCATGGATCTTTCCCACAGAACCTTACAGGTCCTGATTAAGCAAGAAATTCAGAGGAAGAGTGGTTATGCCATCCATGCTGATGAAGAGCAGTTGCGAGTCCAGCTGGATACGATTCAGTGTGAACTAAACGCACCTACTCAGTTCAAGGGCCGACTAAATGAACTGATGTCCCAAATCAGGATGCAGAATCATTTTGGAGCAGTCAAATCGGAAGAAAGATATTATATAGATGCAGATCTGTTACAAGAAATCAAGCAGCATTTGAAACAACAACAAGAAGGCCTTAGCCATTTGATCAGCATCATAAAAGATGACCTAGAAGATATAAAGTTGGTAAAACATGGATTGAATGAAACTGTCCACATCAGAGGTGGTGTCTTTAGTTGACAGTTCACAGACCTGGTTACGAGTTTTGTGAAATGCATCTTCTTAGTGCACCAAGCCTTCCTTAAGAATGAAACTGACCACATGGAAAAAAGGAAAACATCCTCTCCTGGCTTGGTTTTTTGAGAAGGTTACTAACAATTTACTGTTCATCAAATCTGAAATAACATAGTCACCTCACAGCTCTTCAAAGAAAACCTTTGAAAGATTTCTATCTGAAAGCCGTATTTACTTTAAAAAGAAGTGCATAATTACCAAAATTATATGTACTATTGTACATTTTTACAACAGCGTTTTCTTAAACATAATCAGTGTTTAATGATTATTTGTCCATTGAACTTGTACTCTGCTTTCCATAGCAAGTAAATATAAAATATCTACTTTGCATATAACAAAATAAACTGTATAATTACTTGGCTGTTGGAGGGTTACACTTCAGAATGTAAGTGTACATCAGTTTTTATACTTGTGAATTCATCTGTGGGAGGAGTAAAGAAAATC
>NW_012155396.1:5876782-5877930 GCF_000956105.1 Propithecus coquereli | reverse complement strand
CAGCTTAAAACACACTGTTATAACTATAGAATGTTTTATGTAAGCCTCAAAGAAACCACAAAGAAAAAACCTGTAGTAGATACACAAAAGACAAAGTAATTAAGTCATACCATTACAAAAAATTTATCAAATCACAAAGGGATTTGTAAGAGAGAAAGAAATGAACAAAGGAACCACAAAACAGTCAAAAAATAATAATAAAATGGCAAGTTGTTATCTATCAATGATTATTTTAAATGGATTAAATACTCCAATCAAAAGACATATTGTAACTTAATAAAAAACAAACAAAAAAGACCCAACAATATGCTATTTACAAGAAACTCAATTTAGCTTACAGGACACATATAGGTTGAAAGTGAACGAAGGGGAAAAGGTATTCCACACAAATGGTAATGAAAAGAGAGAAGTGGTAGCTATACTTATATCAGAGAAGATAGATTTTAAGTCAAAAACTGTCGCAGGAGTCAAAGTCATTATATAATGATAAATAGGACAATTCATCAAGAGGATATAACAATTATAAATATATTTGCACCCAACATTGGATCACCTAAATTTTTAAAGCAAATGTAAGCAGAACTAAAGGGAAAAATATATAGCAATACAATAAACATAGGGGACTTCGGTATCCCCTTTCAACAATGGACAGATCATCCCGACAGAAAACCAACAATCAAACAGTGTACTTGAACAAATATAAACCAAATGGGCCTAACAGACATATATAGAATGTTCTATCCAACAGTAGCACATACCCATTATTTTCAAGCACACAAGGAGCATTCTTCAGGATAGATCATATGGTAGGCCACAAAACAAGTCATCACAAATTTAAGAAAACTGAAATCATATCGAGCATCTTTTCAACCACAATAATATGAAACTAGAAATCAATAACACAAGAAAAACGGAAAAATTTACAAATATATGGAAATTAAACAACTCACTGTTGAACAACCAATGGGTCAAAGAAGAAATCAAAAGGGAAATTTTAAAAATCTTGAGACAATTGAAAATGAAAACACAACATAGGAAAATGTATAAGATACAACAAAAGCAGTTTTAAGAGGCAAGTTTATAGCAACAGTGCCTACATGAATAAAAAAGAAAGATGTCAAATAGATAACCTAACTTTACACTACAAG
>NW_012155396.1:5874676-5876732 GCF_000956105.1 Propithecus coquereli | reverse complement strand
TACAAAAATCAGTAGCATTTCAATATGCCAACAGTGAACAATCTGAAAAAGAAACCAAGAGAGTAATCCCATTTGCAATAGCTACAAATAAAATAAAACATATAGGAGTAAACTTAACCAAAGAAGTGAAAGATCTCCACAATGAAGGCTATAAAACATTGATGAAAGAAATTTTTCAAAAAGGAAAGATATTCCATGTTCATGGGTTGGATGAATCTATATTGTTAAAATGTCCATGCTACCCAAATCTATCTGTAGACTCAATGCAATACCTATCAAAATACCAAGGCTTTTCTTCACAGAAATAGAAAAAATATCCTAAAATTTACATGAACCACTAAAGACGCAGTAGTCAAAGCAATCCCGAGCAAAAAGAACAAAGCTAGAGACATCACATCACCTGTCTTCAAATTATACTATGAAAACAAACAAACAAAAAATTATACTACAAAGTTATAGTAACCAAAACAGCATGATACTAGCATAAAAACAGACACACAGATCAATGGTACAAAATATAGAACCCAGAAATAAATACATGAATTTACCGTTAACTCATTTTCAACAGGAACCAAGAACATATACTGGGGACAGGACAATCTCTTTGATAAATGGTACTTGGAATATTGGATATCCATATATAGAAGAATGAAACTAAACCCCTATCTCTCATCATATACAAAAATCAAATAAATATGAATTAAAGGCTTTAAAATCTGACACTATTATAATTTTCTGGTGGAGTCTTCAGGTTTTTCTAAATATAAGATCACATTTTCTGCAAACAAGGATATTATGAAAGTACTAGAAGAATACATTGGGGAAACACTCCAGGACATTCATCTGGGCAAAGATTTCTTGACTAAGCCCTCAAAAGCACAGACAAAGAAAAATAGATAAATGGGATCACATCAAGCTAAAAAGCTTCTGCACAACAAAGAAAACAATCAACAAAGTGAAGACCCACAGATTGGGATAAAATAGCAAATTACCCATTTAACAAGGGATTAATACCAGAATATATTGGAAGTTCAAACAACTCAATAGGGAAAAACAATCTGATTTAAAAATGGACAAAAGACCTGAATAGACATTTCTCAAAAAAAGACAAATGCCCAAGAGGTATACGAAAAGATGCTCAACATCACTAATCATCAGAAAAATGCAAATTAAAACTACAGTAAGGCCAGGCATAGTGGCTCACCCCTGAATCCCAATGCTTTGGGAGGCCAAGGTGAGATGATTGCTTGAGGCCAGGAGTTTGCAACCAGCCTGGGAAACATAGTGAGACCCCACCTCTTCAAAAAAATTTAAAAATTAGCCAGGCATGGTGTCATATGCCTATAGTCTTAGCTACTCAGAAGACTGAGGCAGGAGGATTGTTCAAGCTCAGGAGTTCAAGACTGCAGTGAGATATGATCAAGCCACCATGTGCCAGCCTGAGCAACAGAGCAAGACCCCATCTCTAAAAAACAAAGTAAAACAACTACAATGAGATATCACCTCACCCCAGTTAACATGGCTTTTATCCAAAAGACAAGCATAACAAGTGCTGCTGAGGATGTGAAGAAAGGGGAACCCTCACACATTGTTTCTTGAAATGTAAATTAGTACAGCCACTATAGAGAACAGCATGGAGGTTTCTCAAAAAATTAAAAATAGAGCTATTACATGATCCAGCAATCCTACTGCTGGGCATATATCCAAAATAAAGGATATCAATATCCTAGGAGATATGTGCACTCCCAGGCTTATTGTAGCACTGTTCACAATAGCTGAATGTGGAACCAACCCAATTATCCATTAAACAAATAAATGGATAAAGAAAATGTAGTACATGTACACGTTGGAATATTATTTGGCCATACGAAAGAATAAAATCCTGTAATTTCTAACAACGTGAATGGAACCGGGGGACATTATGTTAAGTGAAATAGATACAGAAAGACAAGTATCACAAGTTCTTACTCATGTAGGAGCTAAAAAACATTATTGAAGTCATGGATAGATAGTAGACCGATGGTTACTAGAGACTGGTAAGAGTAGTGGCGGGGGG
>NW_012155396.1:5859244-5863348 GCF_000956105.1 Propithecus coquereli | reverse complement strand
GATTCGAAAACAAGTAATTGTAAGATAAGATACCTTTAAGTGTAGTTAGAAAATATAATTTTTAGGCTTCTGTAAAGTATAATTTTTAGAGTAGCAAATGGACACAAATAGTCGTAACAAAATTGGAAAGTGGAGATAATTTTCTCAAATATAATACAGATTCATTCATTAGTCATTATGGAATTATGGGCTTACATTTGTTTTTAGCTTTTTATAGAAGTATAACATGCATATATAAACATGCTCATATAGTAAGTGTACAACTCATTGAATTTTCACGAAGTAAACACACACCCTTGCAACTATCACACAGCTCAAGAAATAAAACATTATTAGCATCCGTGGAAGTTAAGTATATTTCTAAATATTAAAAGTAATTACTAGTAAAACAAAATTAAAAGACACAAACCTGCCCCGAAAAGGTCCACTATTAATGAAACTGTAATTCTCTTAAATCAACAGAAGAGGGTGCTCTTGAACTGTGAAATATAGTCAGCCATCTGACAGCCTTACCCTTGCTTGCTGTTGGTGGTACAGGAAAAAAAATAAAACATTTCCAGATGAACAGGAAATGGCAGACAACATCCAAACAAAGCCACTAAATAAAGAGAATATAAAGTAGAAATCAGAACATTTCAGCTGCAAAATTCCTTTCCACAAAATGCAACAGAAAGAAACTGATGCATATTACCAACCTGAACTAAACATTTTTAAACATTGGCAGATAGGAAAAAAACACCTAGAATCACAAATTCAAGAACTCAGAACAGGCATAGACAAAAAACAAAAACGAGAAACAGCAAACAAGCAAAAACCTCAGGAAGATATAAAATGAGAGTCTTGTAGTAATGATGAAGAGCTGCCCTGGACCACTCCTGCTGCAAATAAACACCACGAATTCCACTCAAAACGTAAAAACAAACCACTTAAAGGTGCTGGAGAACACACCGCAGGAGGCAGAAATGGGAGGGGGGATTGACACTTGGCAGAAGAGCATAATTGCACTGTGTAAATTTCCCATTTTAACGGCTTATACCTGAGGGCAGCCCACAGTCCTCCTTTGGGAATTGACTAGAACAGGTAGAAGCCCACAGTCTTACTAGTTTGGATAATCGAAGGACAGAGCTGAGGTAACCACAGTGGACAGAAAGATGGAGAAGGCTATGTGTCGAGTTGTGTCCCCCCAAAATTCATTTCATTTGTTGAAGTCTTAACCACCAGAACCTCAGAATTGTGACTTTATTAGGAAATGAGCTCATGCAGATATACTTAGTTCAGGGGAAGCCATACTGGAGTGGGGTGGCCCCCAATCTAATATGACTGGTGTCCTTAAGGGGAAACATGGGCACAGACATGCACACAGGGATAATGACATGTGAAGATTGGAAGGTAACTGCAAGAACACATTTTTGAAATTTTCTAAACATACAAGAAAAATTTAACAAAGCAAACAGACTGCATAGAGAAAGGAACATATTAAATAAAATAAAACACAGTAACTATATAGCTATTGAACCAAACATGTCATTCATTTTAATACATGTAAATAGAAACTTAAGTATTAGAAGGAGAAGATTTTCAGGTTGACTCACAAAGCAAAATCCAACTCTATGCGGTATTCAGGAGATACAGCTAAATCAAAGTGATTCAGAATGGCTAAAAATAAAGAGATATGTGAAGGTATAGAGCAGACAAAATAATAAAGCAGAGATTGTGATAATATCAGAAAATGTTGAATTTGGACAAAAGGCTTGAAATGAGACAGCAAAATATTTGATAATTCCAAGAGCCACAACTCACAAAGATAATAAATCAGTTATAAGCATTTATGAGACACAAAGAACACAACTACCTTTACCTCTGTAAGTCAGAAAGTTAAGAATGTACAAGGAGAAATATACAAAACTACACTAAAACTAGGAGACATCACTTTCAGTCCAACATAGGGCACAGGTCAAGTGGACAAAAAATAAGAAAGTTTACAGAAAATGCAACCAGCATAGTCAATACATAGGATATATATATTCATGGCAACAGAGCCCCACTTTAAGAGCATGCCAGATATTTCTGTTTTTCTGCCTCAGGACCTTCTGAAACCTTCTGAAACTTGCTGTTATGGACTGAATGTTTGTATCCTCCCAAGATTCATATGTTGAAGCCCTAAATCCCAATGTTATGGTAGTTAGATGTGGGGTGTTTGAGAGGCAAATGTGTTTAAATGAGGTCAAGAGGGTGGGACTTCATGATAGAATTAGTGCCCTTATACGAAAAGACACCAGAGAGCTTGCATGCACTCTGTCTGCCATGTGAAGACACGTTAGATTTCAGCAGGCAAAAGAGTCAACAATTCTGTAGATATGTTTATAGAAATTATGGAGCCTGAAGAATATCTATATCTATAAAGGATATTGGTCTGTAGTTTTCTTTTTTTGTTGTGTCCTTTCCTGGCTTTGGTGTCAAGGTGATACTGGCTTCATAGAATGAGTTGGAGAGGATTCCCTCCTTCTCGATGTCATGGAATAATTTCTGCATTATGGGTACCAGCTCTTCTTTGTAGGTCTGATAAAATTTGGCTGTGAATCCATCTGGTCTGGGGCTTTCTTTTTGTTGGAAGATTTTTTATTACTCTTCAATCTCATTGCTCATTATTGGTCTGTTCAGGAGTTCTATTTCTTTTTGATTGAGTCTTGAGAGGTTGTGTGTTTCCAGGAATTTTTCCATTCCCCAAGTTTTCAAGACACAACAAAATAAAACAACAGGCCAATATCTCTGGTGAGCATAGATACAAAAATCCTCAACAAAATACCAGCAAAGAGAATTCAACAACACATTGAAAAGATCATTCACCATGATCAAGTGGGATTCATTCCAGGATACAAGGATCATTCAACACATGCAAATCAATAAGTATGATACATCACATCAACAGAATCAAGAACAAAAACCATATGATCATTTCAATAGATGCCTAAAAGGCATTCAATAAAATTCATGATAAAAAAAAACTCTCAAAAAACTGGGTATAGAAGGAATATATCTTAACATGATAAAAACCATATATGACAAACCCATAGCTAATATCACACTAAACAAGGAAAAACTGAAAGCCTCTCCTCTAAGATCTGGAGCAAGACAAAGATGTTCACTTTCACCACTTTCATTCAACATAGTACTGGAAGTCCTAGACAGAGTAATTAAACAAGAGAAAGAAAGGGCATCTGAATTAGAAAGGAAGTTGTCAAATTATCTTTGTTTGTAGAAAATGTGATCTTATATTTAGAAAAATCTAAAGACTCCACCATAAAACTATTAGAACCAATGTACAAATTTAGTAAAGTTACAGGATACTAAATCAACATACAAAAATCAGTAGCATTTCAATATATTAACAAATTATCCAAAAGAGAAATTCATAAAACAATCCCATTTATAATAGCATCAAAATAAAATGCTTAGGAATGAATTTAACTCTTAGATCCATGAAGCCCAAACAATGTAAAACAGATTAAATATAATGATATCTTCACCAAGACACATTATAGTCAAATTGTCAAATCAAAAACAAACAGGGAATTTTGAAAGCAAGAGAAAATCAACTCATCACATACTAAGGATCCCCCATAAGACTATTAGCAGACTTCTCAGTGGATGCCTTGCAGTCCAGGTGACAGTGGGATAATATATTCAAAGAAACTGCCACAAATTAAGGAGAGATTGACTTTTTTAGGCAAACAAAACCTGGAGAGTTTATCACCACTATCCTGTCTTATGAGAAATGCTAAAGGGAGTTCTTCAAGTTGACATGAAAGGATCTTACATAACAACATGAAAACATATGAAAATATAAAACTCATTGTAAAGGTAAGAATATAGTCAAAGTCAGAATACTCTGATGCTGTAATAGTGGTGTGTAAATATATATTTTTTTAAGACAGGGTCTTGCTCTGCTGCCTGGGCTAGAGTGCAGTGACATCATCATAGCTCACTGTAACCTCAAACTCTTGGCTCAAGAGGTCCTCCTGTCTCAGCCTCCCAAGTACTGTGACTACAGGTGCACAACATCATGCCTGGCTAATTTTTTAATTTTTTGTAGAGATAGGGTCT
>NW_012155396.1:5855052-5856189 GCF_000956105.1 Propithecus coquereli | reverse complement strand
TCAATAAAGTTGTAGAATATGAATAAACATACAAAAATCAGTAGCATTTCTATATATTAACAAATTATCCAAAAGAGAAATTCATAAAACAATCCCATTTATAATAGCATCAAAATAAAATGCTTAGGAATGAATTTAACCAAGGAGATAAAACAACTGCACACTGAACACTATAAAACACTGATGTAAAACATTGATAAAAGAAATTAAAGAAGACACAAATAAATTAAAAGATGTCCTGTGTTCATGGATTGGAAGAATAAATATTAAAATGTCCATACTACCCAAAACAATGTAGAGATCCAATATTATCAAAATTCCTATGGTGTTTTTCACAGAAATAGAAAAACAATCCAAATATTCACATGGAACCACAGAAGACGCTAAATAGCCAAAGCAATCTTGAGTGAGAACATAGCTGAAGGCATCACACTATCTGACTTCAAAATCTATTACAAAGCTGTAGTAATTGAAACAGCATGGTATTGGCACAAAAATAGACTTCTAGACTGATAGAACAGAATGGAGAGCCCAGAAATAAATTCACATATTGGGTTTGATCTTACACAAAGGTGTCAAGAACTCATAATGGGGAGAAGACAGTTCCTTCAATAAATGGTGTTAGGAAACTGGATAGTCACATACAGAAGAATTAAATTGAACCCCTGTCTCATACCATATAAAAAATAAACTTAAAATTAAAGAACTTTTTGGAAATGATCCAAAGCACAGGAAACAAAAAATAAATGGTTTTTGCATTAAACTAAAAACTGCACAGCAAAGGAAGCACAGAGTGAGAAGATAACCTACAAAATGGAAGGAAATATTTATACACCATGCATCTGATAGAGGATTAATATCCAAAATATATAAGAAATTCAAAAAATTCAATAGCAAGAAAAACAACCTAATTTAAAAATGGGCATAGGACCCAAATAGACTTTTCTCAAAGGAAGACAAACATATGTACAACAAGTATATGAAAAGTTGCTCACTATCACTAATTATCAGAGAAATGCAAATCAAAACCACTATGAGACATCATCTCACATCTGTTAGATTTGATGAAAAAGGCAAAGATAACAAGTGTTGGTGAGGAAGAAAAGGAAAGGGAACCCTTGTTGGTGGGGATGTAAA
>NW_012155396.1:5827589-5844292 GCF_000956105.1 Propithecus coquereli | reverse complement strand
CTCTAAGTTACTCTTTTTGAAATCATGTAACTGTAACATGGACTTTTAGTTTTGTTTGTTTCTAATGTAAATCCCATCCCCTTGGGGACACCTTATATAAGAAGTCAAATTGCTTGTGGTTCAATTTAGAACATATGACATTTATTGCTTTCATTTACTGTGCAAATAAAGATGACCATAAAGAAAAAAAAAAAAGATTTCCAGGAAAACATATCCCTTCAAAAAGAAAATCAAAATAAAGATATTTACAGATAAATAAAATCTGATAGAATTTGTTGCCTGCAGACCTACCATACTAGAAATGTAAAAGGAAGTCCCTCAGGATAAAAGAAAATGATACCAGTTGGAAATAGATCTATAGGAAGAAATGAAGATTATCAGAAATTGTAAATAAATATATAAATATTGTTTCAAACCTATCTTTTCTTAATTTCTTCAAAGGAAAAGTGACTAAAGTAAAGGTAACAACAATGTATTGTGTGGTTTACAATGCATTCAGAAGTTTGTTTCTAAATGTGTTGTAAATAAGAATAGCAAAAAGGACAGGAGGGTGGAGGTCATTAGAAATATAATATTGTAATGTTCTTGAATTATATGTGAAGAGCTATTATATTAATTCAAATGAGTTAGATATCCACACTATAACCCTAGACTAACAACTTAAAAGATTTGTTTACCGCTAAACAAATCAATAAAGGAGATAAAATGGAATACTAAAATAAACTGATTAATCTAAAATAAAGCAGGAAAAAAGAACAAAGGGACAAAGGAAATTTGGGACAGACTAAAGGAGATAAGATGATAAACTCACACTGAGCCCTGTCAATAAGAAATCTTCTGACTAAAAGCAAAGATTGTCAGACTGGATAGAAAACAAAACCCAACTATATTCCGTTTATAAAAGACAAACTTTAAGTACAAAGACACAGATACTTTGAAAGTAAAGGGGTGCAAAAATATGTAAATATTAATCACAAAAAGGCTGGAGTGCCTACATTAATATCAGACAAAGTAGACTAAAGAAAAGGAGTATTACCAGTGATAAAGAGGGACATTTCAAAATGAAAAAGTCATTTCATTAAGAAGATACAACAATTCTAAATGTGTATGCACCTTGTAACAGAGCAAAAATATGCAGCAAAAACTGAAAGAGTTGAAAAGGAGAATCGGAGAATTCCACGGTTATAGTTGGTGATTTCAGCACTCTAATTGATAGAACAAGTAAACAAAAATCCATTAAAGGATTTGAGCAACATTATTAACCAATTTGATCTAATTTATACTTACTAAATCCTATGCCTAACTATTGCAGAGAATACATTTCTGTTCATGTAGGCATGGAAACGAATAATGTGCTGGGCTCTAAAGCATGCCATAATAAATTTCAGAAGATTGAAATTTTACAGAATATGTTCTCTGACCACAACAGAATCAAATTAGTCATCAATAATGATAAGTAGAAAATCTTCAAATTTGTGGAAAGGTTAAAATAGGAACTTTAGAGGAAGCCAAGTAGAGGGTTTACAGGAACTCTATTATTTTTGCAAATCTTTTCTAACTCAAAAACTATTCCAAAATAAAAGCTTTTTTAAACGACACCAAAGAAAGACCACAGATTGTGACAAAATGTTCCCTCTCTCTCTCTCTCTCTCTGCAGGTATGTAGATAGATAGCTATCTTCAAACTTTATAAAGAAGCTTACATCCAGAGTTTATATACAACTCAATAACAAAAGACAGTCAATCCAAATAAAAATGGATAAATTATTTAGAAGAACAATTCATAAAAGAAGATATAGGAATGGTCAGTAAACACAAGAAAAGGCATTCAACATTATTATTAATCAGGGAAATGTAAATTAAAGCCACATGAGACACCACTTCACAACACTTAGACTATTGGTGAGCATATGAAATAACTGTAACTCTCATTAACTACTGATGGGGGTGTAAAATGGCATAACCTCTCTAGAAAAAGTTTTGGCAGTTCCTTATAATGGTAAATATCCACCTACCATAGGACTCGGTAATTCCATTTCTAAGTACATCTTCAAGAGAAATGAAAATCTATCTTCACAAAATGACTTATACACAGATATTTATAGCAGATTTATTCATAATAGCCAAAACTGGAAAATAATCCAAATACTTAACAGGAAAATGGGAAAACTGTACTATGGTACTTCGTCAGTAAACAAAACAAAACACAAAACAAACCAGATTATTGATCTACACAACAGCATGGGTGAATCTCAAAAACATTGTATTGGTCAGGGGTCCCCAGATAAACCAAACCAATAGGAGATAGAGACAGACAGAAAGACAGAGAAAGAGACACAGAGAGACACAGAGACATAGAGAGACACAGGGCAATGAGAGAAACAGATTTATTATTATGGGAATTGGCTCACATGATTATGGAGGCCAAGAAGTCCCAGCCTCTGCCATCTGCAAACTGGAGACCCAGGAAAGCTGGTGATCTAATTTAGTCTGAATTTAAAGGACTGAGAACTAGGGGAGGGAGGGAGGGCAGTATTGCTGGTATAAGTCCCAGAGACTGAAAGCCTGAGAACCAGGACTTTCAATGTCCATGGGCAGAAGATGGATGTCCCAGCTCAAGGGGACAGAATTCATCCTTCTGCCTTTTTATTCTATCTGGACCCTCAATGGTTGAATGATGCCCACCCACATTGTTGAGGACAATTTTCTTTACTCAGTCTACCTATTCAAATCATAATCTCTTCCAGAAATACCCCTACAGACATGTCCAGAAATAATGTTTTACCAGCTATCGGGGCATCCCTTAGCCTAGTCAAGTTGACATAAAATTAACCATCACAACACATACGCTGAGTGCCCGAGGCAGACACAAAGGACTACATACTATATCATTCCATTCATATGAATTTTACCAACAGGCAAACTAATCTGTAGTGGTAAAAATCAGAATGTCAGTTGTCTGGGGAGGAGGGGTGGATTTACTGGAGAGTAGCACCAGGGAATTTTGGGGGATGATGAAAATGCTTTGTATCTTCATTCAGGTGTTAGTTTCACAGGTTTATACTTTTGTTAAAAGTCATTCAGATGCATTCTTAAGATCTCTGCATATTACTGCATATAATCTATACCTCACTAAAACTGAGCTAAAAAGGAATTTTATGGAACTAAACCCTAAATTCAGAAATAATTTCTGCTTACTAAATAAGCCAAAGTTTTAAATATATTTTATTTCTGTCATTCTTCTGCTGTAGTTACCAGAGAAGACATCTCTAATTGGGAATATCTAGGTCTTGTGGGGCCTAAAATATTTGTAATTTTCAAGGCCCATTGGGATCATGAACAGAAATTTACAAATACAAATTAAGCATGAATGAAAATATTTATTTAAAGTGATGAAGTAACTACATAAGCCTATTTTTTCTGGATGTTAATATCAGCAATGTGAGTGTACTTTAAGGATCAAAAACATCCTCCTTGATATAATCATTAGGTAGTTCTCTGTCTATGCATATAAAAAATCTGCTTGAACACTCTCTGGTAGTACGAGCTTCCCCTGCTGAGCAGAACACTTATAAATGTGTATCTACAGAAAAAAGAATAAAGCTTCTTGCTGTAAATGGAACAAAAAGATGAAAAATGATGGGAAAATTTCATTGCTGCCTGGTGTTCTGTTTATATTCAGGCAAGACAAGTTTATGAAATGCATAGAGTCACATTCAAGATTGAGTTTGAATTGGCATTATCTAAATGCTGGCATGGTGTCCGAAACTCAAATCTATGTAATCTAGCTCTGATACCTGGAAATGTTTGCGTGATGTTTTGGCAATTTAAAGCAATATTTTTAAAGTAACTGAAATAAATGTAGTCCCAGGCAGTCTTACTGGAATACCACTAAGAAGCATGTCCTGATCCTTCTAGGCTGGTCATGGCCTCAGGTCCAGCAATTCAATCCATTTTCCAAGATGGCAGTGATCTGGGTCAAGTTAAGAGGCATCCATATATTCAGGAAATATATACCGTAACTACTTTGGGAAATTGTATAAAACCCATTAGAAATTTGAGGAAAGGACTGAAGACATTTTCACAACTGTCTTCCCAGGACTCTTTACATTGCAAATACAAAATAAGGCATGAGAAATCATAGTCTCGAGAAATGTGTTTCATATTTAGGGCAAATAAATGTTTCTCAGCTGCTTTGTGATGTCTCCTTTTCTCACGAGCAGCAAAGAGTACCGTTACAGAATGTAAAATGGACAAGAATAATCTGAAGGGCCACCAGCAACCATTTGGCATGTGATCCAGGTTATTTACTGCAGTGGTTCCCAAATGGTCCCTGGGCCAGCAGCCTCAGCAGCTTGGGAACTTGGCAGAGGTGCGAGTTCTCATATCCCGCCTCAGACCAACTGAATCAGAAACTCTGGAGCTGGGTTTCAGCAGTCCCCGTGCCATCCACTTCTCCAAGGGACCCTGATGCACACTGAAGTTGGGATACCACTGCTTTGTGATTTTTTTTTTTTTCTGATTCTGAGGCCTGGTCTTGTGAATTTGCCATATCTTAAAACGAAAGCTGTTGGAAAATCATTTTCAATTAAAAAATATTTCAAATAAAGGAAATAGAAGAAATAAAGGATTGAAGGTCGTTGCCTTGGTTGCAGAAGCAGTTAATGCATTTTATTTTTAGACCTCATCAATTATTTTTTATTTCTTTTCTCTCAATCCCAATATCTTGGGATTAGGTTTTATTGTATCAGAAAGGACTAATGGTCACCTGCAGTGCACTAGAACTGCTCTCAAGCCAGCATCTGGTCTCCCTGGCTGGTGCCCACACCACATGAAGCTTTAAATATATCTCCTCAAAGGGGCATGATAGAGAATACAAGCATATGGAACAACTACTGTCTTAGAATTTAATTTACAATTAATATAAAATACAAATGAAAGATATAATATGAAAGTACCAGAACAGGACCCCCAAAAAAGAAGAATTCACTCCAGACGATTGAAATAAAGAGACCTTAGTGAAGGGAAGATTTTAGAGGAGTGGGCAGGATTAAGGGAGCAAACAAAGTGAGGCCAGGGACCAAGAGACTGGCAGCAGAATAGGGCCACTAGCACCCCTTGGATGGAAGAGACAGGGGGAAAAATAGGGGAAGAAGGTGGCCCAGTGGGAACTGTCATTATGGATAGATCTAGTTACTGCCCAAGATGTAACTCCAAAACATGGAAGGAAGGAGGGGAGAAGAAATATTCTGACTTAGCTCTCCTGCCAAACTCAACTAAAAGCCAACAGCAAGGAAGCTCTGATGATGCCACCCACAGGGGTCTAACTCCCTGGGCATGGAGTGAAGCAGATAAGAGTGAGACTACATGGGCTGGGGCGGAGTAGTGGAAAACAACAATAATAACAGACAAATAGGACTTTGAGGCTTTGACTTTCATTTAACTCTACTTTTTGGGAACAGGAGCATCATTTCTTTCTTATGATAAGTAGCTTTAATGTTGAACTGCAATTTTTAAAAGGTCTTTAAATATTTGCTGTTTCAATGTTGTATTAACCCTAATGATGTAAGCAGCTGTAGCCAAATTAACCACCATAATTATCAGAGACTTTTAGAACTTTGGATCCAGAAATGTCATTGGAACAATTTAGGTAGTTAAATTGCTTTAAAACATTGTGTATATTCCACGAGAACAACACATGAAAGACATTAACATGTTTTAATTAACACATTTTAGTAGCAAAATTATACTTAAATTACATTTTGTTATCTTCCTAATAGCTTTACAAGTCATTTACAAGTAATTTTCAAATTTTCATTTGAATCCCTGCCCAGAGGGTTTTATTGATATAAAACAACCAAAGAATTTAGCAGCATTTATGGAAAATGTTGACCCATCCAAATTTCTAACACATGTCAAGCTCTAGTTTTGGATTCTGTGGTGAATGTGTAATCAGTACAGAGGAGCAACACAAAGTCACCTTTCTGTGGTTGTCTCTACTTTGTGAATAGGGACCAGTAAGACCCCCAAGTGCAGGGAGACCCAGTGGTGCTCTGCAGCTGGCTTATCCTGGCCTGTGTTCTGTGTCTCTTCCCCACTCTGAATTTAGCGACTTCACAATGATAGCTTGAAATCTGCCCCAATGGGAATAACTACGCCATGGGAATTGACAAAAGCTACAAATAAGGACTTTATTTATTTATTTTTGAAAACACGGAGGCCCCCTCCAGGCATTCAGCTTTTGCCTTGGACCTGATTTTCTTGCTGTCTGGGATTCTCTGGGGATGGCCCCTGCCCATATGATTCCCAGGGATTTAGCTATTGAAAACTCTTTGTCTGGGGCTGGTAATACTGGAAGTTTCCATTTGCAAGATATTAATGCAAGTTAGTACCTGCATTGCCGTAGGAGAGACACCTCCACCTGGGGCTATTAGTGCCAGTCTGCCTTAGGCCTTTCAACTGTCTGCCTCCGGAAGGAGTGGCCTCTTTGAGGACAAGACCTCACCTCCACTCTGTCCAGGGGTAGAACTTAGCCAACTGCTAGCCATTTCCCTTGAGCCAGCATCTTCCTCCTCCCATGCTCAGGCCCACCTTCTGTTTTGCAAGACTTAGTCCTACTTCTCCTGGTCCCCTTAACTGGCCCCTTACCACTTGGCTAGGTCTCTCCGGGGTCCTGGTGCCCGAGGTCCCAATTTGTACTCATTTTAATAATATATACTTTTTCTTTGATTAGTATTATCCCGTTACCTTCTGCTCACGCCTTCTTATACTAAAGGAAGGAGAGGGAGCATAATCCCGTCACCCTCTGCCACTTCTTCAGTTCAGAAGCCACATAAGCTGTAGCCATAAGCCAAGATCCCAAATTAGCCTAAACCATAATTTTTCTCCTAATACTTGAGACCTTGGCAAGTTCTGAGCAGAATGCCAGATGCTTTCTATCCCAGGCTGTGAATGCCATCATTACCTAAATTAAATTGTGCCTGAAATCAAAAGTCAGCTCTTTTAACTCTTTAGTGACATTTTCTTTATGCCATTATAATATGCCATGTGGGCTATGGAGCACCCTGATAATGATGAAGTTTTTATCCAGCATTTTCTTACTCACATTTAACCCAAATATTATACTGAATTGCAAGACTCAGATAAGAGACAAATAGAAGTTTGAAGAAGAAATTACCTTCTGTAAACTTGACCAATAGAAAGTCTGTGTCTGTATAAATATGCACAACCACATACCTCTGCAGTTTAGTCTTCCAATTTGCAAAATGGGAACCATAATGGTATATATCTGGCCAGGCTCAGATAAGACCCAAAATAGAGCTCGCACACAGCAAGCATCCGAATATATTAATTGTCATCTTCATTGTTATTATTAGTGTGGAAGTTCATATGTCTCCTTTCATCCAAATTTTAATTCACTTTGAGAACACAGGATCTTTCTGAGTTCAAAATCGAACTTAATTATTCAAAATAGCTAGAAGAAATAATTTGAATGTTTCTAGCCTAAAGGAAAGACAAATATTTAAGGTGATGAATATCTCAAGTACACTGATTTGATGTTTACAAATTATATGAATGTATTAAATTATCTCATGTACCCCAAAACTATTTATGTCTATTAGGCATCAATTTCAAAATTGTTAAAAAAAAATTTAAAAACTTAATTATTAATCTCTGTTGGGTTTTTTTTCCTATCTAGTATAATTTGGGTGGTTTTTTGGTTTTGTGGTGGTAGTACTGCTGCTTTACTTTTGTAAAGAGAGATAATATAAAGGGGCAACACATTTATTAAGAGTAATTTTCTTTTCATATTACTGTTTGGTGAAGGTCTAGCACGCATATTAAAAGTTGTTTTGGGGCAGGGTGTGGTGGCTCACGCCTGTAATCCTAGCACTCTGGGAGGTGGAGGTGGGAGGATTGCTTGAGCTCAGGAGGTCCAGCCCAGCCTGCTCAAGAGCGAGAACCCGTCTCTACTAAAAATAGAACAATTAGCCACGTGTGTTGGTGCGCACCTGTAGTCTTAGCTATTTGGGAGGCTGAGACAGGAGGATCACTTGAGCCCAGGAGTTTGAGGTTGCGGTGAGCTAGGGTGACGCCACGGTACTCTAGCTGTGGCAACAGAGGGAGACTCTGTCTCAAAAAAAAAAAGTTGTTTTGGACTCTACCCATTCTCCTTTTCTAAGTAGAGTTTCAGACATATTGAAGAAATTGCTCTCTGAGGAGATGGGGAGAAGAATCACAGGTATAAGGTGGGATACAGAGAAACATAGCCATAAAAAGGATTTTATAATGACACAAAATTGATCCCCTTGACTCTGGCCTTGTTCTCCTTCTGTGGAGTTCTTCCTTTTCTATAGCAAAATAATGTGAAAGGTTTTGTGTAATCAGAAGGAACTTTAAAAGCACAATATGCAATGACTGGACGAGAGAGAGAGATGGTCTCTTAGGAAGACACTGTTATTAGCATTTTATCTAATATTCATTTCAGTATCCTGCAAAATCTAGCGTATTATGTTGTAAACACTTAAAATTTCTCTAAATATTTATTCACTTAGCAGTAAATAAAAAACAAGTGGGTATAATAAAAATAAGAGTTCCCCAAACATTTAAACATGGATTACAACTTAAAGTTTTTTTCACGTGTCTAATATATCAGATTCTCGTAACTGCTTTAAAGTCCTTTAAGAATAAGGATAGAACAACACAATAATTACAAAACAGGTGTATATACATACACTGCAACTGCCTATAAAAATGTTAATACCATGATTTAGAATTTTCTTTATCTTTTTTCTCAACAGGGAGATTTGTATTATGAAAGCCTGGAGTGTTTCTCACCTAAACTTTTATCTTCCCAGTTCTAAAATCATGGCATTCATCCAATTTCACTTGCCAGATTAGGATTCTTAATCATTTTAGACCTTTTTCTGTTTTAAAGCCGAAATGTGGATTACATGCTCATCTACATTTTTATTGTAAATAATGCATTTACTTACAGAGAAATTGAAGGCTTATGCTTCCTAAGCCTTTAAGATATAAACACATTTGCCTGAATCTAATAATCTAGGTAAGGGGAATTGTAATTTAGAATCCTCCTTGATGAAGGAATACCAATGAGCCAAGTGTAGCTGCTAGTATGATTACGCTGGTGTCTCATACACGGGGCTCTTATTCACCCTGTTTTCCTTAGTCCTTCTTCCCTCTAAACCAAGCTCTACTAAGAATGTAATTGCCGGGACCTCGAGGGAGATTAGAATATAAAGGTGTAGGATGGGCTATGGAACAACTTCCTCACGTCACCATAAAGACAGGGCTGCACTTCACTATGCTACAGCTCCTGCCACCTGGGGGTAGGACTGCCCCTCGTTGGAACTTTGGACTTACACATACCTATCTTCAGCCTAGAAAGGTCCTCTTGCCAGAGCTCCTAATAAATTGACCCCTTTGGAGCAGAGGGAAGGGCTATTATTCAGGATGCAGATGAACCAGGTGTGCTTTTCAGGAACTATCAGAACAACCAGAAACTGGCAAAATGGCCAGGACCACAGGGTCTAGATGGATATTGCTGTCAGGCAAGTTTCTCCATGGGATGGGCCCACACGGAGCCTTTAAATCCTGACCATGAGTGTGGGGTAACCCACACAGAGAGTTGTAACAGAGTACAGACTGCACTCGGGCATGCAGATGTATCATCCGGGGTTACTTACAAGAGCTAAAGAAGGCCCTCTTTGCTGAAAGGATTCCAGAGAATTATTAATACGTCGTCATCAGTAATGAAAGAACAGTGCACTAAGGGAAAAGAAATCATAGAGATGTTTTCATGCAGATGTGAAGAGCTTTTACTTTTAGAAAGAGACTACTGACATGGAAATGTTCAGGACAAAACCAGGCAAGGACATCAACTTTGAGGAAAACATACACCATGAAACAGAAAGACCAGAATTAACAGGGAAAATGTCCACCAGGAAAACAAATAATAAAGCGAACTGACTAGAATTGGAAAAGAACATTTAGCATCTTAAGAGAGATTTAGGGGATATTTAATCCATAAAACAAAAATGAGATCCCATCAAAAAGGAACATCAGAGAACAACAAACAGCATTCAGCAAATAAAAAATGGGATTGTCAATATGCAAAAAATAATTGGTGTGGGACCGGAAAAATGCAATAAAAGAATTCTAAACAAAAGTAAAACAACAAGTCAAAGAGTTGGAGCATGTGAGAAGAAAACTAGTACAAGGCATCGAAATGAGTTAGGAAGGTCCAATCTGACAAGCAGTATTTGAAAAAGAGAGAGAAGAGAAAATAGAGGGAAGGAAATCACCAAAAATCACCAAAAATATAAAATAGGAAACAATTTCCCCAAACAGAAGGATATCGGGCTTCATATCAGAAGGGCCCAAGTGCCCATGAGCTTACAGTAAAAGGACCCAGGCTTAGGCTGGGTTTTCCACAGTCCCAGCTGGTCATGGGCCATTTCTGTGTCTTCCCTCCCCAGACTCCAGGGCGTCTCTGGGTTTTTAAATAATGTCCCACACAGAAAATAGAACAGTAAGAAAATATTTTAAAACTACACCAAAACTCTAGTGCTACCCAGTTGAAGGATGTCCTAGAGATACTGATCGACTATTTTAGAAACTTAGTCTTTTCCTTTGGAAAACAAAAAGGTTTCTTTTGGAAAACAGCACTTTAGGAAAATGCATGCTGAAAATAAACACACACACACACACACACAGACACACACACATATTTACTCACACATATTTAGTTATTTGTATCATTCTAACTTGCCTTGAAGTCTGTGCAGAGGACTGTGGGGAAAGGACTGAGAGTGTGTGTGGCTGAAATTCAGACACAGTTTTTCTGAACTAGCCATGAAATGGAAAGCACCAGGGAAAACCAGTCACTCACCAACATACCAACTATCTTAACAGAGTCTCAAGAACTAGAAGTTTCTGAAATAAAGTTTATGGCCACTTTTCAACTTTTATATCAGAAAGCATACTCTTATGACAGCTCCAAGACGTACTCAGAAGTTGCTTTTTGTTGAAACTCATCACCCTCTTTTAAGACTGCACAGCAGTTATTACTTTCTGACATTTTCTGTTGATTGCTTCTTTGTGCATTGTAGGTTTCATAAAAGCTGGGACTTTGTGTGCGCCTGGCACATTGTAGGTGCACTGTTAACGTTTATCGAATAAATGAGTGAATCAGAGAAACCTCCTGCATCTCTGTTTTCTTATCTCCCGATCTTTATGCCTCAAGAGACTCTTCAGTCCATCCTATTGTAGTGGTGTTGATTAGTTTCTCTGTGAGTGCTGACCCTAGGCTGAGATTCAGAGACTTCTAAAAAGAGCTTCTTTCAAAGATATCATTCCTATTGTCAACCCTGATGATGGCATAGATAGAAAAAGTAAACATTGGACAAAGATGATATTTGCTATAACAAAACATAAATGTCCATCAGTAGGGAATGGGAATGTTGGGATTTGAAGGGGCCAAAAAGTTATACTTCTTTCTTTCTCTCTTGAGAGGGGTTTTTTTTTTAAAATCATAAGCCTAAAACAGATGAAATTCAAAATCCACACTGAGCTTCACTGGAGAATATAACTGAAATGTGAGGCCACAGGTGGGCTTTCTACTTCTTCCCTGCACTATCCAAGAAGGCCCACCCAGGACTTCAGTCTCCTGCCTGCAGAAGCCGAGGGCCCCTGGCCGCTGAACTCTCAGAGGCAGCAGAATGGGAGCATCCCTGAGGGCAGCCATTGAGCCAAAAGCCCAGAGAGGATGAGTAATTCATCCATCAGATAAATTACTCCTACCTAGGGAAGAGAATGGAGTCTGGAATCATTCATACTGTCAGACCCTGGGAGTGGAAATTCCCCCATGAAACGTGAAGGAGAGGAATAAGATTTCCCACCAGATAGTTTGTGGTATACCCAAGGTTATGTCATGTATCCATTTACAAGAATGAAGTCGTATCTACATAAACCAACACAAGAAATGCTCCGAAGGACATTAAAACTGGTGGGAAAATTGCAACACTATGTATGACCTTCTTTTTGTAAAAAGAAATGAATACGTCTAATATATGTTGACACATGTATAAATAAGAAAAAAGGAGGACCACGCATGGAATTTAATGATGGTTATCTTTGGGGGCAGGATCACAGGGGATGTTTATGATAGTATAGTTGTGATGATATTTGAGTTTTGTATAATGGAACAGTATGTCTTTTATAATAAGGAAAAATAATAATAGTTGAAAAAAGGGAATCAAATTAGAAAGCAGAAGACTTTTCTTTTCTTCCCTAAAATTGCCTTGGAGAGCAAGAGTAAGAGAGAAACAGAATGGGTGTCTGTGGAAGGCTTGGACTATGCAGATGGCCTTGTCCCTAGGTGCTACCACAGATGGTGCAGTGGGAGAGTCCTGGCCACCCTGTGCCTCTCATGGCCTCTCCACAGTTTTCTCCTTGAAGCCTTAGGAGTCTCCTACTTCCAGTCCCCATCCCTCCTGTACATTGTCGCAGGAAACCACAGTCTGGGGTCTGGACTTTACAGCCTATCAGGGTGCAGAGTAATGAATGTGGGCTTTGGCAGGAGACGGGCCAAGGCCCAAATACTAGTCCTTCCATGTCCTCAATGTTTAAATGTGGGCAAATTGCTTAACCACTGAGACTTGGTTTCCTCATTTGTAAAATGGATTTAATAATACTCACATAACAGGTGGTGAATGTAAAGCCTTTAGCTAGTCTTCCTTTCTCTGGTTATGATTTCCAAGCTCCTTCCTGGGGTTGGGTGTGGTGGGATACAACATAAGGAGGTGTGTGAGATTTAACTTCCTAGAGTAACATATACTGGGAACTAGTCACTAGAGAGGGGAAACTAGGACTGTAATATTCCCTAGGAATGCAAACACAGACCTGTGTCCAGAAACGGCAGGAAAACTGCACAAAACTAGGAAGCACCTTATTTTCTCTGCTCTCTTATTGAAACAATAAGCCTGTTGCTTCTGGCTCTTCCAAGAGCTTGTCTTTGCTCTGCTGAATGCCTCCTTTTTTGCACCTTGTGACATGCTTTAATATTTTTCTCTATGTATCCAAAGAGGCAATCAGCTTTAACTTTTGGAATTTCTGATTCTTGTGGTGGCATGAAGGGAAGCCTCTGTAACCCCACCAGTAACCCCTTTGGGATGTCCTTGAAATATTAAACTTTAGTCCTTCAATAAAAAAATCAGAACCATGGCAGTACACTCTTCTACTAATTTCCCAGGAGAGAACTTCATGGGATATTGCTTTTCATTTCATATTCCCCCACTCACTCCCAGCATTCTTGAGACTAGTGGAGGTATGGCATAGGCATGGCTGGCCCAAGCTCATGCTAATAGCTCTCTTACTAGATGGTTGTTAGACTAAAAGTGTGGATAACCCATAACAAGCATAGATTCCATAAATACATAACTGAACAGCTGAATTCTGCTATCAAAGTCAATAAAAGAGCTTCAGAGACAGAAGCAAGAAACAATCAAGTGGGGCAAAAGCTGGAGAGATTCAGGAATGGAATAAGAGTGGACAGAAAGCATGGGGCAGTCTGGGAGAGGGTGGTTTCTTATCTCTCCACCATTTCTGAAGGACACTCTTGCTGGGTATAGTATTCTTGGTTGGCAGTTTTGTTTTGTTTTTTTTTCCTTTCAGTACTTTGAATATATCATCCTACTCTTTCCTGGCCTGCAAAGTTTCTGTTGAGAATCTGCTGATGGTCTTATAAGGGCACGAGGGTCCCCTTGTATGAAACAAGTTGCTATTCTCTTACTGCTTTCAAAATTATCTTTTTGTCTTTGACTCTTGAAAGTTTTGTTATAATGTCTTTTCAGTGAAGATCACTTTATATTTAATCTATTTGGGGTTCTTTGAGCTTCAGGATATGGATGTTCATTTTCCTCTC
Source organism: Propithecus coquereli (assembly GCF_000956105.1). Classification (NCBI taxonomy): domain Eukaryota; kingdom Metazoa; phylum Chordata; class Mammalia; order Primates; family Indriidae; genus Propithecus; species Propithecus coquereli. Next base: position 5,830,348 of record NW_012155396.1, on the reverse strand, counting down.
CAGATTTGGGGAGTATTTTTTGGTCATTATTTTTTAAATACACTTTCTACCCCTTTCTCTTTATCTGCTCCTTCTTAAATTCTTATAATGCAAATATTGGTTCACTTGATGAAGTTCCCTAATTCCCATAGTCTTTCTTCACCCTGTTTCTTTCTTTTTTTTCCTATTTGTTCTTCTGACTGGGTAGTTTCAAATGACCTCTCTTTGAGCTCACTGATTCTTTCTTCTAATTTATTGAGACTGCTGTTGAAGTTCTCTATGGAATTTCTTAGCTCAGTCATTGTGTTCTTTAGCTCCAGAATTTCTGTTTGGCTTTTTATGGTTTCTATCTGTTTGTTGAACTTCTAATTTTGTTTGTTTATTGTTTTCCTGATTTTATGTGGTTGTCTATCTGTGTTCTCTTGTAACTCACTGCCACTGTAGGATGACTACAATTAACAATAATATATATTTTCAAATAGCTAGAAAGAGGATATTGAATATTTCAACATAAAGAAATGATAAATATTTGAAACGATGGATATACTAATACCCTGATCTATTACTATACATTACATGTATTGAAGCATCACTATATATCCCCATGAATATGTACAATTATTTATTAATTAAAAATAAATAATTTTTAAAAAGAAAAAATTACAGATATCACTGATGAACATAGTTGCAAAAATTCTCAACAAAATACTAGCAAGCCAAATTCAACAATATATTAAAATGATCCTTCATCATGATCAGGTAGAATTTATACCTGGGGTGCAGATGGTTCAACATGCACAAATTGATAAACATGATACGCCACATTAACAGAATTAAGGACAAATACCGTATGATCATCTCAATAGATGTACAAAAAGTGGTAAAATTCAACATCCTTTAATGATAAAAACAAATAGTCAAATTAGGTATAAAAAGAATGTACTTCAACACAATAAAGCCCATGTATGACAAGGCCATAACTAACACCACAATATAAATGGTGAAAAGTTTAAAGCTTTTCCTTATGATCAGGAACAAGACAAGGATACCCACTTCTATTCAACATAGTACTAGAAGTACTAGCCAGAACAATTAGACAAGAGAAAGAAATAAAAGGCATCCAATCAGAAAAGAAGTTGTTAAATTGTCTCTGTTTGCAGATGACATCACCTTATATAGAGAAAACTTTAAAGATACCACCAAAAATCTGTTAGAACTAATAAACAGATTCAGTAAAGGTGCAGAATACAAAATCAACATATAAAAATCAGTAGTATTTCTATAGACCAACAATGAATTATCTGAAAAAAATTAAGAAAATAACTAATTTACAACAGGCACAAAAATACTTAAGAATAAATTTAACTAAGAAGGTGAAAGATCTATATAGTGAAAACTATCAACATTGATGAAAGAAGTTGAAGAAAACACAAATTAATGGAAAAATAACTGCATTCATGGATTGGAAAAATTAATATTGTGAAAATGTCCATACTACCCAAAGCAATCAACAGATCCAATACAATCTCTATCAAAACACCAATGACATTCTTCACAAAAATAGAAAAAACAATCCTAAAATTTGTATGGAACCACAAAATACCCCAAATAGCTAGAGCAGTCTTGAGCGAAAAGAACAAAGCTTGAGATATCACACTATTGGACTTCAAAATACACTGCAAAGCTATCATAATCAAAACAGCATGGTACTGGCATAAAAACAAACACATAGACCAATGGAAAAAAACAGAAAACCCAGAAATAAATTCACGTATTTACAGCCAACTGATTTTTCAACAAAGGTGCCAAGAATATTCATTGGGGCAGGAATAGTCTCTTTAATAAATGGTGCAGGGAAAACTGGATATCTATATGCAGAAAAATAAAACTAGACCCCCTATCTCTCATTACATATAAAATTAACTCAAAATGGATTGAAGACTTAAATGTAATAACCTCAAACTATGAAACTACTAGAAGAAAACATAGGAGAAACACTTCAAGACATTGGTCTGGGCAAAGATTTTATGGAGAAGACCTCAAAAGCACAGGCAATAAAAGTGAAAATAGATAAATGAGATTACATCAAATTTTAAAGCTTCTTCACAGCAAAGTAAACAATCAAGAGTAAGGAGACGACTTATGGAATAGGAGAAAATATTCACAAATCATTCATCTGATAAGGGATTAATATGTAGACTATATAAGAAACTCAAACAACTCAATAGCCAGAATGACTATTATCAAAAAGCCATGGCTGTTATCAAAAAGACAAAACATAGCAAGTGTTGGCAAGGATGTGGAAAAAAGGGAGCCCTTATACCCTGTTCGTGAGGATGTAAGTCAGTATAGCCATTATGGAAAATAGTATGGAGGTTTCGCAAAAAATTAAAATTAGAAATACCATATGATTGAGCAATTCCACTTCTGGGTATATATACAAAGGAAATGAAATCATTATATTGAATAGATATCTGCACTCTCATGTTCATTGCAGCATTATTCACAATACCCCATTTAGGAAATCAACCTAAGTGTTTATCGACAGATAAATGGGTAAAGAAAATGTGGTATACGTTTTCATATAACACAATGGAATACTATTCAGCCATTAAAAGGAAGGAAATCCTGTCATTTTTGACAAATTGAATGAACCCGGATAACATGCAATGTTAACATAATGAATTATGTTAAGTGAAATAACCAGGCACAGAAAGACAAATTCCACATGATCTCACTTATATGTGGAATCTAAAAAAGTCAAACTCATAGAAGCAGAG
>NW_012155396.1:5825185-5826587 GCF_000956105.1 Propithecus coquereli | reverse complement strand
TTTCATGTCAACTAGAGTGACTATAATATATAAGACAGAAAATAACAAATGTTGGTGAGGACATACAGAATGACACATTACCAGTGCGGATATAGAATGGTGTAGCCACTTTGAAAAATAGTTTGATCATTTCTTAAAAAGTGAATCATAAAACTAACATGCAACCTAGCAATTCCACTCCTAGGTTCTGCCCAAGAGAAATAAAAACCTGTGTCCAAACAAACACTTGCACACAAATGTCTATAACAGCATTATTTATAATAGATAAAAACTGGAAACCATCTAAATGTCCATCAACTGGTGAATGGATAGACAAAAAAAATACAATAGTATATTCATACAATGGAATATTACTCAGGAATAAAAAGGAACAAAATCTTGATACATTCTTGTCATGGATAAATCTCAAAAACATTATGCTCAGTGAAATAATCCAGATGCAATAGACCACATATTTTACCCACTTCCATGAAATGTCCAGAAAAGGTAAATTTGTAGAGACAGCAAGTAGATTACCGGTTGCCTAGGGCTGGGGTAGGAATGGGAAAATTATCTTAATGGGCATCAGGGGGCATTAATACATTATAAAACAGATTTGTGGTGATGGCTGAACCACTTGGTAACATTACTAAAAATCATAGTATTGCACACTTGATGTGGATAAATGTTATAATATGTAAAATATACCTCAATAATGGTTTTTACAATTAATTACTTAATTTTTAAAAACCTAATGAAAAACTCTGCAGAAAATCAAACTTGAATAAGATAAAACAACAAAGACACCATTAGTAATGAGAAAGAAGACATCATCATCAGAGCTATGGGATTTTTAAATTATATGGCATTTTAATAGACTGTTAAACTGTTAAATATTTGAAAACGTAAATATAACGTACAAATTTCCTTTTTTCTAGAAAGAAGAAGAAAAAGTCAAAAAGTAGAAATACAAAAACCATTAACAATGAAAGAATTGGACAAGTTTGACCAGGTTAGCTTCTAGGTAAGCAGGCCCAGATGGCTTTATTGTGAAGTTCTTTCAGACAATCAAGGATCTTACACCTTTCATGCTATTAAACACTTCCAGAAGACAGATAATTCATTTTATTTATCTAGCTTAACTCTGCTCCCCAAACCAGACAACATAATGAATAGCAAAAGACCAACCTCACTTTCGAATATAGATGCAAAAAAAATCTAATAAAATATTAATATGCAACTTCCAACATTATATTACAAGAGTAATATAGTACAACTAAGTGAAATTTGTTACAAGAATAGAAGAGTTCAACAAGATAAAAATCTATTAATCTAATGCATCATATCAAGGTCATTTACACCAAAAATATGTTTTAAGCTTTCTGTATGTTGGTTGATGTGTCAACCTCTGGGGATAAAATAG
>NW_012155396.1:5817180-5824210 GCF_000956105.1 Propithecus coquereli | reverse complement strand
CAAATCAATAAAAATATAAAATACCTAGAAATAAACTTTTAAATTGAAGTGCTGGACCCTAATGATGAAAATTATAACATTTGATTGAGGGAACACAAAAGAATATTCAAACAAATGGAGAGACTTACTATATTTCTAGCTAGAAAAACTTAATTTAATATCATAAAGATAGAAACTCTCCCAAAATAAATCTCTGTTTTCCACAATCTAAATACCAATGTGATTTTAAAAACTGAACAAAATTATTCTCAAGTTCATCTGAAAAAATAAAAGTGGGAAAATAGCCAATACTATTTTGAAAAAGAGTAATGATGTTGCATTAATATATTTAGTAATACAAGAAAAATTTCAAAATATATTAACTTTTTAAAATCAGATTACAAAATGTTATGAGCATATTTCTGTTAACAAGTAAATTATGCATCAAAGGGGCTTGGAGTAGATATAGCAAAATGTTGTAAGTGGTTATCTCTCGGCGATGGAATAATGGGTAATGCTTTTTAGCTCATCTGCATTTCCTAAATTTCCTGCAATAAACATATATTGATAGTGTATAGAAGAAAAAATAATGTTTCTTTTACAAAAACTCAGATCATATTCTTGCTCCTGCGGGAAGTCACTCCTTGTTTAACCATATCCCAAGTAGCTGGGCTACTTGGCTTCTCTTTGTTATTTTTACTATCGCAAATATAAAATATCATAATTCTTTGCCCTTTTCTATTGTAGACTTGTGATCCTTTTATAAATAAAACTGTGTCGTTTATCTCTGCATCTCTAATACAGAGCCTGATATATTAGCAGGTCTTCAATAAATTTGTTGAGTGAATAAAAAAAAGACATACATATACAGATAAGATAATGTGCAACTCCTAATACCACCACTTGAGGGAACCATATTCCCACAAAGACAGCTTAGGACCCCTAAGAATTTTTTTTTTTTTTTTTTTTTAAATAATGTTGTTCGATCTAAGAAATTTTCCAGAAGGCATTATCACCTGAAGGGGACTGAATTTAAACCATTCCTAACAATGTGATGTCTATTCTAAAACTAGAAAGTCTCCGGATATCCCAGGATATTTTACCTTATGCAAACACATTGTACTTAATATCTGCTCCATTCATTTTGGCACGTACTGAAAGCAGTTTTATTGGTTATCAGATTGTGCCCTGTGTCTATATCTTGCTCCCACGACAGGAGAGTAAGCTCACGTTTAAGACTATGTCTCTCTTATTAGCCAGCTCAGTTCTAATCACTAAAGTTGTGCAAAAATACTCATTCAATTTAATTACAAGGTTAACATTCTCCCTTGAATCATGTGCCACTCTAAGAAAATCTAATAGGCAAAATTCCAAACTTACAAAACACAAAAATTATGTGATGATTTTTAAGAACATTCACAGATTTATAGAAGGTTTCAACACATAGTGACAATAAAAAGCCTCTCTTGATACACTTAAAATATGATCTTGCTTTTAGAATTAAAGTGGTAGCCATTGTTACCAGGGACGATTATGATTTAGAGAATGACAGGCTATTTCTGATGAGACTTGAGGGCCAGACAAGTCCATTGAAGAGGGAGAGGTGCCTCCAGAGGACAATGTGTCTGGAATGCATTGCATGTTTATTTTTTTAAAAAGTGCAGAAATCTACTTACTTGCAGAGCCACCGTGTTATAAGGGCTGGGACACATACAGAGTCTAGAAAGAAGGCTTCGTGGCTGCCAGAGCTCAAGTCCCGGCTCCACCACTTAGTAATCTGTGTGACCTTGGACAAGTTACTCAACCTCTCAATGCCTCTGATGCCCCCTATGCTAGATGGAGGTGATCGTTAGAACCTACTGCACAGGATTCTCATGAAGATTAAATGAGGAATATATGAAAAGTGCTCAGAATAGTACCTGGTACATAGTAAATGCTCAAAATATTCACTATGACTCATAAACTCATTCAACAAATTATGGAGAAAATTTTCAGCAAATTGTGCCTGGCATAGAGTAGGCACTATGTAAGTGTGGACTATTATTATTACATGAAAGAAGGGTTTTGGAGTATCCATAAAGTTTTGATCCCCTTAAAAGATATATTCCCACCACATGGGTCGTGTTACGAGACTGCCCTATAGCTTGAAAACACCACCTATCATGATTATGCCAGTTCCTTTATTCTGCTTCCATATTCGGTAAGTAACCTTCTGTTATTGAGTTAGCATTCTATGTAAACATTTTGCTAAGGAAAAATGTACTGGCAAGCTGGCAGTAATATCGCTAGTATGCCAGCCTTTATTAATGTAGGATACAAAATAAGGTCACATTTCCATTAATATTCAGCTCGGAGGGACTTTAAGCCCCTTCCTGACCAAATTCGTAGAAATTAAGACTTTCCAGGAGTTCTTTCCCCATAAATATTCTTAAAGAAACAGGGTTCACTCAATTAAATCAATAAATATTTATTAAGCACCTGCTGTGTGCCAGGCACTGTCAAAGCACTGTAGTTAAAGCAGGAAACAAAACAGCCCCCACCCCCCAGTCCCTGCTTTCCTAGGCTAACATTCTAGCAGAGGAGACAAATGGCGCATAAAGAGTGAGTTAAATAATATTGGAGCAGGAGAGTGATAAGTACCAAGAACAGAAATAAAGTGACAAGTGAGAGGGATCTATGGGGAAGCCAGGGATATCAGGAGGGGACAGGGTAGCATGCATTGGTCTGAGAGCCAGTTAACTCTGTGGCTCATCTGCTGTGACTTGTGGGGAGAGAAGGGTTCAGATGTCACCCAATTTGGGGACCCAACTTCCAAGCCCTCCACAGGGTGGAAGCAGCTCGTCCCCACCCAGAACCTCTCTGGCCTCCTCACACCTCTGCGTTGGCCCCAGTGATCACAGAACATGCCTCCCTCTCTCCTTTTCAATCGCAGAATAAGCCACCTCCTATGATGACAGACAGAAAGGACTTTCTCGCCTACACAGACGAGCCTCAAATAAAATAGCCCCACATTGATCTATTTCCTGAGGTCCTCAGTCACCTTGGTACAAGAGTATTCCGATCAGAAGTCAGCCAGCTTTTCCTGTAAAGGGCCGGAGAATAAATATTTTGGGTTTGCTAGCCAGTAAGTTTTGGTTGCATATCCTTCTTTTTGTTTCACAGTCCATTAAAAATGTTTTTAAAATGTTCTCTTAGCTCGTGGGCTGTACAAAAACAGGTTATGAACCACAGTTTGACAACCCCCATTCTAATCCATTTGGTGGTTACGTACATGAAAATTAATAAGTTGTTGCCATGGTTTATAAATCAGCCTTTTTGTTGGTTCGTCTTTGTTGATTCACAAGATATAATTACCTGCTGCATCAGATAATGGATCACTTTGTAAGACCCACAGGTAATAGGCACTCCAATTGTTGCAAGGTGAAAAAGATGTACTTTCGGGACAGCAGGCACTGCGGTCCCTCTTCGGGGGAGAATTTTCTTCCTTGAGAAGAAGACCTGGCTAGACCACCCTGGATGCAGAGGGTGACACCCCGTGCATGGCTGGGAGGGAGACAGTGCTGCAGAGAGAGGTCACACTGCTCTGCAGGGGGCACCAAGGAGCAGAGTAAAGTTGGGGAAGTGAGTAGGTGGGAGGAGGAAGCGAAGGGAAATGGAGGATAAACGATACGTAAAGTGGCTGAAGGCAGAGACGCAGTCCTGTGCGCAGTGGCCAAAGACATTTGTAAAAAATCAAGAAGACTGTCTAATATTCCTTTTGAAGTATTTGTATTGCTGAAATATAAATCCCTTCTAGATCCCAAACCTCTAGTCTGTGACTTTTTCTTCACAAGCAAGACTGTGACTAACTTCAAAACAGCAGGATATATTGGAAGATATGGAGCGAATCAAATCAAAGAATGAAAGAAAACATTGAAGAACGAGGCTCGGAAACGCAGCACTGGCGACCCAGCTCATCTGCCAGTCCTGAGGTCAGTGGGCAGCCACCCAGTCCAGACTCAAAGTCCAGGAAGACAAGCTCCTGGCTCCTTGTCCTGGAGTTGGTAGGACACCGCACCAGCCCCACCGCACCCATTTCCACTAGGGGAGACTTAGCTCCCTTAAGCAGATCGGGGCCCCAGGAGCAGGAAGAGGGGACTACCGGACAGGTAAAACAACACATGTCCGCTCCATCCGCTGCACACCAACACCCCCTGTGAGTGGTATCCGGGGGATAAGGAAAGGGGAGAAAGATCCACATCATGTGCAGTAGAAGGAAGGGAACGGACCAGAAGTTGACAGCTCAGTGGAGGAGACAGGGACTCAGAACGGAAGGTGATGCTGAGAAATTAATCCCAGAAAGTCACATAACTCCTAGGGAGGTCATTGGAATTTTCCCAGGATGTTGGAAGGGGCTTGAACAAATGTTATTAAAAATCTAGGTATCATGTTATTTCCCTTACCCCATTCCTTGATCTGTGGCTCTACTGCGTCTACGAGATGAAGGATCAGACCCAACATCTGGGGATGGGGACGGCACTCTGAGGTCGCTGCCCGAGCAGCCAGCCAGGGGGCCGCTCCCCTCTACATAGAACAAGGGGGATCCTTGTGTAACACTTTTTGAATCAAGAAGTTCTTCAATACATGGGTCCTAGAATTTGGAATTAAGAAAGGGCCTTTTGAGACCCCCTCCCCATATGCCCTCACTTTATTTACCTGCCCATGGGGATGCTAAGCTGGTGGTTCTCAGATGTGGTCTCCAGAGTCATCAATCAGGGAACTTGTTAAAAATGCTAATTCTAAGGTCCCACCCCCGACCTGCCAAGTCAGAAATTTGGGGCAGGGGGTGGGGTGATGAGGCAAGCAATAAATATTTTAACAAGCCCCCCAGGTGCCTCTGGTGCAGGCTCAGCTTTCAGAACCATGGTTGGAAGGCATCTGCCCCAATCGCAGATGGCTAGTGAGGAGCGAGAAAACATTTCCAGTCTGTGTATCTTTTCTGTCTCATCCAAATCAGTTTCTCTACGAAATGTAGTCAATTCCCTTCCTTTATGCACTAAGTAATAATATTGCTTTCCAATTAACCCTGCATCTGCATCCCAGAGTAATAGATTCCTAGACTCTGGCCCTAGAATTATGCTTCTGTTGCCAAGATTTATTTTTCCCTTTTTCCACAAAGTCAGTTCTGACTGTAGTTTTGGCACTGAGATTATGAGAGGTGTTATCAGTGTCCAGTCCTTTCCTCAACCAGTAACTCTTGCCAGTAGCTTAAATCCTCTGTCCTTACTGGTACTAGTACTAGGACACCTCTTAAATTCCAGTGCTTCAAGGTAATTTAGAGGACACAAAACCTTCTGGCTCACAAAACCTAGAAACCTTTTCTAGCCTCATACTGTTATCCAGCATCACGGGAGAGGCAACATGCCACCCTGAGCTTAGCTCAAAGGAGCACACTTTGACCACGACTTCTCAAGAGCTGCTTCTTCCATTGCAACATTTTCTCCATTTTTTCCTAGTTTATTCCCTTCTCAGCACCACCACAACCCAATCCCCACGAGAAGCTATGAAGATGTTCTCAGGAGAGACAGAAAGCCTTCCAGTGGGAGCTCCATGACCCCGCAGACATTTGTCCTCAGAGGAAGCCACAGTCACCTTGCTCTTCTCATTGGATTTGGCCCTCTTGTGACAAGCAGCATTTCCCCACGATCAGCTCAATGCACCCAGGTCAGTCTGGGTCCCTCCTAACGTCTTGGAACCACTCATGGGATTTCCCACAGCATCAATAATGGAACCAAATACCAAAATCACACAAATCTTAGGGGAAGAGGGATGGCTCAGGACGGCAGGCACTAGTCTCAGGCAAAGGGATGACAAGCTATCACCACGCATCCTGTTAAAGGAATCAAGAAACAGAGGCTTTAGAAGGCTGGAAAACTCCTTTGTTCTCCCTTTGCTTTGACAATGGGTCCGGTAGTCAACTATGGTGTATGTATCTTGCTCTGTAAACCTATATCTTCTCTTGCTCTATAATCCTGTCTTTCTCTCCTTGATAAACCTCATTTTCATGCTTGCAAAAAAAAAAAGAAAGAAAGAAAGAAAGAAAGAAAAAAAGAAGGCTGGAAAACAAAGGGGAGAGAAATACCAAAAATGCAGAGCTGTCCAACCCAGGCTGAACACCCATTACCATGTCCTCACGTGTGATTAGTGTCCTGTTTTAGGGCTGCTTTCAGTATGTCTGTCCTCCTACCATGACACCCACCAAAGCCCTGACACAGTGATCATTCTGGTCCTTTTTCTCTTTTTTCTAAAATATTAAAATTGAGATCATATAGTACTTGTAGTATATAATCTGTGTTTTTGATTCATAATTTATAACATATTTTTAGGTCATTGTATATTTTCTACATTTATTGCCTGTGTAGAGTTTCATTGTAAATAAATAGGTAGCATGATACAACTAACCGGCTCTCTGTTTGGAGGTATTTATGTTCTTGACTGTATTGCCTTCATAGTGCATTCTATCACTTATTCATATGAAAATAATTACATTTGTTGCATTTCATACTCTGGTTCTGGATTCTGTTTTGTATGATGTTACTGTTAGCCCATGTGGATGAGTTCTCTTTGCTTGCATTTGCCTCCGATATTTTGACCCATCTCGTTACTTTTCAACCTGCTCTGTCAATTTCATTTTGTGGTATATACACATCCTTCCATAAACAGCTTATGGCTAAATTTCATTCTTTTCACTCCATCTGAGAGTCTTTTGTCTTTCGAAAGATTTTTTTTAAGCCATTCACATCCATCGTGACAAAAGTCGTACTTGGTCTTTGTTCTGTCAATTTTTTTCATGGTTTCTATTTTTAATACTTCCTGGTTGTTTCTTTTTTTTTCCTACTATAGTCATTAAATTTATTTCCCCCCCATTCATGATTTGGGAATTATATACCTTTTTGTTTTCTACCTGGGCTTACTTAATTTAAAATGTATAAATATATTTGAACTACATCTCTTTATTTCATTAATTTAAAAAAAATTATACCAGTAAAACATCAATACATTTCCATTTTAA
>NW_012155396.1:5812514-5815720 GCF_000956105.1 Propithecus coquereli | reverse complement strand
AACCACCACCTCAAACAAGATACAGAACAGTTCTATAATCCCCAAAATTTACTCCTGCCCTTCCTCCCACACACAGCCTGTAGCAACCACTGATCTGTTTTTAAGGGATAAAGTATGTAGCCTTTTATCTGACTTCTTTCACTTAGCATAATGCACATGAGATGCATCTATGGTGTTGTGTGTGTGTAGTTTGCTCTTTTGTTGCTGATTAGCATTCCACTGTATGAAAATACCACAGTTTATTGATCTATTCACCAGCTGAAGGACATTTGGGTAGTTTCTGATTTGGGGTTATTATAAATAAAATCACCATGAACATTCACAGAAAGGTTTTTGGGTGAATATACCTTTTGATCTCTCTTGGCTAACTATCTAGGGGAGGGATTACTGGATCATATGGTAAGTGTGTGTTTAACTTTATAAGCTGTCAAGCTGGCTTCCAAAGTGGCTATACTATTTTATGTTCTGCCCCTGCGATGTTTGAGAGTTCCAGTTGCTCTGACTTAGTATTGTCAGGTTAAAAAAAAAAACATTCTAATAGGTACATAGTAATACCTCATTGTGGTTTTAATTTGCATTTTCCTAACTATTAATACTAATATTGACCATCTTTTTGTATACTTATGTGCCAGCCCCATATGTCTGTTCAAATGTAAATGTCTGTTCAAATCTTTTGTCCATTTTAAAACTCGGGTTATTTACTTTTTAGTATTGAATTTTGAAAGTTCTTCATATATTTTCAATACGAGATCTTGGTCAGATATGTAATCTGCAAATATTTCTGTGGCTTGTCTTCTCATTCTTCTAATATTGTCTTTTGCAGAGAAAATCTTTAATTTTGATAAAATCCAATTTGTCTTGTTTTCTGTTTTAGCTTATGTATTTGGCATCATATTTTAAAAATCTTTGCCTAACTCAAGAACACAAGTATTATTCCATTTTTTGCTGGAAGTTTTGTGGTTTTGGATTCTGCATTTAGGCCTATGATCCATTTTGATCATGTTTTGTATAAGGGGCAAGATATGAACTGAGATTCAGTTTTTTCCATGTGGACATCCAATTGTTTGAGAACCATTGATTGAAAAGACTATCCTTTCTCTGTTGAATTTTGTTTGCCCCTTTGTCAAAAATTAATTGGCCAGTTTTATCTACTTCTGGAATCTCTCTTCTCCACTAATATGTCTATCTTTTGACCAGTACCATACTGACCTAATCACTGTAGTTTTCTAATAGCTCTTGAAATCAAATAGTATAAGTCTTCTAACTCATACCATTTCCAATTCATACTATTTTCAAAAGTTCTTTCCTAAAATTATTTTGGTTATTATAGTTCCTTTGTCTTTCCATATCAATTTTAGATATGACATCTACAAAAGTCACAATCCTACTGGGATTTCGGTTAGGATTGCACTGAATCTATATACCAATTTGGTGAGAACTGACATCCACACAGTACTGAGTCTTCCACATTGAAAACTCTCCATTTAGTTAGGTACATGCTGTCTTTCATCAATGTTTTGTAGTTTCAAGTACACACATAATGCAAATTTCATTAAACATATACTAAATATTTCTCTTTTGGTGCAAAGTGATACTAGTTTGGGTGGTAAATAATACTTTGTAAAATTTTGATTTTTATTTGTTTATTGTTAGTATATAGAAATACTATTGAATTTTTTATATTGACCTTGTATTTTGAAACCTTACTAAGATTACTTTTTAGTTCTAGGATCTTTTTGGTACATTCCTTGGGATTTTCTAAATAGACAATCATGTCTCAGAATAGAACCAGTTTTATTTCTTCCCTTCAATCCGTTTGCCTTTTCCTTAGTTTTCTTGCTTTATTGCCCTGACTAAACCCACCAGTACAATGCTGAATGGAAGTTGGAGGGTGATCATCCCTGGCTTATTTCCAATCTTAGGGGAAAATCATTCAGTTTTTCACCAGTAAGTACAATGTAGGTTTTTTCATAGATGCCATTTATAAAATTAATGACATTCCTTTCTACTCCTAGTTTTCTAAGAGTTTTTAATCATGAAAGGATCTCAAATTTTGTCAAATACTTATTCTACATCTATTGAGATTATTATCCCAGTGCTTTAAAATTTATTTTTATGCTTAGATCTCAATCCACCTAGAATTTATTTTTTTATATTGGATGCAGAAATGATTGAAATTTATTTTTCCCCCAAACGATTAACTAACTGTTGAACATTCTTTAATAAGTTGTTTATCCTTTCCCCACTTATTTGAAATGTCACTTTTATCATATACTGAACTTTCACATGTAAGTGGCTCTGTTTCTGGTCCCTCTCTTCCGTTCCAGCAATTTATTGGTCTATTCCCATGCCAATTCCACACTTAATCAGCTAGAAAAATGTTATTCCTGCCATTTTTCTCTTCCAGATGAACTTGAATCAGCTTGCCAAATTACAAACGGAAACCTGCTGTTATATTGAATGGGATGGCATTAAATTTATAATTTTTTTGGAATATTTGTTATTTCATAGCATAGAATTTTTCTGCAAAGAAACACTGTGTGCTTCTCCATTTATTGAGACTTTTATTTGTGAACTTCAATTCAGTCGTATACATTTCTTCATGAAGATTTTTATATAGTCACCCTTCTAATATCCTACGACTTCTCAAGTTTATCAGACATTATTCTTGGATTTTTCTAGGTAGATGGAAATATCATCTGCAAAAGTAACAGTTTTGTATCTTTCTTTTCAATATCTGTATATCTTATTTCTTGCCTTTTCCCCCCATTACTGTGTCGCATGGGACACCTGGTTTTAATGCTAGATGGTAACAGTACAGGCAACCCCTGTATTCCTCCTAATTTTAATGGAAATGCTTCAAATATTTCAAGATTAGGCATTATGTTTGTTGTGGAATTTTGGTGGGAAACCCCTTTTCAAATACAAGATATTTTCTTCTATGGCTTATTTACTAAGATTTTTTTTAAAACCAGGAACGTGTGTTATATTTTATCAATTCCTTTTTTGTGCACCTATTGAGATAATTATATTTTTTCCCCTCAGAGAATACAATGAATTCTATTAATGTATTTTCATTGTCTAACTATCATTCTTCTCCTGGGAAAAACTCAACTTGGGCATGACGCAGTAGTCTTTTATACACTTCTAGGTTTAGGAATTTTGTATTTATGTTCATTAGTGAGTTTAACCTCTTTTTTTTTTTT
>NW_012155396.1:5810834-5812464 GCF_000956105.1 Propithecus coquereli | reverse complement strand
AGTAGCTGGGACTACAGGCATGTGCCACCATGTCCGGCTATTTTCTATGTATATTTTTAGTTGTCCAGCTAATTTCTTTCTATTTTTAGTAGAGACAGGGTCTCGTTCTTGGTCAGGCTGGTCTCGAACTCCTGAGCTCAAACGATCCACCTGCCTCGGCCTTCCAGAGTGCTGGGATTACAGGCGTGAGCCACTGCGCCTGGCCAGATTCATAGATTTTTAAAAAAACAAATAGGACCAGCATGCTTGTTTTCTTGCTACTTGCTTTCTTCACTTAACAATGCATTTTATTATAAATAAATTTATACAGTACCATATCAATCCTTACATATATGTCATTTGTACTGGGATAGCGGCCCACATCTGGGTTCACTTAATTTATGTAACCACTCCTCTTATGATAGATATTTAATTTGCTCCCTATTTTTCACTACTACAGTGTTCTAATAAAAAACCTTTTAGATACATGTTTGTGCACCTGTTGAACTATTTTTATAATATTAATACCTAGAAGTGAAATGACTGAGTTAAAAAAATATGCAAATTTAAGTTATCGATAGCTACTACCAAATTATCCTTCAAAAAGTTGTACCAATTTATACACTCTCAAAAGCTCTATGAGAGTGCCTGTTGCCTCACACCCTTGCTAGTGCTGGGTTTTTAGTGATCTTTGAAAGCTTTGCCTATGTGATGGTTGAAAATGATGTTATATTATTGCTTTAATTCATGACACGGATTGATTGTGAAGTTGCGCATCTTTTCAATCTCTTGACCATTGGTTGCTGTGAACTCCCTGTCCTTATTCTGCACTTCATGTGCTTTTGCCCACTTGTCTGTTATTTATCTTTTTCCATATGAATTTGTAGGCACTCTTTGTATTATGGATGTTGGTCCTTTGTCTGGAATATTTGCCGAAAATATCTATTCACAAGTCTATGGACTGATTTTTTAATTTGTACATGGTGACTTTTGTCCTATAAAAGTTTAGTATTTTATAGTAATCGAATCTGTGAGTCTTTTCCTTCATAGCTTCTGGGTTTCCTGTCTTTCTACCCCACTGAACAATGATCAAGATAGTTTATATTTTTTTTCACAGAATTTTTTTAATTCACAATTTTATATTTATAAACAGCAAAATTCTCTTTGTGGGGTACCACTCTATGAGTTATAACAAAGCCATACAGCCATGCAACCACCACCTCAAACAAGATACAGAACAGTTCTATAATCCCCAAAATTTACTCCTGCCCTTCCTCCCACACACAGCCTGTAGCAACCACTGATCTGTTTTTAAGGGATAAAGTATGTAGCCTTTTATCTGACTTCTTTCACTTAGCATAATGCACATGAGATGCATCTATGGTGTTGTGTGTGTGTAGTTTGCTCTTTTGTTGCTGATTAGCATTCCACTGTATGAAAATACCACAGTTTATTGATCTATTCACCAGCTGAAGGACATTTGGGTAGTTTCTGATTTGGGGTTATTATAAATAAAATCACCATGAACATTCACAGAAAGGTTTTTGGGTGAGTATACCTTTTGATCTCTCTTGGCTAACTATCTAGGGGAGGGATTACTGGATCATATGGTAAGTGTGTGTTTAACTTTATAAGCTGTCAAGCTGGCTTC
>NW_012155396.1:5796076-5808158 GCF_000956105.1 Propithecus coquereli | reverse complement strand
AGAGTAACAGCTACTTCCTATGAATTGAAAAGTGTTCAATCTGTTTTATGCATGATGACCATTTGTATAACATGGGAAATATCTATTCCTTAGTATTGCAAAACTACTTGGGTCTGGTGATTTTTCCTTCTCTTTTTTTAAAAGTAGATCTTTGATCACTTTTCCATTTATATTCAGATAATGGTCCATGGAGGTTTTTCTCCTTGCTGAATCAATTTTGATGATTTGTGCTTTTACAGATCATTTTATCTTAATTTTAATTGAATTTATTTAAGGTTGTACATAGTAATCATTCAGCTTTTTCCACATTTCTTGTTCTTTATATTATTTATGTCTTCTTTTTTTCCTTAATCTGATTCACCAAGCATTCATCTATTTTATTGATCTTACCAAAAAAGTAGCAATTGGTTTTATTAATGAAGTCCAATTTGTTTTGTTTTTATTTCATTAATTTCTACTTTTATTCTTATTCTCTTCTTCCTATTATTTCTTTGGGTTTGTTTTTACTGTTCTTCTAGCTCTTAAGTCAAATGCTTGTTAGTTTGTTTATTTTTACAATTTCTGTTTCCTACAGCACAGCTGTAAATCTTAACCCTTTGTACCACTTTGGCAGCACTCACAGATCTTGAAATGTAGTGTGCTCATTTGTTCATTTCTAAGTAGTTTGTAATTTCAATTTTAATTCCTCTGCAATCCAAGTTAATTAGAAGTATGCTTTCTCGTTTTCAAGAGGATAGTGAGCTTTGTCTGTTTGTTATTTTTTACCATCTTTTTGTTGTTAAATAGTAATTTTATGCATATGTGATCAGTGAATGTAATTATATAATTTATACTTTATAGAATCTATTGAAATTTTCTTTGTAAATATTTCATGTAAGTTTAAACAGAATATTTATCCATTCTTTCTTGAGTATAAAGATTCTTAATAATGTTATTAGAATCTTCCATAGCCTTATTTTTTTCTACTTAAAATGTTATAATAATTTCACTTGCTTTGCTGACATTTTCAGAAGTATATCTGCTTTCATTACTTAATTTTAAATTCCTGAGTCATTTTGTTTTAATTGTTTTAGGTAGACAGCATATAGCTTTTTAGGATTATAGTTTTTGGATTTCTTACCACTCTCCCCTCCACCTTCCCTTTTTTCAAAACTCCATATGAGGAGGGGCTCTGTCTTGTCTTAGGGTTAGTAAATCCATTCACTTCGTGATTATTAGCGCTTCGGACTGATTCTTGCATCTTATTTCGTGTTTTCTATCTGTCATACTTTGTTGTTGTTTCTCCTTTCCCCTTCCTGCTTTTGTAGAACTGATGACTTCCTCATTACATTCTTTTTTCTTTTATGGGTTAGGAAGCTGTATATCCTTTTCCATCTTTCCAGTGGTTACTATTTAGTTTTTAAGCACGTACTTAAATGTATTGTATAAAATCAACATCTTCAATTATTCATTATAACTAGCTTCTCTCTGAACAAATCAAGAACCTTTCATGCCTCTACTGTTTTGCTGTGCCCTCTGCTACCTCCCACGTAAAGATCATTAGGGAATTTCATCCCAGATTGTACGATTGTTGTCACTGCGCTCTCTTTCCTTCCCTCCTGCGCTCCTCTCCCCTCTCGTCTCAATCAATAATTATTTTCAACTTCGCTGTTTTGTCACCAGATTCCATGTCCCTCATGCCTTCCTCTTTGATTCATTTTTCATTTCCCCGGAATACATTGTCTAGTTTTTCTTCCACAGAGGGTGTTTGAATGGTCTATTTTCTGAACCCGTACATTTCTGAAAGTGTTTTTATTTTGCTCCCACACTAGAATGATGGGTTCACCTGGGTATAGAATCCTAAGTTCAAAATAATTTCCCCTCAGAACCTTGAAAGCCTTGCTCCTTTGTCTCCCCACATCCCTCCTAATGGCCCATGTGCCCACTGCTGTCCCCAGCCACTGGAGAGCAGACTGAACGGGGTGTCCAGCCAGACGCTCCAAGGGCTGTGTCCCCAATCCACGCGGCTTCTGAATCACTCAATCATTTAGCAGATATGTTTTCTGCATCTAATGTTCTGGCTCTGTTCTGGGATTTTAAAAAATAAAACATTTCATGAACACAGAAAACTACAGAGAATTATATGGCAAATGGCATTGTACCTGCCATCCATATTGATAAATCTTATTTGGCCTAATTTGTTTCTGGTTTTTTAAAAAATAAGTAAAACACTAAAGAATCAGTTGAAACTCCATTCCCTTTCCTTCCATACGCATAACTACTGATCTAAATTTCGTGCTTATCACATCTATTAATGTCTTGTATGCTTACTATATGGATATATTATGGAAATTTATGGATGGATAATATATGGATGAACAACATATAATAACTTAGTGCTTACTACATGCCTATGCATGGTCTAATCACATTACATATATTAACTAATTAATACAACCCAAACAAAGTGGGTTCTCTCTACAACCCAAATAAAGTAAGTACTGTTATTATCTCCTTTTTATGAATGAGGGAAAGTAACTTAATCAAGGTCACAAAGTTTGTAAGTGATGGGACCAGAGCTGGCAGTCTGGCTGCAGAGTCTGTATTATTAACAACTATAATGTGCTAATATAATCACCAAATATTTAAACTTTGTGTAAATGGTATCATACTAGACACATTCTTCTAAAATCTTGGGGTTTTCTTTTTCTGCTCTATTTACTGAGCAGAAAACATTATCCATGATCTAGCCAGTTCTGGTTTATCATTTATTTTTACTACTGTGTGGTATTGCCTTGCATTTTCATAACAATTTAGGTTGTTTCAAAAATTTACAACAAATGGTGCATGGAACATATGTGTAGATGTCTCATAGGGCTGAGTACAAGAGTTTCTCTAAGGCATATAGCTAAGGCATGCAATTTCTAGGTCATGGGGAATGCACATTGTCATCTTCACAGATTATTGTCAAGTTGCTGCACCAACTTATATTCCCTCCACAGGAAAGGGGAGGGTCCTACGTCTTGTGCTGAGATTTGAATCTGGCTTGTTAGACTCCAAAGTCACCACACACACTGCTGGACTATTGGGCTACTATACCGTAAAATCACATCACCCACTTTTTTTTCTGTCTTTATAATATAGAGACCTCAGCTGGGTCTTTGCTCTCAGTCTCATTATATAAAAATATTAACTGATTATTCACTATGTTCTCTCTCTATCTATGGTTATTTTTTAAATCCCACAACACTACAGGCACTGAATAGTATTTAAAATTACTCAAAGGCTCATCTGTTTTTCATAAGGTCACATATAGTTCACTTAGACTTGTAAATTAACATGAGCCTGAATATAACAGGAAAGAAGTTCAGCTGGATCTAAAAGAAACCTGACAGCTAAGAACATAGGGGTTTTATCAAGAATGGAAACTGAACCTAAAACATTAGATTTAAAATGATCAGATCTTATAAAATAGAAAATTTTGATTTTTATAGTTTAACACTAAACTATTAGTTTTAATAATATTTAGATAATTCTTATGATCATTATGCTAAAAAATTATTAAACAAATAATTATACATGGCATTTTGAAAAACTCTACTAAGAGTTAGGATTCCTGTCCTCCAGAAACACACATATAAAAATATATAGCTTTTTAAAAAAAAATCCTTTCATCTTGTTGCTCAGCCAGGGATGCAGCTGGACTTCAAACTGCAAAAGCATCAGATTCACAGATCCAACAGTCTACTCAGCATCTCCACTTAGATGTCCAAAAGCATCTCCAAGTCTCCAAAACCAAACTCCCAATTTCTACCTCCTATATCCTGCTTCTTCTAAAGTCTTCCCTATCTCAATAGAAAGTCTATTCTTCCAGTCACTGGGCCGAAATCCCCGAAGTCATTCCCAAGTCTTCTCATTCCTTTTCAGGGGTGGGGAACCTGTGGCCTTCGGGCCACATGTGCTCTTCTGGATCCCTGAGTACAGCCTTTTGACTGAATCCAAATTTTACAGAACAAATCCTTTTAATAAAGGGCTATCAACACATCTGCAGACATCCTGAATCTGACCACATTTTACCACTTTCACTGCTATCACTCTGGTTTAAGCCACCATCACCTTTTGCTTAGATTTCTGCAGTGGCTTACTAACTGGTCTCCTGCCTCCACTCTTGCCTGCATGTGAGTCTACTGGCCACAGGGGCAACCAGGGTGAGCCGGTCCTCCTTAAGACTTCTCATCTCACTCTCTACATTGGTTTACCAGGCCTTATGTGACCTGCTTCCCAACCAGTCCAGATCCTTGAACTCATTCATCTCTTACCACACTTCCCTCTGCTTAGTCTGCTTCAGCCTTGTACCAGGCAGAATAATGGCTCTGTAAAATGTCCATATCCAAATACCCAGAACTCATGAAGATGTTACACATGTTCCATTACACAGCAATGCAGAGCTAAGACAGCAGATGGAATGAAGCTTACTAAACAGCTGATTTTGAGATAGGAAGATTCCTGGATTATTCGTGTGAGCCCAATGCAATCAGAAGGATTTGGTCAGTTATACAAATCAGAGAAAGACTCAACCCATCCTTGCTGGCTTTAGAGAGGGAGGAAGGGGTGCAAGAGAAGTTGCCTCTAGAAGCTAGAAAAAAGGGCAAGGAAAGGGATTCTCACCAAGGTCTGCAGAAAGGAATGCAGTCCTGCTGACACCCTGATTGTAGCCTGTGCACCCCATTTTGGACTTCTGAACTACAGAACTGTGAGAAGGGAAATTTTTGTGTTTTAGGCTTCTATGTTTATGGTAATTTGTTACTGTAGCCACAGAAAACCAGTGCAAGCCTCTAAACTTGCCAGCACCTCGACATGCTCCTGCCTCAAAACTTCTGCACTTCTTTTTTCTCTCTTAGATTTCTCCACGACTTACTCCTTCCAGTTCGCCTCAACAGGATGGCCTTGCCTGATTACCCCACACAAAACACCCCTTTTCATAACTCACTATTTTGCTTACCCTATTTTATCGTTCCTTGTGATAACTGATATATTATGAATTTACTTACTTGTTTGCTTGCTGTCAGTCTCTCCCACCAGGATGTTAGCTCCACGAGGGCAGAGACTGTTTTGTTCACTGCTCTCTAGTCAGTGCCTTAGATCACACCAGGTGGAGAATAGGCACCCAATAAATATCTGTTAAATCAGTGAATGCTTGTATAACTGAAGGGGCATGATTTAGATTAGGGGTGTCAGGCTTCTTGAAGGACATGAGAATGGATGAATGATGCATAGGAATTATTCAGGCAAAGCATGAAGGAAAGAGCAATCCGAGTTGAGGGAACAGCACGTGCAAAGATTTTAAAGTTTGCGCATTCCAGGAACTGGTGTTTGCAAAGGCCAACATAAGCTGGAATACAGTGAGTGAGTAGGAGACAGGTAAGCTGGAGAGGTAAACAGGAGGCAGATCATTGCCATTTTGAATCTGTCCTTACTGTCATAGGAAGGCTTTGATGCCTTCACCCCGTAGCAGCTATATGGGGAAGACACTGGAATGCGGCAAGAGGGAAGCAGAGGGAGCAGTGAAAGGAGCCCAGCATTATGGTAGATTTGGATTAGAGTATTGGCAGGAAGAATGAGGAAAGTGGATGGTCAGGATATATTCTGAAGATAGAATAACCAAACTTAAAGATGAATTAAATGTGGGAGCTGATGGAGAGAGACGTGTCAAGAATGACCCGAGTTTCCTGGCTTGAGGAATAGGATGGGTGGAAGTGCGCTGAGACAGGGAGAATACAGGAAGAGTTAGATCAAGGAGTAATGACCAAGAATTCAGTTTTTAAATCTATTGTTTGACATATCAATGAGACATCCCAGGAGGGCTGGGGAGTTATCAAGTAGTCGGATGGACAGAAGACTACATGATATCTCTGGAAAAGAGATCTGGGCCAAAGATTATAATTTTATATGTTGTTGGGATACAGGTATACTTAAATCATCGAAAACGTTAAAAATTACCTAGAGTGAATGGTTAGAATTGAGAGAAGACAGCCTCGGGTAGAGTCCTGCAGAACTTTAAATTTTAGAGATTAGGTTAAAAAGGAGAAATGAGTAAGACTTAAGCTGTTAAGGAACAGTTAGAAAGATGAAGAAAGCCTGAAAGAATGTAGTTATCACAGAAGCCAAAAAAAGAATGTTTCAAGGATTGCTCAACTGCTCTGAGAGTTCTAGTTATTGGAGAATTGAATTTAGCAACAAGAGGGTCAATGCTGATTTATTTTTCTCCTTTTGAGAAAAAAAGGGTTTTTAAATTATGGTAAAATATGCATAATGTAAAATTTACCATTTTAACCATTTTTAAGCATACAGTTTAGTGGTCCATTCACACTGTTGTGCATCAATGTTAATCTTAAAAGAGGAGTTTCTTTAGCAAAGTGAGGGCTAAATACTGGAGTGATTTTAACAACACATGGGGGTAAGGAAGTGGTGACAGAGAACCTATTCGGCACTTGAGAACTTTGGCTTTGAAGGGCAATATAGCTAGAATATGTGGCAGAAGCTAGAAGAGAACGGAGAGTCAACAGAGAGAGTTTTTTTTTTAATTGAACATTTTAGTTCATTATTGAATGTTGATTCAAATTATTCTGTAAAGAAGGAGAGATGGAAGTTGTTGGAGAGAGAGGAAATACGTTATAGATTGTGAACCCTGAGAATGGACTGGCTTTTGCCAAAAGGCAGGAAGGAGACTGGCAATAAACAGGTTTGCAGTCTTTCTGGAAATGGTGAATGTCTGAGATTAGTAATCACGGATGAATA
Organism: Propithecus coquereli; assembly: GCF_000956105.1. NCBI lineage: Eukaryota > Metazoa > Chordata > Mammalia > Primates > Indriidae > Propithecus > Propithecus coquereli. The sequence goes on along the minus strand of NW_012155396.1, from coordinate 5,801,381 downwards.
GTGATACTAATCTGTCAGCTTGTATGTTCCTATGTATTTATTCTATATTCTATATATGTTCCTATGCATTTATTCTATATATGTACTTGCTCTGAACTACCTGTGACCAAAGGAATGGACAGGTTAGCCCCTCAAGGCCTTCAGGAACATCTCTTTCATGCTGCTCCTGAAACCATCTGAGTGAGCTTGGAGAGAGATCATTCTGATAACATTTACTTCAATGCCACAGTATACGCGATGCTGAGAAATTACCCTAATGCTACTTTCCATTTTAAATAATCCTCAATTATACTTCCAGAGCCAATTCCTGAGAGGTTACACAATGAGCACTGGTCAGAAAACAGCTCAAGTGATATAATACCAGGGAAATCCAGGGAAAGGACCCTTCTGAAAATTTAGTGTTTAAAAATTACGAAGTTATTTAGCACTGAATGGCAATGAAAGCACTATTTTGAAAACCTGTGGCATACAGATAAAGCAAAGGAAATTTCCATTCAAGGGACTTTTATAGCTCTAAATTACACACTAGAAACTAAGAAATATTGAAAATTAATGTGTTAGGTATTTAACTTGAAAAGCTTTTAAAGAAAAAGGAATAACATGCTAAACTCGACAAAAGTGCAAGTGAGGGATTAATAAAAAATAAATACAGAAATTAAACAAATACATATATATTTTAAAAGAAAAAGATACGATCAGTAAAAGCTGCCTATTTGAAAAGACTATAGATAAACCCTTGTTAAGACAAAAAAGAATTCAAATATATAATAACAGAAATGAAAAATAGGGTATAACTACAGATACTGTAAATAATTTTAAAATAAGAGAGTACTATGAACCAAAATCTCAAAGGTTTAAATGTAGCATCTAATTTTTCAGAAAAAATGAATTATCAAAGGTGATTGAATAAATAGAAAACCCAAATAAACCAATAATCATTAGAGAAATTGAGTTGAATTTTCAAAATATAATAGTTTCATAGATGAGATTTACCAAATATTCAAGGAACAAATAATACCTATCTCATACAAATGGTCACAGAAATTAGAAAAAGAGGGAAATTTCCAAACGCATTTCATGAAGGTCATATAACCCTGATAGCAAACGTGTACAAAGACAGCGCAAGAAAGGAAAGTTTTAAGCCAATGTCACTGATAAACGTAGATGCTAAAATAAAAAAAAAAGCATTCTCAAATTGCATGAAGCAGTGTATTAAAAAAATAACAGTACATTATGACAAGGCAAGGTTTATCTCAGGAATGCAAGGGTAGGTCATTAGAAAAATCTACCAATGTGACCTGTTTTATTAACCTATCAAAGAACAAAATCTCAATACTTTTAGAAAAAGCATTTAATAAAACTTCAACATTCATTTCACAGTTTTAAAATATTCCTACTTTAAACACAAGTGGGATAGAAGGCAACTACCTTAACCTGATAAAGAGTTTCTACCGAGGACTTACAACAAATATCATAAATAATAATGACACATTAGAAACATTTTCAGTGAGATAGAAACGGGAAAACAATGCTTGTGCTCACCTTACTATTTGATGTTGTATTGGGTGTCCCAGCCCATCCAATGAGATAAGAAAGGGGAAAAGGTATCAGGAATGTTATTTACAGATAATATGATTATCTACATGAAAATACAAGAGAATCTACAAATAAACCATTCAACTAATAAGAAAGTTCAGCATGTTTGCCAAAATAAGATTATTCCAAAGTCTATAGCGTTTCTCAACAGCAGCAATAATCAATTAAAAAACTTAATAGAAAAGGGATCTCACTCCTAACAGCAGCAAAAGCTGTCAGGTAGCTAGGAATAAGCCTTAACAAAGAGGCACAAGAGTTTTATAAACAAATTATAAAATGTTATTGAAGGATATTTAAAAATCAGAATATTAATATATCAGATGACTCAATTTTATAAAGTTGTCATAGCTCCTAAAATTTAACCTATACATTTAGATAAATATTAGTTACATTTAGTTTAGTTAAATAGGAAAATGTCAAAAAAGTTTTTCAATGGAACTTGACAAACCAATGCTAAAGTTAATATAGAAGAGTAGAAGCCCCAAAATAGCCAGTATAATTTTTAAAAATGAACAAAGATGGAACAAGAGGGGACATGTCTTCTACACATCAGGACTTATCATAAAGCCACAGTAATTAAGAGTGTGTTATTGGCTCAGAACTGGTTTGATTAGTGGAAAAGGACAAACTTAAAACATATCCATGAACATATGGAAATTTAATTTACAATCATGGTGGCATTACACGTTAATGGGGACATGAAGGATTGTTCAGTAAATCAGGTCAGGACAGAATTTCCATGTTGGGGGAGGAGAGGAGTAAAATTAAATTCCTACTATACACCATTCAAAAAGATAAGTCCCAGAGAGATCAATTTCATGTGTGGACAGCAAAACTTTAAAACAGTAAGGAAAAAGACATAAGAGGCTATCTTCATAAATCAAGTGTGGAGAGGTTTCTTTAATAATATAAAATTACACAAACTATAAAGAAAAAGATCAATGAATATGACTACATTTTAAATTTTCTATAGTACAAAAGACATCAAAAGCAGTTAAAATATAAGCCACAGACTGAGACAATATATTTAATGTTTATATGCATGAACGCCTACAAATCAAGAGGAAAAAAGATAAAACATACACAGTGTCCATTGGAAAAATGAACGAGGGCTGTGAAAAAACAAATCACAGACTCAGAAACCTCAATAGCCAATGAATATAAAAAGAAATGCTTAACCGCACTAGCACTGAGGGAAATTCAAATAAAACAACAAGACACTGGGTTTTTAAAAAATCAAATTGGCATGAATAATAAAAGTCTTAATCTAGAAAGTGTTGAAGGTCACGTGTGGGAAACAAGAACTCTCATACACTGCTGATGGGTGTGCAAATTGGAGAACCAATTTGGCAGTCTCTAGTGAAACTGAAAATGTGTGCAGCCTAGCAATTTCCCATCTAGGTAGACGCACAGAAAAAGTCTCACATATGTGCAAGGGAAACATGTACAAGTAATACCAAAATATTGGCAGCGGTTTCATATTCTCAATAGGGGAATGAATAAACACGGCACATTCATATGCATGGATCTACAATATAATAGCAATTAAAATGAATGAACTGGGTCTATGTTTGTCAACATGAAGAGAAAAAATAAAAACACACTATGAAGGGAAAAAAAACAAGTCACAGAATGATGTGTACAGTCTAACACCACGTGTGTACTTTTAAAAAATCATATAAAGCACTATTCTGTATTTTATGGTTCATATGCAGTGAAAGTGTAAAACCTAGATTGAAAAGTTGCATACCAAACTCACCATAGTGTTTGCCTTTGGGGAAAAGGGTAGGGAATGGTATTGGAAGCAGTACAAAGCGGACTTCAACTTGATCAGAAATGTTGAATGCTTTGATTTTTAAACATAGATCTGAGGCAGATAGGACAAAATGTTAACATTTATTAATTATATGAGACAGGTACTTGTCTCGGTACCTGTACAAGGTACTTGCTTGTTAATATGCTCTCTGCAGTTTTAAATACCTTTACGTTTCTCTAAATAATAAAATTCAAAGAAAAACAGCTATTAAACAATTCTATCTCTGATAGAGTTTTAACATGTAGATTGAGAGTTAATCATCTAAAATTCTGAGGCAAGAAACTTTAGAAAAAATGATCTGTTTTAGAAAGGAATCTTTTTAAAAGCTGACAATATTATTTTAAAACTGCTGATTATTGTAACACTGCTGATTACTTTAAAACTGCTAATAAAGTAGATACAATAAGTATCAACAAGGTAACAAAATCACATTGAGGGAGAAAAGCAAGTTGCAAAATGATATATGCACTGCTGTACTATTTATAAAAACCTTTAATACATAACATAGATCTATACATGTTTTTACATATATAGATAATTAGGTAATACAGGTATAATAACAAATGCTGGAAGAATAAATACTTTATAATACTGATTACCTACGGAAGTAAAGAGGGAGAAAGGTGAATGGGATTTGGGAGGGAAATAAAGTGACAAATCTATCTGTAATGCTTAATATAAATAAAAAATCTGAAGCAAATATAACAAAAACTTCACACTTGATTATTCTAGGCAGTAAATACATGTAGGTATGTTATTCTGGATGCATATGTATTTTTAATTTTCCAAAAAAAAAGTACTGAAGAATTACAAATAAAATGCACATAATTCAGTAATATAAAAGTAAGGCTTGTGTACGTCAAAAACTGTGGTATGACTATTTGAATATTTCTAGAAATGATCCTGTTTGTTTTTCTATGTTTTTAAATTTTTAACAAGAAGAGGGGGGTAAATGAATGCAATGCAGACACGTAAAAGAAATTATACATATATTTGATTATAAAAAAGAAACACCTCCACAATCACAAAACACCATATGAACATTCTACATCCTTTACTGTATTTTCTTATTTTTAATTTTTGTCCAAAGAAAAACAGAACACGTTGCCTAATTGGAAACGTGACTTTCTATTACAAAATTGTGGGAGTCCATTTTAATGTGTTTATCTCCCCGCTAGTCTATAATTTATATTTCAGCGTGAAAATTTGTTTGTATGCCTGTGACAGGTTAATGCAGTTTAAACATGCATTTTTCTTTCGTTGGCTGAATAGTTAAATCGTTGCTCAAAGGATTTTTAAGTTTCAATTTCAACCATGAGAGGATTCTTTGCTTTTTCAAGGTTAAAAATGTTTCTGGTTCAAAATGCTATTAATTAATGGCCACGCAGTGGATCTATTTAGGGTACCGCTACCCGCCCTGGATTCACAGTTGAACTGCTAAATGGGAAAACTTTTTTTGATGCAGACTTGGGGATATTTTCCGTTTGGTCGGAGAGCGGAGAACGGAGCGAAACGCAGCGCCAGACCGCTCCGCTGACAATCGCAATTAGGAATCGAAAGACAGGTCAGGTATTAGCATTTTTTTCCCTTAAAAAAAAACTTTCTCGGACTCCGCCGGACACCCCGCTGGCGGAGGACCAGCGGGCGGGGGGGCGAAGCCAGCAGGCTGCCCAGAAGTTCCGACCGGGGAGTTTTCGCGTATGAAAATTACCTGGCTCACCAGCAGCAGGAAGAACGCGCAGACAAGATAATTTCGGAGGCTGTTAGAAAGGACTTGGCCCGGTGGGCCGCGCGCTCCAAGGGGGTGTCCTGAGGGCCGGGGCGGTCCCGCCGCCCCCGCGGGCTCCGGTGCGTCAGGGGCGCGTCAGGCGGGGCGGGCTCCGCGCGGGCTGC
>NW_012155396.1:5789114-5796026 GCF_000956105.1 Propithecus coquereli | reverse complement strand
GGGCGGCGGGCGGCGCGCGCCCGGCCTCCGGCTTCTCGCTCCAGGCGGCGGGACGGACGCTCCCGGGAACTCTCGCGCTCGCGGCCGGCCGCGCTCGGACGGCGCTCGCCGGCGGCGCGGCGGTCCCAGCATGTCGGCCGCCGTGGCGTGCCTGGACTACTTCGCTGCGGAGTGCCTGGTGTCCATGTCCACGGGCGCCGTGGTCCACCGCCGCCCGCCGGGCCCCGAGGGCGCGGGTGGAGCCGCCGGCTCGGAGGTGGGTGCGGCGCCGCTGGACTCCGCTCTGCAGGGTCCCGGGCCACCGGGGTCCGTGGCTGTCCCCCCGCTCCTCCAGGTCCCCGCCCCCAGCCCCGGCGCGGGCGGCGCCGCGCCCCACCTGCTGGCTGCAAGCGTCTTGGCTGACTTGAGCGGCAGCTCTGGGGAGGGCTTCGAGGAGAACTTCGGGGAAGCTCTGCGCGCCTCGTCCGGCTCCTCCGACCCGACCCAGTGCTCCGGCCCGACCCCGCGCTCTGAGCTGGCTCCAGCCTCCAACGCAGCTGCGGTCTCGGGACCCGCGAGCACCTCCGGGGCGCCTGCGGTCCTGGGCGTGCCTGCAGCCTCTGGGGGCGTGTCTGGCGGGGCCCCAGGGGCCCGCCCCGCCCCTGCTGCGGGTCAAGTGCCGCGGCGGAGGCCAGTTACACCTGCAACCAAGCGGCACCAATGCCCCTTCCCGGGTTGCACCAAAGCCTATTACAAGTCATCGCACCTCAAGTCCCACCAGCGTACCCACACGGGTGAGCGCCCTTTCTCCTGCGACTGGCTCGACTGCGACAAGAAGTTTACGCGTTCGGACGAGCTGGCCCGCCACTACAGGACGCACACCGGCGAGAAGCGCTTCTCTTGCCCCCTCTGCCCCAAGCAGTTCTCCCGGAGCGACCACCTGACCAAGCACGCTCGCCGCCACCCAACCTATCATCCCGACATGATCGAGTACCGGGGGCGTCGTCGCACTCCCCGTGTCGACCCGCCACCCACCAGTGTGGCGGAAAGCTCCGGCTCCGGCCCCAGCCTCACTGCCTGCCTGTAGGACAGTCACTGCTGTCAGTCGTCCCCTCAAGGATGATCCCCCAACTGTTGTCCCTGCCTTCTCTCTGCCCATCCCTCTTTCCCAGAGTCATTAGACCAAGGCACAGACTGGTTCCTCCGCTCTGAGGGTGGGTCCACACAGACATGTTGGACTCTGGGAAGGGACTGGGGGCCAGAAAATAGCAGACATTCTTGCAACACGTATATCATCCTAAAAGGGGGAGTTGCCTCAAGACAGCCCCAGGAACTGGTGAGAAGGGATGAACTCCGGTACTTTCCAGAGTACTGAAGATTCTTCCCTCCGTGGAACCAGGGATGTGAAACTGGAATTCTCAGATGCCTGAGGAGCTCCCAGTCTCAAAGGACTCTGGTGTCTCACCTACCCACCAGGGCGGACATTGGAGAGGGTGTCAGGGGTGGCAGTCTTGCAAATGTCCAGGACTGGGATGGTGAGAGGCCTTTGGAAACAGAAATGATTTCTATTTCTGTAAACAGCAATGTTTACTAATTTATTTTTAGTATCTTTTAAACAGGGATCCTAGGTTGGTGGGAGGCTGAAGTACTCCACTCCCCCAATTGCCACAGCTACCTCTACTAGGAGAGGCCATGTAAGCGTCCATGTGGATGTATGGCTGGGAGATGCTTCTTGGTGTCTGGGGAGTGGTGTGAGTCTGTTTGCAGGCCCTATGGTGTGATTCTTAACCTTGCACTTGCGTCGTAGCCCTTCTCCCCATTTGGATTCCTACTTGGGGATGGTAACTTTCCTGTCTCATTCTCACCATAAGATTGGTTAAAGAATTTGGAAAACAACCATAAAAGCACCAGAAAGAAAAGGGTGGTCCAGACTAGTTCTCCCTTCACCCAGAGGGAAAATCCAAGCAACTTTGGGGTGGGACAGATCCAGAACAAGACCTCTTAGAACCATGGATAGCATTCAGGAAAATAGGGGCATGTGGTCCCAGCTGCCCCACCCCAAGTATTCTCAGGAGTTGTAGATTCTGTTCATTTCTTAGCGGCTAACTAGGGGCTTATTTCCCTCAGGGTCTGTGAATTTTTGTTTCTGCAACAGGTGAGTTGGTGAATGGGGGAGGGGAAGGTGAGAGACTGGTTTCTTCAAAAGAGGTAGTTGCCTTGGATTTGGGGAAGGAGCAGCAAGGTGACAGCTACTATGAAATAGCAGGACCCTTCTCCTCTAATTGGGGAGTTCCTCCAAGTTCCATTCTCAAGGCCGCTATCTGCCATGAAGGAATCAGACATCAATGGTATTTATTTTTTCTATATGTGTCTCTGCTGCTGTGGATGAAATAATCGACTACTTTGCTTGTGTATGTATGAATGTGTATACATGTGACCCTTTCATTAGAGATAAAGCTGAAAGACGTTTCCTGCCTAGGTGAGGTCCGCTGTGGCCCCCTCCTGAATATCTTGCTTACACTTGTGGAGGATGCCATAATCTCATAGGACCATAACACGCATCTGGTTGAACAAATTGCTTTTCCCCATTTTGCAGATGAAGATACTGAAGCCTAGATAAGCTCAAAGTCATATGCTGAGTTGCTGTCAAGAGCCATGACTGGAACTTAGTCTGGCCTTCTAAGTGACTCTTTTCCTCAACTTGGTTACCCTATCTCCCCCTCCTCTGTGGGCCCTTAGTCAAAGGACACCTCTTTACCTTCCTGCCACTAGGATCTCCTCCCTCCCTATTTCCTATAGCTTTTATGTGTCTTCGAATGTCAGGGTCCCCTTGAGCCCTTTGCTTGTGTGTTTGACCCAGAAGCCCTTTTCTTAACGTGTTGAGTGTATTCCCTCCCTTCATACTATGTGGACTTAAAGTGAGAAGGACTCTGGCATCCTGGGTGAGACTTTATCTTTGGACCTGGTAAATTAATTTTCAAGGTCAATTCTTTTTCTGATTCTGGGCATTCCAGCATCATTGAGAGAATGAGTGATACAAACATGGCATTGGGACTCTACTAAGTGCTCCTACACTAAGTGAGGGGGGCATCCTTAGAAAGAACCCAAAGAGTATGGCCTGTGACCTTGAAGAGATTTGGTGTTTCCTGATGAGGGCTAAGTAGGGCAGGTGGTCCTGTCCTTGAGTTATACGTGGGAAGAGAAGGTTCCCAATTGTAGAGGTGATTTTCGGTAGTAGAAAATGGCCTCTCTATGCTGCGTTTCCTCAGCTGAGGATGGATAGGTAGGGCACTATGGGCCCCATGGAAGGCTACAATTTCCCCTTTGTCCTTTACAGTAGAAGATCTGTCATTGGGTAAGTAGACCAAAGAATCTAACAGGAAAGGAATTCCCACTAACTGTTCTGGAATTGGGCTCAAGAAAGCTTGGCTTTTCCAGGCACCCATTGATAAATAACTTTTTATTCTCAAGCTCCCAAATAGTGTCATTATTTGGGTTCTTCTACCTTAGGAACTTTTGTCTGGGGATGGCCTCTGACAACTTAATGTGACATGTCTTTCATTGACAGAACTGACTCCTTCCAGGTCTTGGGGTGGTAGGGAGGGAGACACCCAGGACACCAGAGTAGCCAGATAATGGAGGCAAGATTTTTAGCCTGGTCTTTCTTATTCTGGTTGTTGCTGTTACCCTTTTCGCTCCAGTGGTCAGTTTTTGAGAAATACTTATTAGTAAAATTTCGTGGAATGATCTTCCTGGTTTTATTGGTGTTTCTTTTGCCTCTTTTTGTTAATCAGATGGAGCTCAGTGAATGAATTTGTCTGGGGGTTGGTTGGTGTTAGCCTGAACCTCTGGGCCCTTGCCCCATCCATGCCATCCCGAGTTCTGATGTAGGAATGACTTAGTAACAGAATCTATTAATAGAACTCTTCCTCAAATCTGGGTTGGAAGCTGGGAATGAATTCCAGGTCAGCTTTGGGTGTGAGGGAGTTGGATCCCCTGCTCCTAACGGGAGGATGTGAAGAGTACAGACCTTGCCCTACCTGGTGTGGGGGGGTGGGGACAAGAACATGTCATTTGTCCCTATTTCCCTGTTCTCCAAGTAAGGAACCATATTGGGATATCACTCTTGGCCCCTATCTCCACCTTTTACTCACTTCTCCCAAAAAGAAAAAAGATCCTGTTCTCTGATGGAGACATAGGAGGAGCAGGATCATTGCACACACACACTCCAACTTCTTTTATCTTTTTTGCACCTCCCTACCTGCAATATGCATGCACTCCACTCGATCCTGTGTTCATATGGTAAGCACACCTGTCGAGGCCCAAGCCTGTCTTCCAGAGGTGGTCTGAAGAGCACCTCTCTCTGTTCCTACTTTGGGGGCAGCCATGCTCCTTGCTGCTGTCCAGGTGTTTCCATTGTGTGTTTTCCTTTGGGCGGGTCGTCCCAAGACCAGGAATTAGAAAGCGGGGGAGGCAGTGTATTAGAAAACCCAATTTTGACCATGACTTAGCTTCGTCAGCAAAGTACTGATACTGTGATTAGTCTGATTAGTCTGATTCCTCATTAGTCTGATTCCTGTATCTATTACTCATTTGGTTGAGAAGTTAGAGGGGAAAGAGATATAATCAATTTTCTCCCTTAAATCCCACTACATTAAAATGTACATTGGCTGTTAAATCTTGAGACACTTCAACTGGAATTAGGGGACCGAAAGAGATTTGTGGAGATGGAATGCCTGCTGTGCCAGGGCACTGGGCTTAATGCTTTAATGATCTTGGGCCTTTTAGTTCTTTGCACTTTTTAAGTCTTAGCAGCTTGTGGTAGGTAGCTAGCATCCATACACAAGCCACTAGTTTTTTAGAGGCACTGGGCATAGACCTTCACAGAAGTGAGCTGTATGGGCCACTGTGGCTGATTTTGATTAACATGGATACGGCTAAGATAGGTTTGCTGTAGGAAGGGAAGGCACTGTTGAATGAATCAATTTGTGCTGCCTTTATTCTCAGCCAGAATTGCAGGTGAGATGAGGACTTTAAGGTGTAATGACATAAATTCCATGTGTACTTAAGAATACAAACAAGTCTGGGAGATTCTAGCCCCTAAATTGCTGGGAATTATCAGGTAGTGTTAGATGAATTTCCCCTTTATCTTGATTTGAATTGCACCCTTTAATAGAGCCAGGGAGAGACCAATGGGAGGGTCCAAGTTCTTAAATTCATGTGGGGTAGCCAGAGTCACCATCTATTTATGTCCCAAGTTGGTGTTGGATGTATTGACTATATCAGCCCTGACAATGGAATTTCAAGGACTTGGCTGAAATTTCCTGTGTGTTCAACCACAGAGAAATGGTGGATTTTATCATAAACATACAAGGAAGAATGGAAGTGTTTGTTTTAGGGGTTTGAGGAATAGAAAAGCAATGCTATTATAATCCGTAAGTCAGGAAGGGTATTTAAAAAGGGTTGTGCCTTTTTTCTTCTCTCCCTAGGAAACAGGTCTATTCAGGAAATCAAATAGGAACCATATTTGTTTCAAATATGTATTTAAATCTTGAAGTCAAAATAGAAGCAGTGGAAGGGTGAAAAATGAATAAAGGAAGACAGATTGATTAAGCTAGAGGAAAAGAAATATTTCTTTAGATGAAAGGTTGTGCTTTTAGAAGGCAGTATTGATGATATGAAAGGATAAATAAGCAAGACCAGGAGCCAATGAATCTTAAAGATGGGATTTTATAAAAGAGGGTGCCATTTTAATCATTACTTGGTTAGAGGAGGTGATTGGAACCTAAAGAGATCCAACAGAAGAATGGAAGCAAGCTTTCGGAGAGAAAACCAGAGATTTCATGCCTGAGAAACATTGAGAAGTACCTACCTGAGTTTGCAGAGAAAACGATGGGAAATCATGCCTGTCACATGAATAGCTATAGCAGATGGTTACAGAAAATGTAGACAGTACTTCCAAGCATTTTTAGCTTAGTTTCAGTGATAGTGCCATTGTCAGTGGGAATATAGATATGGCTTGGGGAATATACAGAATTAGATCTTTAAGGGAAAGTATAGGAAGATGAGACACATGAAATATATCAAAGTAATTGATCAAATTAATAGGAATTTGAAAGAAAAAGAGCATGATCATCTCAATTGTTTCCAGCATAAGTGTTTGTTTAAAACTCAACACCAATTTATGATTTAATACAAAACACCTTAATATACTAGTAACAAAAAATAATTTCTTAAATTGATAAAGAGTATCTACCAAAAACCTACTCTAAACATCAAACTTAAATGTTGAAAGATTGCAAGCATTTCTATTGTCCATATGGTAAGATAGAAAGAAATTCTTAAGAAACTTCAGGCAGGTAATCACATAAAAATACAACATCCACACACTGGGAAATGTTAAAAGCAAATCTCTACATAATTCAGATAAAAGGGGAAAATACAAAAAATTTAGAACTGAATGAAAACAAAAAGCACTCAATAGCAGCAAACAGCACTAGGAGAGGAAGTGTAGTTTATAGCCTTAAATTTTTTATTTGAAAAAAGAAAGATTGAAAGTGAATGAACTAAGTTTTCAACTCCAGAAGAAAAGGAAAACAAACGCAAAGAAAGTAGAAAGAGACGTTACCGTGGACCATGCATTCTTAATTGGGAAGATATTGTCCCCAAGGAAGCAAAAATTGGTTCTTGAGGGGTAAAAAAAAGCAAAAACAAAAACAAACAAAACACAAACAAACTTAGATATTACAATGATTGTGGCCTCCAAAAGAGAATATTACATAAATAGATATATACTATATGTGTGGTTTAAGATGTTATAAGGTTAGGAAGTGATTGGGAAAAAAAAATCTAAAAATAATCCTAGAGGGGTGATAATGAAAAAAAGGATAAAGAATATAGCTATAGATAAAAGCAGAAATTAGTCAAATAAGA
>NW_012155396.1:5766495-5788434 GCF_000956105.1 Propithecus coquereli | reverse complement strand
CAACCATCAATCAGAAAATGTAATAGACTAAGTGATTCCGTATGTGGTAGCAACACATAATATAAAGAACTTTTATAAAGAGGACTATAAAACTTTTCCTGAATGATATAAAAGAAAACATGACTAAGTGGATAAAAATAATGTGTCTCTGGATGGTAAAATTCAATTCTACAAAGATGTCAGTTATTTCCTTTAATTAATCTATATAGGTAATGCAATTCCAATCAAAACCCCAAAATGACTTTTCATGGAGCTTTTTCAAGGAAATATTACAGAAGAACATGGGGGAAAGGAAGGGAAAATTGCTTTACCAGATATCAAAATATTACAAAGCTATGGTAAGTAAAGCAGTGTGGTATAGTGCAGGAATAGACAGAGAGATTAGTGGAATTGAATAGAGTTCAGAAACAAACCTGTGAATAGAGTGTGGTGCATGAGAGAGGGCACTTCATGTAAGTAGGGAAAAGACAGGCTAATTGATAAGTGCTATTGAGACCACTGGCTCTTTGTGAGGAACACAAAACAAAACAGCACAGAACATTACTTTCTAGCTCAAACCTTTCAAAAAAATAAATTCTAGATGGTAAAGACCTAAATGTTTTTAAGCTATAAAAAATATTAGTTGAAAATACTGGAAAATCTCTCTATCGTTATTGAATAAGGAAAGTCATCTTGTTGAGGACACAAAAATCTTAAAAAAAATAACAATTTAAAGAAGGAAAAGAGATTTGACTACATCAAAATTCAAAAATGTTTTACATCTGAAAACCTGAACAAAATTAAATACCAAGCTATACTCTGAAAAAAATAGTCAGGCATAGGATTAATGTCCAGAATATACAAAGAACAAAAAAGAGATAAGGACCAAAAAAAGTTGTCACAAGATAGTAATAGGCAATTTAAAGAAAGGACGAGGATTGAGGGTGATGGTAAGGGGCTTTTTAGCCTTATATATAATGTTTTCACACTTTTAAAAGGAGAATATGTTCATGTATTGTTTGCATATATTAAAAAGAATAACATTTTGGCTCAGTGAAGTGGCTCACACCAGTAATTGTAGCACTTTGGGAGGGTAATGTGGGAGGACCGCTTGAGGCCAGGAGTTTGAGACCAGCCTGAGCAACGCAGGAAGACCCCATCTCTAGGAAAAATTTTAAAAATTATCTGGGCATCATGGTATGCCTGTAGTCCCAGCTACTCAGGAGGCTGAGGCAGAAGGATTGCTTGAGCCCAGGAGTTTGAGGCTGCAGTGAGCTATGAAAGGGCCACTGCGCTCTAGCACAGATGACAGAGCAAGAACCTGTCTCAAAAAAAAAAAAAAAAAGGTGGGTCGTGGTGGCTCACACCATAATCCCAGCACCACTTTGGGAAGCCAAGGCAGGAGCTTCGCTTGAGGCTGGGAGTTTAAGACCAGACCAGGCAAAATAGCAATACCATATCTCTACCAAAAAAAAAAAAAAAAAATATATATATATATATATTAAAGGAGGGAAAACAAAATAAAAGCAGATGGTAGGGTTGGAAATGATGTCCTAGGCATATGTTAATAAAAGCAAGACAATGTGACAAGATTAAGATCAGAGTCAAAATACAATTCCAAGTACAAAACATTAGCGGGATAAAGGTAGATTATTTTACATGGAGAATAAGTATAGTACACTAGTAATTCCAAATGATCAAAAATCTTTTTGCCCATATATAAGGGGTGTCAGCTGAGGAGCTATTCCTATTCTAGGACTGGGCAGGGGGTTTCTTTTGTCCCCTTGCTAGGAATTCAGAGACCCATTCTCATTTTCTTAAGCTCACTTCAGGGGCAGAGGTGGGGCTGGGGGTGCTGACCAGACTCAATCACATAGGAACTGAGCCAAGCCTGAATTCTCTCAGGAAAGCCTCTCCCCCTCTCCAGAACAGTCTTTGCCCCTGTTATTTTTCCACGATTTGCTCTTTAATGATCAAGAGCCGACCCAGAACACTAGTTCTCCTTTCAGGATATTCTAGTTTAATAAAGTGGAAGAAAAGCAAAACACACAAACATTTACAATTCAACATGAGGGAAAAAAAGGTAGCATTTTTTATTATCTGTAGCTATTTGCATCTTATTAACAAGCTCCCACTTCTGTTAATGACAGAGGAAAAATTTAAACTTGTCAGTGAAGGTAACTTAGTTATGTTTCAGGTAGTTATTTTCAGTTTAAAATATTCCCGTTCAACTTAATTCAGTGTTTTGGGGATAAATATATACATTTGTATTCCTGCTGTAATTCAGTCAATGCAAAGTTCAGAGTCTCTCGGAGCTGCCTCCTCCCAAGAGCCTCCCCTTTCTCACCACCGTGGTTCCTAAATGCTGGGGAGTTTGCACATCCTCTTAACAGCAGGAAGCGAAGCATTCTCAGGGCTGTGTGCTGTGATGTTCTCTGGACACTCACTAAGCCTCAAGGAATGAGGGGGGCTGATGGGTTCCTTCTCAGGGATCTAAGCTTCAGTAAGTCTAGTCTCAACCCCTCTGACCTTCCCCGCTCCTGGCCCCTCCAATGGAAAAAGCACTTTACTTCTTCCCTCCGTAGCAGCAGCTTCCCACCATCACACCCCAAGTTTGCTCTACCTACTGATTATTGTAAAACCTTATGTCCAAACAACATGCTTTGCTCTTGCTATTTAAGTTATTTTGGAATTTGGAGCTTCCTTTCCTTTCCCCACGAAGCTTTCAAGATTGTTTGTTATTTAGTTACAGGCTTCAAAAGCTGAAGTTGCGTCCTTATATACATTTGTATTCCTGCTGCAACAACCATGACGCTCTCTGAGGCAGAAGGATGCCTCTGGTTGAGAACGGAATAGTTACAAGGAAGAAAATAAGAAAAAAAAAATCACATCAATATTTGTTCAAAACAGATTATCTCTTTCATGTCTGGTTTCATTCTGGTTAAGGATGAAGTTCTTAGTTCTGAAAGAGGAACCAAGAGCAGGGTTTTTTATTTTATTTTATTTTTCCCTCGAATTGGGTCCTTACAAGAGAAGACTCTTAAATAAAGCAAAAGGAGGCTTTAATCTGTCTTCCGCAGACCCCTAGAATTACGAAAAGCCCCAGGAGAGGCAGGATTACAGTTATTACTGCTCCAAGCAGGATGTGACACAAGGAGATGGCAGAAAGGGCATCTGCAGCAGCCTGTCACCCTGCTGGTCCCCAAGGAGTTCCAGGTCCTCTCATCCAGTTGCAGGACAGCAACTTGGTCAGTGAGTTCCAGCAGAGGTCAGTGATGGATTGGACTGATATGCATCTAGCAGCCCAGAGGCAGTGCTAGAAGCTTTCCTTCTGGGGCCCTGTGGTCATGGTTTTTTATCTAAACAAACAAACAAACAAACAAACAAACAAAAACAAGAGGCTTTCATGGGCTGGAACTTAAAACAAATATTTCTTGTGTACTTACAATATTCCAGGCACTGTTACAGGCACTTGGGATACATGAGTGAATAAAACAAAGATTCCTGCCCTTATGATTTTCTATTTCAGCAGAAGGGATATGGAAACTAAACAAAAAATAAATGATATATAATATGTTAGGAAATAGAAGCTATGGAATTAATAAAATAGAGCAGGCTACGTGGGATCAGGAGTGCCAGGTGGGAGTAGGGTTAGGGTAAGGTAATAAATAGTGTGATCTAAACAGGCTTTATTGTGCAAATAAGGCACGGAGCAAAGTCTTGAAGGAGGTGAGGAAATTCGCCAGCACTGGAGGAAAAGCGTTCAGAGGGCACAAAGAAACAAGCCTAGGTGATGAGGTCAAGAAGCAGTGAGACCAGCATGGCTGGAGCAGGTATGGTCAGTAGGGAGGGAGGATGCCAGACCATGTGGGCCTTATAGGCCATTGTACTGACTTTGGTTTTATCTCGGGTAAAGTGGAGAGCCACTGAGGATTCTGAGCAAAAGCATAATATGATCCATGTTATGTTTCAAAGGATTATTCCGGCTGCTGTGTTTGAGGGGTTTCAGCAGGGAGATCAGTCAGAAGCTCATTTCATTAATGTAGATAAGAGATTATGGTGGCTTGGACAAGAGTGATGGTAGAGGGGGTGGTGAGATGCGGTCAGATTCTGATATATTTTAAAGGAAAAGCCAATAGACTTTCCTAAAGGATTGACCACGGGGAGTGAGAGGAAGACCAGAGTCGGGGTGGCTCAAAGTTCTTTGGCCTGAGCAGCTGGGAGGGTGGAGTCGCCATCAACTGAGATGAGGAAGGCTAGACGTGGGGCAGATTTGTAGGGGAAGAAAAACCATTCCATTTTTGACATGTTGAGTTCAAGATGAATACACATCCCTGTGGAAAATTTGAATAGGCAATGAAATAGGTAAGTTTGGAGTTTGGTGGGAAAGAAGTCTAGGCTAGAGAGAAAAATTGGGGAGTTCATGGTGTGTAGGTGGTGTTTAAAGCTCTAAGTCTGAATCAGATCAACAAGAGAATGACTATAGCAGGTGAAGGGAAGAAAGGCTAAGACCTATGCCTGGGGTTCTCCAACATGAAGAACTGAGGGAAATAGGAGGAATCAGCAACGGAGACTAGGACGGTGTGACCAATGAAGAAGGAAGACAGCCAAGAGTGCGGTGTCCTGGAAGCCCAGTAAAGAAAGTGCATCCCAAAAGCGAGTGATCTGCTTTGTCAAACACTCATGCTAAGTCAAGTAGGATGAAGGGCAGAGAGCTGACCATTGGCTCCAACCACAAGGCAGTCGTTGGCCACCTTGATAAGAGCAATGATGGTAGGTAGAGTGGCAGGAGGAAACCCCCAACTGCAGTGGATTTAAGAAAGTACAGGAGGAAAGAAACTGCAGAATGCGAGTGTGGGATACTATCCTTAGATAGTTCTTGCAAACAGGGAGCAAAGAAATGGAGAGGAAGTTGTCAGGGAAAAACAGGGTCAAGAGAAGTGATTGCTTTTTCTCTTTTTTCTTTTCTTTAAGATGGGAAAGAAACCAGGCTGTTTATATGCTAATGAAAATAATCCAAGAGGGAGTAGAAAGTTGTTAATGAGAGACAGAGGGAGGGAGTGTTGCAGGAGCGATATCCTTAAGGAGGGATTGATTTTAGCTAGCCATGTGGATATTTTATCTGTGAAGCAGTTGGAAAGGCATAATATGTGCGTAAAGACACTGGTGGGTGGGGAGAAGTGGTGGGAGTCCGTGAAAGTTCTTTCTTGATTGCTTGAAATTTCTCAGTGCATGAGGAAGTGAGGGCACCAACTGAGCTTGCCAATGGAGCATGAACTGTTCAGGGTTTGAGGAGAGGAAAGGTGTGAAATAGTCATTTAGCAGAGTGGGAGAGCAAGGAGCTAGGATATGTGTGATTGCCAGGCAGCATTCAGAATTCACTTGAGGCTAATGATCGTGAATTTAAAGTGAGATCAGTCAGTCCGTGTGTGCCTGTGCTTATCTGCCTCATTCAGCTGTGTGGGTTTCGACACACGTTGGGCAGAGAAGTTTAGTCACCCAGCATTTCAGCTTGAGCAAAAAGAAGTGAGGTGAGCAAGGGACTCCAAGTTCTGTGAATGGGAGTACTTACAATAATGGGCATGGCATTTAAGCTGGGTATGGAGAGGAGTGAGAACATAAACGTTGGGGAGGATGGTGAAAAATAAATGATTGGTGCCAATGGAATGGTATGTCTGTGTTATATAGAAGCCAGTTCATTGCTTAAAGAAATAGTATGTCCCTAAATGTTCTTTTTGTCTTTGGCACAATCCTTGTCCTCTACATTATCTGATGGGAGTTTTGGTAAACAGATATTGTATGTATTAATAGTTTGCTTGCAGGGTGTCAGAGGTTTGTGGGGGCTGGGGAGTACATTGGAAAGATTGGAGAGAGTGGGCAGGCAGTGAGAAACGTGGAATGGAGATGATGCAGGGGTACATCTATAAGTAATGATAACATCTAAGCTATGACCCTGGAAGTGAGTAGTTGAGGTAGGGTGGACAAGATCACCGGGGTAGAAGAGGTCTAGAATGGACCCTATAAGGATAGGCCACTATTATGTACCCATAATAATTAAAAAAAAAGAATTTGAGAGGCCAGGGTCATCTGTGTGTATAGGGCATTCACCAAGGTTAAGAAAAGTAATGGTAAGTCAGGAGATAAAACTGTTAAGAAATATGAGGAAATGACCCACTGATACTCTTACGGTAAATCATTCATTGAATCTTACAATTGAAATATACCATTTACACCTCATTTTAAACAATTACACTATAACTAAACAAAATATTATTACAAGGTAATGTTTGCCTAAAGGGGTCCAAGCCCAACAAAGAGGGATTTTCCTAGGGATGTCTGTCAATCGTTTCCATTTCTCAAGGATTTCTTCCTAAGAGAGGCATACTTTTGAGAGAAGGATTACAGCTTTATGCCAGTAATGTCAAGAAGGGAGACATTCTTCACCTAAATAATATTGCTTTTTTTTAGTTTTGTTTTTCCTTCCACTAACACATAATAATTCATACATCACATGTATTATTCCTATAATTACAATCACATATTATTTATTTGCAAAAAGTCATATCGTGTAATACAGAAGACAAGGATCGTGCCAAAAACAAAAGGTAACATTGTACTATTTCTTTGAGCAATAAATTGGCTCCCACCAACACAACAAACCATTTTATTTGCTCCAATGATTTATTTATGACTTCATTTTCTTGAGGGAGATTCCAATTTCTTCCCCATAAAAGCCTGCTGTGCATTACAAAAGCCCTTCAGTTAATTACTGGTCTAAAATCTATGATGGGGCATTCATCTTCCTTGAGGAATTTCCAGGTTGGACAGTAAATGGAAAACATCTATTAAGAGTTCTGAAGTTAAGTTCTTACTTCCAAATTATATATACCTTTTCCCTTAGAATGCTAATAATTTCGGGATTTCTTTTCCCTGCACCATTTTAAATCTAAGTGGGGCATTTTGATATTATAACTGGAGTAACTGAGACAGCCTGGGTCTTCTACTCCATTTTGTCCTTGCAACAGATAATCTTGCCTTGTTGCCCAGGAAGCCCTGGACATGTATTCAGCCCTCATCAGAGGGTCATTGTGGTGGTGTTCATAGCCTGGCCTAACTCTATGTAGTTCCTATAGTATAGTAGTGTTTTTTGTTCAGGAATTCCAGAAAATAGACCTACCTTCCTATCTTCCCAGGTATTTGTATAGATAAAGCAAAAATACTTTTCTCAGACTACAATTACCTTAATGGACTTGGGATCATTGACAAGGACATGGTGATAGTCCCAAGGGATATTTACAAGATGCCTCTTGGCCCCTCGCCATGGGTTGGTTGCATAGGTCTAGGATTAAAGGGTCGTGGCATCCACTTTTTATATCTTGGTGGAGACAAGGTACAAGACACTTATTGCCTAGGGAGCTGTAGGTCAACTTTCCTGATATTGTCTAGAACACTAAATTCATAGTCCTCAGGCGTTAAGATTCCTACCTCACAACTTAATTTTGCGCAAGTCTCTTTGAGTATACTTAGGAAAATATGCTCTATGAGAGTAAAGGAAAGGCAGGCTATAGTTTCATTTAGTACCATTGGTTAGGCAGTTTGGCACCAGGAAGCCCAGGAAACATTCTTGAAGGCTTTCTCTGGCTACCTCAGTTTTGTTAATGAAGAAAACGTAGGCTGAGGTTACAGTTTCCATGGCCACCCGGAGCAAAAGTCCTCATTTTCCTCTTGGCCCACCAAGCTGTTGAGAACTTGCCCAGACTGTGCTGCTGTACTGACTGCCTCTCTGACAGGCGCCACCCTAAGCACTTGTCCCCAGGGCAGTATTAGCACAGATCACAGACCAAATTTGACTAGGAGTGGTTGCTGGTGAAGGAAGGGAGAACCCAGCATCCTAGTCCCACACTGACCTTCCGTGGTCCACAGCTGAAGCTCCAGGGAAATATAAGGTGGGTACTAAGGAGAGAGGCCAGTCTTACTCTCTCCCAGGGTGATTACATTGTATGCCAGCATTTTATACTTGTAACTGAACTTCATAGAAGAGAATGCAGTCTCTCATCTAGGTCGCATTGGTGTTTGGGGTATATCCCTTAGGGGCC
The DNA here is from genome assembly GCF_000956105.1 of Propithecus coquereli. Lineage (NCBI taxonomy): Eukaryota > Metazoa > Chordata > Mammalia > Primates > Indriidae > Propithecus > Propithecus coquereli. The sequence continues at coordinate 5,780,359 of NW_012155396.1, read as the reverse complement.
ATCCCATAGAGCCAATTTAGGATTTCGATCCTTGGAGAAGGAGCTATCAGAAGCTTCTATCTCTTTGGTGAAAAAGAGACATACGTTGAAATTCTCAATTTTGCTAAAGCACCTGTGTTAGGTATGATTGCTTTTGGCTGCAAGAAACAGAAAACCCTACTATAACTTAACCAATAGAGGTTATTTCTCTTATAAAACAAGAAATCTGGAGGACAGTGCTGCTGTTATTTGCCTGGTGACTGTGTATTGGCAGGGTTAGCATCTCTTGCTTTGCCACGTCATGATCACAAGACGATCGGGCCAGCTCTAGGCATCTTAGTAATGTGTAACGTGGGAAGAAAGGGAAGGTAGAACCACTGGCAACTCTCCCTTTTCCTGGAATGCAAAAGCTTTCCAGAATTTTTCACACCACAAATGATGAGTAACATTTTCTTTTACCTTTCAAGGGCTGGAACTGAGTCACATAACCGTCTCTAGCTGCAAGAAAGTCTGGGAGACTTTTTACCAAAAGGACTGCCTATGATTGAGTTAAGTCAATTGTGGTCCATATCCTGATTCTTCCCTGTAGGGAATAAAGGGAGGATATATATTTTGGGTGAAAATTGACAGAATCTTCCATGGCATCCTATTGACATTTTGGTGGTATCATGACCTGATGATATGCCGCCCGGAAGTAGTCCTTTATCTTCAAGTAGACTGTTGTCTACCCTTGAAGCTTTAGGTTTCCATATACCATAGTAAACTACTGACTCATTTAAAAAATATGAATATATTATAAATAGGTGGGGAGAGATTTGACCTTGTGAGTCCCTAGAATGTTTAATGATCCAATTTTTACATATTTGTGATCACTCAAGTTACCCTTACAATTTGAAGCACAGAATCTGCTAAGATTGGCAAACCAAACAGATAACATGTCTTCTATTTGGTTATTACAGACATTAGCATCTGGGCACTCGCTGAAATTGCATGTACCAGTCTTTGCTATGAATATCAAACAACACTATCTTTCCTCTTCCTACACTCTCTTAAACAAACAAAGAACAGAAAGATGGGAAGGAATAGAAAATACTTCTCTTATTCTTAGGGGATCCCTAAATCCTAAATTATAAGTGGCTGTCTCTTCCTCTGACACCCAGTCAGTGCTGCATAGGCCTTTGGTTATAACCTCGTGTCTTGGGGTGGCTTTGGGGACTATAATCTAGGCTCTTTGAGCTGAGATTTATTACTTTTTAATTGCTGGTTATCACAGGTTTCTTTATGAAGAGGGAGATCATATTTCTTGATCTTTAACTCATTAAAGTTTGTGAGAAATATTTCTCTTGAAGAGAAATATTTTTTAAGAGTGCAACACTTAAACACTTTTCAAGAATGCAAAAAAAAAAAACAGCAAAATTCTTTAGTCCAATCAGTGCACAGCAAAGGTGAATGGGAAAATAGAAACAATACAGCATCTCAAAAACAGAGAGCCCAAGTCCCCCCTTTGCTCTGGATTGATGTGCAGAGCACTAGGAGAAACCAAGCCAAAAAGCAGGTGGCCAGATGGGTCTCCACTGTGCCGGCAAGATGCTGCTCCCAGTGGGTCAGGGAGCTGATGGTGACCGAGCAAACTCTTTTACCATTACCAGTGCTGGGTGCTAGAGTGGTCAATGGGAAGTTTGCTGGGTACCCTTGCGTCATGGCCAAGGCCGAATAGAGGCAGCAGGGAAATGAAATGCTGGTTACTAGAGATGAGGTGCAGACGTGGCATGGGATGAAGTGAGATTGCACAACTCTGCTGGTAGGAAGGGCACTAGCTGTTCTGCGGGGAAAATCAGTATTGAACCAAGAGAAAGAGCCCTCCAGGGCCATTATATTAGTCAGGGTTCTCCAGAGAAACAGGAACTGGTAGGGCGATAGGGCGTGTGTGTGTGTGTGTGTGTGTGTGTGTGTGTGTGTGTGTGTGTGTGTCTGTGTCTGTGTCTGTAAGCGTGTCTGTATGTAGAAAGGGATTTATCATAAGGAATTGGCCTATACCATCATGGAGGCTGACAAGTCCTAAGATCTGTACTCAGCAAGCTAGAAACGCAGGGAGCCAATGGTGTAGTTCCAGTACGGAGGCTCGCAGTCTAGGAAACCAGAGTCCAAAGACAGGAAAAACAGTGATGTCCCAGCTTGAAGACAGTCAAGCCGGGGGACTTCCCTTTTACTTGCAGGAAGGTCAGTTTTTTCATTCTGTTCAGGCCTTCAACTGATTGGGTGAGGCCCACCCACATGGGTGAGAGCAATCTGTTCTACCTAATCTACAGATTCAAATGTTAATCTCATCCAGAAACAGCCTCATGTCACATCAGACAGTTTAATGCTCAGAAGTCAGAAAGGGCACTGAGACTCTGAAGCTGGGATATGTGCAAGTGTCTGAATGGGCTCCAGATCAGGATGTCACCTACATGAGCCCGCAAAATGATCTGAGAAAGAAGAGAACACAAAGAGAAAGGTCTTGCCATACCACAAAGTGGTGCAAGTGAGGAGAAGTCAAGAACCCCTGGTCAAGTACACCGAAAGCATGGGGCTGAGCGTCACAGGTGAAGGGGGTGCTTGTGGTTGGAGTGGAGAGAGATCTAAAGCGAAGCATCAGCCACACCAATGGCAGCACACCATGGTGGTAGATGTTCTATCTGAGCCAAGTTAGAGACCTACACAACCACATCTATGAGTCGCTCATGGCTAAGCTTTCTGAGAAGCCACGTGGGAGGATCAAAGGGATAAGGGATAAGAAAATGATCCCTATCAAAGGCTTTCAGGCAGAGCTGTTGAATTTTCCTTTAAAACCATAAAGCACTAGACATTGCCATGCCATTTAGGGTCCCAGCAAGAAACACAGGGCACACTCAAATTGGGGTGATAGTGGAGAGTTTAATAAAGGCACTATCTTCAAAGATGTGCACAGAGGTTAAGCAAGGGATAGTTCAGTATCCTGCAGTTAGCAACTTCAGGTGTTATTACCACGCCTAGACTTGAAGGAGAGAGCCATGTTCTTCAGCCAAGGGATAAAGCCAACCTATAGCAAGCCTGCAAGGGGAGTCAAGGAAAAAGTTACCCAGATCTCATTCTCCTCCCTCCCGTGGACTTTTGTTACTTGCTCACCACTGACCAAACCTAATGGAAGCCGGAGAACAAGAGAGCAAGTGACTGGGTCAGACTTCTGAGGGAGAAGAGCAGAGAAAGGTGGAGAAGGGATATGTAGGAGTATTAGAAGATACCCAGCAAAATATCAATAACTTCGGAGGGCTGGAAGAATGCCAGTGCTCTTTTTTTTTTTTTTCTTTTATTTGTTTGATCACAGAACAAAACATCTTCAATTCACTCAAACAGAAGATCTAGGCCACACGTTATGGAACTCTATGTCTACATTACATTCCCCAAAAAGACCATGTCACATGGTTAGCTTGCCAACAAGATCAACTTTAGAAAATATTGCCTTTAACCAATTTGTAATTGTAACGCTCTTTTATCCTTATTACAGAGAAAAAGCAATACGTTTCCATTGTAGAACATCTAGAAAGGTAGATAAACCCAAAGGAGTAAATAAAATGGTCTTGTAATCCCATATGCTAGCAATAATCACTACTAATATTATGGGGTGTGTTTTTTATGTCTCTTAATCATACCTTACATATGTATGTATACATTTTTGAACTTTTTTATTTTGACATAATTTTTGACTGACAGATAAATTGCAATAATAGTACATAAAATTCCCATATACCCTTCACAATAATTTTCCAAATGTTAAGCATTTACTGCATTTGCTTTATTCATCTTCCTTTCTGTATGTATGCATGCATGTGTGTATGTGTGTGTATACACAGATATACACAAATATAATTTATATATACACACATACATAGCATTTTTTCCTGAATCATTTGAGAGGAATCAATTTTAAAAGATTTTAACAGAGGCAAGTTATGTCTGTAAACCATCACCAACATCTGCAATTGTAATAGGCAATCTTCAAAATCGAGAGTAAGAGAATAGACAGGGCACGGTGGCTCATGCCTATAATCCTAGCTCATGCACTTTGGGAGGCAGAGGCAGGAGGATCACTGGAGGCCAGGAATTCAAGACCAGACTGAGCAACATAGCAAGACCCCTGTTTCTACAAAAAATTTTTTAAAAATTAGCTGGATGTGGTGGTGCATGCCTATAGTCCCAGCTACGTGGGAGGCTGAGGCAGGAGGATTGCCTGTTGATGCCACTGCACTCTAGCCCAGGGAACAGAACAAGACTCAATCTCAAAAAAGAAAAAGAAAAAGAAAAAAGAAAAAAAAGAAAGAATAAGAGAATAATAGTGATAATAGAACGCTTATCGAGAATTTTCCATCAGCTCAGATCAGACTTAGCTAGAAAGTAAGCACCTACTCACAGACTTTTGTAAACACCCCAGAGTCTTATCGCAATCCTGAGGCAGACTGTGAAGGGTCCTTGTTGACAGTTGCCCTGTCCACGCTCCTGGTTATGGAAAGGGAGTATCGAAACTAGGCTAGCCTGAGAGCTATCAGGTAGCCATTTGAGGGCTCAGAGAGGGCCCTGACAAAGTCACCTGTGAGGGAATGTCTGGAGGTATCAAGTCAGATCATGAGCAAGTGATGCCCCATTTCAAAGATATTCTCGCATGGCCTCTCATCTAATTTAGAATGTAGTAGATCATTTTGGAGAAGTCAGTTTCAGGTATCCGATTGTAAATGCTTGGTATAGAAGACAGAGGGAACAGGTTTGAAATTATTCTGGTCAGGGCATAAACAACCTCCCCCACAGTAAAATCACTAGGGAAAGAATAGAAATTAAGGCCTTCTGTTACTTTTTAGGGGCTGATTTAAGCAGAATAATGGTTGGGACTGGGTTAAATAATTTTTTCAGGCATCACACATCACCTTGAGTCTTGGCATAAAATAGAGCCAGATGCTAAAGTGCCTCCCTGGATTGCCTTCTGGAGCTGGGCCTTTCCCCAGAGGTGCACAGCTGAGATTATCAGCTTGTCCATGCTTCTGAAAGCCAAACAGCAAAAGGCTTAGCAACAGGACCAAAGCATTACAGAAAGACATTGAGCTGCACATCTGCAGATGATGAGGCAAGAGATTCCAACTCAGGCTTGTCAAGGAGGAGGGCATGCCTAGCTGATCCCTGACTTGGTCACCTGACCCTGTTTTTAAAGAGCAAGTGTATTACTTTCCTTATAAACTGAGACTTACGGGTTTCAATTAATTTAGGACCCTGTCTCTTGACCAAAAAGAGAAGGACTCATTCTAACAATAAGTCCTGACCGAGTGGTTTTCCTGAAGACACCAGGAGGGCGGCAGTTGGCACTCCAAATGAATGTCTTCTTAGTCAAAGGACCACCAAGAACCTGCACCTGTGCTTCAAGATCAGGAGAAAAATATGCAGGCGAGTTGGTATAGTGAGGCTAATGGAAGAGTTCAAAGCCAAGATTACTCCCTCACCCTGCTCCTGGATTCTGGGAGGAACAGTGTGTGGATCCTCCAAATGCCTGTGTACCCAAGAGTTAGCTGCAGGGGGTGAATGGGCCTGGGGGCCACAGCCCTGCTGAGATTGCCACGGTGGGGCAGAGACACACTCAGAAGAGGAGTGCAACACGAGAGCCCTAGTTGGAAGCTGGCCGAGGGAAGAATGGCTTGAGAGTGAGTCTACTGTGGAGCCTGTTGAAACTAGCATCTTGTCCACACCATGCCCGTAGAGAGAGAGCCAAAGAGAGGAACCTGATCTCTCCACGGCAATCCCAGAAGAGGGTTTTTAGCTTTGCTATCTCCCTTCCCCACTCTGTCATCAGAGGGGAACGTGCCAGGAGAAGAAAGTGAGAGCAGACTGCCTCCCTCCACTCTAAGCCCCTAGAAATTAGGGTGACTAATGGGCTTACAGGAGACTTTAAAATTGCATATGAGATTTAAGTTGTCAAATGAATAGCAAGAAGTTGAAAGAACTAAAAATGACTATTCTAACAGTTGAAAGTTGTTGAACATTTTTGAATGGATAGAACAAGGAGTTTCAGGCCAGGCGGAATGACTCGCGCCTATAATCCCAGCACTTTGGGAGGCCAAGGTGGGAGGATCGCTTGAGGCCAAGAGTTTGAGATCAGTCTGGCCAAGATGGCAAGACCCCATCTCTACAAAAAATTTAAAAATTAGCTGGGTGTGGTGGTGTACACCTGTTGTCCAAGCTACTCAGGATATTGAGACAAGAAGATCGCTTGAACCCAGGAGTTCAAGGTTACAATGGGCTATGATCTCACCACTGAACTTCAGTCTCGTCAACAGAGTGGAGACCCTATCTCTTTTAAGAGAAAAAAAAGAAAAGAAAAGAGAATTTCAAAAAACAACAGACAATAGCAGTCAATGGGGGAAAAATTTCATTTTATACCCAATATTTGAAATTCTTCTCTAAGACAATGACATTAGACTTTCAGACATTTATCTCCTCTCTCCTAAGACCCCTGGATTGCATCCATACCCTTTCCTCCCTTCTTGCCCTCTTAGTACAGCAGCGTTACCAGGGATCAAATGCACATCAGCCAACATCATAACCTCTTTTGTAGGCTATTTTCCCAGTGCAAGCAGAGCAGTGCCCAAAATGACCAGGAGACAGGCTCTGCTTCCAGTTCACTGAGACCATTGTAGATCTTCCGGTGGAAATACTCTTTCCTTTGGTATTAAGAGCTTTAAACAAGGAAAGCCCAAAGCAGTGGAGAAGAGAAATAAAAATATTAAAAGTAATATGAGAATACCCTGACTCATGCATTCCAGCTTTGGAAGAAATAGCACCATATGTAAGTTCTGGTTCAGACCACATACCCTGCTCAGCATCACAATCTTACAAATGTGTGTCTCAGCTGGCACCGAAACTGAGTCTTCAGAAGACCTTTCCACCCAGCTGCTTCTGGATGATGGAACACATGGTAAAACCAGTAGATCCCATGGGCATAATCAACCTTTTGCTCTACTTTGTTTTTTCACGGTAGAGTGAATTTCTTGGTCCAAAACAATGTTATATGAGATACTGTGTTAGTGAATCAACACTAAATCCAAAGATGTTGCACATGAGATGCAGGGCAGGCAGGGATAACAAATTCATATCCAGAGTAAGTGACTATTCTAGTGTGGGAAAAATGCAGTCCCTTCTATGATTAAAGGGATGCAGTGTAATTTACCTGCCACCATTTGCCTGGCTGTGAGGGCTCAGGGGTGGTTGCTGGTCACAGGTTGACAGCTTGAAAGGGGAAAAAAAATCTGTTATTGAGCCTATTTATAAACTCCATATACGCCACTATTTCACTAAGTTCATGAGCCCATGAAACAAGCTCTCAGTGCTGGGAAAAATACCACTTGATAAGTGCAGAACAGGTCATTTTTTTAATATCTACCTGATAATTCAGCCTCCTCTGCAGTAGGAGCCTTTTGGTAAACACTTACATAAGACCGAGATATTCCACTCTGTATTCATTCTGAGCAGTTCACTCGTTCATTCTCTATCACCAGGGTCCCAGCACAAACAAGTGGCACACACAAATTAAGATATGTCAAGGAAGTAAAGAAGATTATTTACAAAGGGCCATGTGTGGGGAAGCCACAAAGGATAGTAGATGGTAAAAGTGACAGGATTTGCTGAAGAATTGGATGTGAGTGTGAGAGGCAGAGAGAAGGTTGACTCCAAGTTTTTTTTGGCTATTGGAAGAACGTAATTGCTATTTACTGAGACGGGAAGGATCGCAAGAAGTCTGGGTTTGATGTACGTGTGTGCTGGATGTATTTTAGAAGCTCAGTCTGGGACATGTTTAACGTCCAAGTGGAGACGTGGAGGTGCTATGTGGATATTCGAGTCTGGATTTTAGGAGAGAAGGGAAAGTTTAAATGTTCAGTTGACAGTGTGCTTCCCTGCAGACCAAGGAGAGGTGATCGGCTAGGACAAGTGTGGCTGAGAAGTTAAATAAGATTTGAGGCTAAAATTACCACTGGAGGAAGCAATGTGGGTGACATTTGTAAGATCAGTTTTCATAAAGTGTCAAGGATGTTCGCAGGCTTGAAGTGGGCTAAAAAATGGGAGGAGAAATATTGGAGATAGTTAAGACAAACCTTTTAAGGAATTTTGCTACAAAGGGAAGGAGAGAAAGGGAGCTATAGCTACAGAAGGAAGTAGGGCCAAGAGAAGGTTTTTAAAGACAGAAGAAAAATTTTAAAATCTCCTTCCTAAATCTGATTGTCATCAATCCTCTAATCTTATTTCTTCCAAGTCCCTGACTATGTGGCCAAACCAGCAGCTTCTACCTATAAATCACCATGAATCCTCTCCTCAAGTACCTGTTCATGATCGGTGGAGATTCTTATGCCAAATCATCTCCCCTTCAAGGCAGAGTAGACAGTCAGACAATGAGCTGTACTGTCCTACCCAGTAGTACTATTTCCCCACTCCATTTCCTCCATAATTACCTCTGAGCAGGGTTACAATGCCACTCCGTTCTATTTCTGCTTAGTACCATTGGAAAGGGCACAGACAAGGGTCAAATTTTTCCTTCTCAGTCAACTGTTCTTAGGGAATTCGCTGTGAGAAGACACAGATGTGAGTTGAAGCAGGTTTATCAGTGCGGCAGAAATCTGTAGGGCACAGCTACAGTGTTCCTAGTTGGAAACTGGTAGTTATAAATGCGTTTGCAGGAAATAAGAAAAGTCATTAATAAATAAGGAGGACATCCAAGTGGCCAAGAAACAAAAGAAAAGGTGCTCAACTTTGTTAGTCATCAAGGAAATGCCAATAAAAACCCAACCACATGCCATTACAAACTCACCAGGATGAGTATTAACATGAGCGAGGTGGAAAACAAGTGTCCAGTGGGGAGCAACTGCAGCTCTCATCTGTGCAGATGGGAGTGTGAATGTTCCAACCGCTATGAAAAATTGTTTGGCAGTATCTGCTAAAGCCAAACGTATATGGTACCACGAATTCTACTCTTTGATGTATACCTAATAGACATGAGTACATATGTTCATCAAAAACTTGAATAAGAATGTTCATAGCAGCACACTCTAATTATTCCAAACTGGAAACTACCTAAATGCCTACCAACAGCAGAGTGCATAAATAAATTGTGCTATATTCTCACAATAGAATACTGTAAAGCAGTGTGAATTGAGGACATACAACTATGTGCAAAATATGAATAAGTTTCACAAACATAAGGTTGAACAAAACAAACCAGTAAAGAATACATACTTCATGATTCTTACAAAATAGAAAACCAGACAAAACTAATCCATGCTGTTAGAAGTCAGGAATAGTGATTACCCTGAGAGGTGACTGGTAGAAAAAAAATACATGAGCAGAGCAGAAAATTCAAGAAGTTGACAAAAGGGCAATAGAGTAAACCTAAAGAATAAGAAGGGAGAAAACAGTAAAGACGAGGACAGAAATCAGCGTGTTAGAGGTTAAAACCAAGAGCTGCTTATTTTTTTTTCTGAGACAGAGTCTCACTGTGTTGCCCGAGCTAGAGTGAGTGCCATGGCGTCAGCCTAGCTCGCAGCAACCTCAAACTCCTGGGCTCAAGCGATCCTCCTGCCTCAGCCTCCCGAGTAGCTGGGACTGCAGGCATGCGCCACCATGCCCGACTAATTTTTTCTATATATTTTTAGTTGTCCGATTAATTTCTTTCTATTTTTAGTAGAGACGGGGTCTCGCTCTTGCTCAGGCTGGTTTCGAACTCAAACAATCCTCCCGCCTCGGCCTCCCAGAGTGCTAGGATTACAGGCATGAGCCACCGCGCCCGGCTCCCAAAAGCTGCTTATTTGAAAGCATTAATTAAATAAATCTATGGCAAGACTAATGCAGATAAAAAGAAGATGTAAAAATCATAGACCAAAAAAAGAGAGAAATAGCTACAGACATAAAAGATTTTTAAAGTATTTGAAGTGGTTTATATATTTATTAATTCCTAGAAATATATAAAATATCAATATTAGCATAAGAAGAAATAGAAACCTTGAATAGATGAATAAATATTAAATATATTTAAATGACTAAGGCTTCCCTTCCTCCTCCCCAAACCCTCAAATCCACATGTTTTTCATGGGTCATTTCTACCAAAATTTCAAAGAACAGTCAATTTCTGTCTTGTGTATGAAATTGTCCCAGAAAACAGAAATCAAGCAACAGCTGCCTCATTTTATGAGGCTATACGAAAAAAAAAAAAAAAGATAAATACAACACAAGAAAAGTATAGGCCCATTTTATTTATAAACAAATTTAAATAAAATTAAAAATAACTCGTTGGATCTAACAGAGAATTTTAAAATAACACATCATGATCGATTAAAATTTATCTCATAAATTGAGGTACAATTCTGTACAAGCAAATCTATCAACAAAATTCACCACGTGGCTAGACTAAAGAAAAAATGCAGAAAAAGAACTGACATTGGTCGTAAGTAGAGTAGGCAGCAGGAAACATTTGATATGCTTCAGCATTTATTTATGACTAAAAAAAAATTTCAGAAAACTAGGAATAGAAGGAAATTCTTCAACTTGATAAAGTTTTATGTCAAAAACCAATGGCAAATACGATTAATGGAGAAACTTTAGATCAAGAGCAAGATAAAGTAGCCTCCATCTCTGCTATTGTTTATATGAAAGGTCCTAGCCAACTGTATAAGGGAAAAAAGTGGCTGAAGGAAACAGAGGGGACGAGATAAAAATGTCTTTTAACTGCAGATGATATGACCATTGAGCTAGAAAAACCAACAGACTCAACAAACTATTAGAACTAATTTCTCTAAATCAATAACAACCAACTAGAAAATGTAATAAAACTAAAACACTATTCATGTTAGCAACAAAAACTATTAAATAGCTAGGAATAAATTTAATCCCAAATACACAAGTCTTCTACAAAGAAAATTTTTTACAACTCCAATAAAGGATATAAAAAATAGCTAAATAAATTTTATGCTCTTGAATAGTACAATTTGAAGGTATAATAACTTATTTTTGAAGGAAAAACTCTAACAAAGAATATAAAGAAGATATAAATAGAAAAAAATTCATGCTTTTGTATGGTACAACTTTATAATAATGTTTTCTCTAAATTAATTTATAATTTTAACATAATCCAACTCAAAATTAAATCCAGTTGGACATTTTCAGGAAGATGATAAACTGACTCTTAAAAACGAATAAAAGTCAACTTTAAAACAATTAGACCTTAAAAAAAAAGAAGAGTAGAGTGGAATTTTCCCTGCCTAATATTAACAGAATTAATATGTGATTTTAACAGATTTTGGCTTAATAACAAGCAAATAGACCAGTGGAATAGAATAATTTAGAGACAAACATTTATGGATCAGAATTTAACATATACTAAAGAAGGCACCAAAAGTCCATTCAGAAATTAAGTTTTATTTTTTTTTTTTCAGTAGATGGTGTTAAGGAAACTGGCTTACTATTTGGAGCAACATTTACTAGGTTATTACCCAATATCATCATTTTATTGAGAAATGCAAACTGGATCCTTACCTAACATCGAATGCGAAGGGGGATCCTAGATAGGTTAAAGACAAATGTGAAAAAAAAGTCAACAGAAAAGAAAACAAGAGAATACCTTCATGTCCTAAGGGCAAAAACAGACTTTTAAACAAAACTTAGAAAACACAAACCATAAGGCAAAACATTGATGAATCTGATTACGTCAAAGTTAAAGCTTTCTAATACCATGATGAAGTACCACTTCACACTCACCAGAGTGACTACCACTAAAAATAAAAACAGAAAATAGGTGTTTGCAAGGATGTGAAGAAACTGGAATCCTTATGCATTGCTAGTGGGATTGTATTAATAAAATGGTTCAGTCATATGACCCAGCAGTTGCACTCATAGGTATACACTCAAATAATTAAATACAGGTGCTTGGCCGGGCATGTGGGTTCATGCCTGTAATCCTAGCACTCTGGGAGGCTGAGGTAGGAGGATTGCTTGAGCTCAGGAGTTCAAGGCCAGCCTGAGCAAGAGGGAGACCTGTCTCTACCAAAAATAGAAAAATTAGCTGGGCGTAGTAGAACACCTATAGTCCCTGCTACTCAGGAGGCTGAGGCAGGAGGATGGCTTGAGCCCAGGAGTTTGAGGTTGCAGTGAGCTATGATGACACCACTACACTCTACTCGAACAACAAAACAAGACTCTGTCTCAAAAAAACCAAAAAAACAGGTGCTCAAACAAGTACATATACACACATGTACATAGCAGCACTATTCATAATAGTCAAAAGGTGGAAACAGTTCAAATGTCTATCAATGAAAAAATGGATAAACAGATTGAGGCATAACCATAAAGAATTATTCAGTGATAAAAAGAATGAAGTACTGATACCTGCTATAACATGGATGAACCTCTAAAACATTATACTAAGTGAAAGAACCCAGATACAAAAGATCACATATTGTATGATTCCATTTATATGAAATATCAATAATAGATAAATCCATAGAGATAGAATACAAATTGGTGGTTGCCAGGGTCTATGAGGTTAGGGAGAACAGAGAGAAACTGTTTCATGAATAAAGGGTTTTACTTTGGAGTGATAAAAATGTTTTGGAACTAGATAGAGGTGGTAGTTGCAAAACATTGTGAATGAACTAAATGTCACTGAATTATCCACTTTAAAATAGTTAATAAAAAAATCTTGGTGGTGGCACTAAAAGAAAAAAAGCTTTCTACCCAGGGAGAAAATTAATAGACAGATAATAGAATTAAATATTATTTGTACTCTTTAAATAATGAACCAGCATAGTTTTCTTTGGGACGGTGAGAGGATCAAGATCCTTGTATCAGTCAGGGTCTAGTCCTAAGCGTGTAAATCACACTAGATATTTCAAACAAGTGGTATTTAATAAAGGTACTTGGCTACAGAGCTGTTAGAACACTTAAAACAAGCAAAAAACAGAGGTCAAGGCAACCCAGAGATTAGTATCTTTAGAAGCTACCACCCTAGAGCTGGGGGAACAAAATGGAAGAAGTAATATTACCAGAAAACAGAGAACAGGATACTTCACTGCTGCCAATGCTGAGACTGCTGAGGGGGTGTCGGCCAGACCACTTAAGGGGCTATGGCCAAATAGTAGCAAATGATGGGATTGGCCGCTACTAGTATCTTGGTGGCGCAGGTGAGGTTATTGTTGAGAATGCTCAGAGAAGCCGAAGGCTGGAATCATAGCTGTCTGCTGTAGCTGGAGGGTGTGCAGTTTCAAACTGAAAACTGGAAGAGACTGCTGACCTCCTCCACTTTCCAATTCCTGAGGGAAGCTCCACTTGGCAGAAGCTAACCAGAAGCTACCTAGCAAGAAAATCTGGAAAATAAAGTTTGCAGAGTCTAGTCACAGTATCATAGCGCAGAGTACAGAAAAGTAATAGGCAAACGTCTGATACACTTGCAGCAAGTTGGTGAAGGTGTATTGTCCCTTCCGGATGAAAGCAAACAGTATCTAGTATGTTTTTATCCTACCCAAGATAACCCAATACCTGCCTAGATTTACCTGGGCATCACCAAGCTGCTATTATTGGCTCTATTTTTTGGTGGGAGACTAATGAACATCACCTGTAACACAGAGATATGACGGCAAGGGAGCAAAGTAGGTAGAGGTGGAGGAAATTTAAAAAGAGAGGAAAGAGAGTGAGAAAACACTTTCTCATTGGACTACATTCCTTTTTCAGCCATTCTGTGTTATTATTGTATTTTAGATGTATCTAGGCAGACACATAGCTAGATTTAAAAATTCAACCTGAGGGCCGGGCGTGGTGGCTCACGCCTGTAATCCTAGCTCTCTGGGAGGCC
>NW_012155396.1:5763944-5765516 GCF_000956105.1 Propithecus coquereli | reverse complement strand
TGGACTTGAACTCTTGGGCTCAAATCATCCCTCCACTTCATCCTCCCAAACAGCTGAGACCACAGGCATGAGCCACCATGCCTGGCTTTCCTATAATTTTAAACGGAAAATATTATAGTGGGTTATATGTCAACAAAAAGTCCCCCAATCAAGTTCCTAAACCATAACTAAAATACCCATGTATCATTAACAAATTATCAAGTTAGAAAGGAAAATGCCTTAAAGTTGCTTTCTGATCTGAAACAATAAATACAATTGTTAACAAACAGTTGACTTGATGCAATAATTTGGCCGCTCAATACCAGCAACATCTGAAATTCATTTCCTTTTGTCAATACTTGTGCTTTACAAAATGACTACATGTGATTTCCACACTCTGTTAATCGTATTTGGAATGTAAATGGAATGATTATTTACACAGCTTTAAAATATAAGTTTTTAAAGTTGTATTGAGTTTGGGAGACACGAAGATAAATTTTTCTTAGACAAATAATGGATGAAAAATATTGAATTGAAAGACATACTTCCATAAAATTAGTATTTAAAATCAAGGAAACATCCACAATATTAACAAGCAGGATATTCCGTGAGATACACTTATACATTTTTTTAGAAATTACCTTAAAATGTTCAACATGTAATTTTTACAAAGTTCTTTTCAGGTGAAGAAGAGACAGAACTGGGTCGGAGTTTGCCTATAATGTCCTAGACTTATTCTACTATGTCACCGTCTGGTCCCTTTGGTGGATCTCGATTCCTTAGAGTCCTATCGCCATACATTGCCTGGTTGTGCCTCATGGCATGTGCTAGTCATGCTTCCCCACCTACAAAAACCGTGTCACCTTGAAACCCACAAAAGAAGGCCGAAAATATCTTCTGATCATTTTTCTGGTCTTCTTCTCTTAAACCTACCTAAATTTTCTGTAACCATCTTGGGTAGCTGTCTCTATCATGAAAAGAATGTCCCCCAATTGTTCTTGTTAAGGACTTTCTATCTGTCACCATCAGAGGGCGACTTTCAATAATTTCCTGGATCTAGGCTTCCTCTTGGGGTATAATTCCAAATTGCTCCCTAATATCATTTCTTTCCTCTTTCATTAAATCTCTTTGGGGCCCAGGCATTTTCCCAGTCCCACTATCGTTAAAAACATTTCCCCAAACTTTTCCTAGCCTAGTCCCCAAACATAAAAGCAGTTAGGTCCAGATAAAAAATCAGAGGTACATCCATCTTTTTCTCTTAAATGACTAAAGTTTTAACATTTCAGATCTCAAGTCTTCCGTGAGTATCAGTCGCTCTTCATTCATCTGCTGATATATCCATAGTTTGCTTTCTGTCGTTTCTAAAGCCAATGTTCTCAAGTCATTGTTTTCTGTTCATTTGAAACACCCGGTAGGTTGGCCTTTCCTGCTGATCACAGCCCTCCCACTGTTTCTGGACCAACCTGACTCCATAAGTAAAGGCACAGCAGGTGTAGGCTCCCTATGGTGATTTTCCTGCCATTGGCATGCTATCATTTTATTTATTTTTCTGTAGCAGCAGAAAAATAAATTTATTTATTTTCTGTCACCAGC
>NW_012155396.1:5757005-5763084 GCF_000956105.1 Propithecus coquereli | reverse complement strand
GAGGCAGGAGGATTGCTTGAGCCCAGGAGTTTGAGGTTGCAGTGAGCTAGGATGACGCTGCTGCACTCTAGCTGGGGGAGAAAGTGAGAATCTGTCTCAAAAGAAAAAAAAAAAGATTTATCTACAGAAATAAATATATTTTCTTCTTTCTCTTCCCTTCTCCTGTGTGTCTTTTTCACTATCTGGGCTTAACTGTGTGTTCATGAAAATATAAGTGAAGCAACCCCAGCTTGCAAGGCCAGGGAAATGACATACTTAGACTATAGTTCATAGACCCTTCTCGAGGGCCTGAGAAAGATCATTTAAAACTCTTTGTTATAAAATGTCTATGATTCTTAAGGGAAACAGAGTTAATACAAACTTCCAGCATGCAGTCTAATTTCTGCCTGATACAGTATTCACTCCCTAACATGACTTCCCCCTTTCCCCCTCTCCCACAAAGGAGATTCATCTTAAAGAAAGCTACGATTGTGTTTTAGGGAGCCCAAACTGAAAGGGTGGTTGAAAAAATCAACAGGACTTGCCAATGGATAGATTGGATGTGTAGTATGAGGGAATAAGAAGATCAAGAATAACTACAAAGTATTTGTCTAAATAATAGAATGAAGGGCAATGCCACTCGCTGAGATAGGAAAGACTGAGGGAGGAATGGGTTTGAAGGGGAAGGAAAAATCAAGAATATTTTGAACCTGTGTCATATCTGCAACACCTAATAGACATCCAAAAGCAGATATAAACTACGCTTGTATTATTATCATACATGGCCCCAACCATAATGTAAGCTCCAAGAGACAGGGCTTTTGTCCATTTTGTTTTTTGCTGTATCCTTGGCACCTACAAGAGGCCTGGCACATAGTAGGTGTTCAACAAATATTTGTTGAATGAACGAACAGATAAATGAATAAACAGGAGTCTGAGGTTTTGTGGTTTGAAGTCCTGGCCTGCAGCCCTAGCTGAGCAGAATGATAAAAAGCAAACTGGCAACAAAGATCATTTACCAATACCTAAAATACTGAGAAAAGCTGCAGATGGGCCAACTGCTTTTGCCAGAGAGATGCTGACAAGAACTGGAAAACCAGGAGGACTTTTTTCTTCCTCCTAAACTCACATCTCCCACTAGTCTGTCCTTTTGGCAGAACCTGAAAGGAATCGCATTGGCAAGGGGAGTCAGGAAGTGCAGTTTGCATCTCAGAGCGGAGATTGGAATGGGGGACTTGAGGCTGAGAGACAATAGGTAAACAACTGGCGCAGGAGACTCCTCACAAAAGCACAGAGTCCAAGGGGCCTCTTTCCACTAACTGAACTCAAACCCGGACATCTGGATGGGCCTGACTCATGCAGGAAAGGAGAACAAAGGGAACAGAGGCCAGAGCCTGAACACAGGAGTAAGCCCAACCCATCTACATGAACTTTTAATGTATAGAGACCTCCCCAAAGCACAAAAGAAGCCCAGATCATGATGTGAATTCCCTTCTTGAGAGACAGCAAAGTGGGAAAGTGAGAAAGAAAATATCTCCTCATCCCTAACCCCGTCACCCTAACACTATAATATTGATGTTTTTAAAGCTTTTGCAAGTAGTATGATTCAATATATAGCTTTGTGTGAAAATTTAATGTATGGGAAGTTACATACTTTGGTACGATCATGTATTATTCTGTATTACTGTTGCTGGCTACCATACCCTGCAAAGTCTGGAGTTATCTGGAAAAGCTAGAAGGACAAAGAAAATTTAAGAAGTAAGAGGGTGGGGGGAAGCTTCTTGGTTTCAGCAGTAGTTGCTAATTGTCCGGAGTCTACCTTTTGTGCATGGACTCAATTATGTCACCCAATTGTGACATTATGTCTCCCCTATCCGGGTAGAACTGTGACATTAATAAATCGCTTTTTTTGTTAGACAGAGGCATATGAATTGATCATATCTATTTCCTAAATTAGTCTGTCTTACAATTGAGTCCTTAATGCTTTATCTTAAAAGGTAAGAATTTGTTACTTCTCTGGTTCCATTAAGCTAGATCAGGGGAAAAGCTCTAAGCAGACAAGAGAATGAAGTTATTTTAGGGGGTTAGGCAGGTCCTTGAATGGGAACATATGTCAATTGCTCCGTCATAGATCATCCTGCTATATTTGGAGCATTCAGAAATTTGCCATACTGGGCATCTCCAGTCCCAAGGTTTTTTCCTGAGACCACCTGCTATCCTTTACTGTCCATCTTGTATATTTAAAACCTCATTCCCCCCTCCTCTACCTCTTATTTCTCCTTTGGTCCTCATATCTCTGACACTCCAGTGCTAAATTAAATGAAAGTACTGTGTGGGGAGACAGGTTCCACTCTCTCATAAGTAGATGTCCCCACATTTCTAACAGACAGATCTACAAACAAATCTCATATTCTTGATGCCAAGTTCCCAGACTCCCAATGCCCTGCTTTTCTCTGTATTTCTCCATTTCTGACAGTTTCTCAGCTCCCTATTTGTGCCAGAATGAATATCGTGCTCCTATATTCTCCTCCTCGTAAAATTCATTAGCTCTGAAAATCCTTTTCCACTCATTCATCTCTGAATAATGCTAGTTTTGTTGAGACTTGGTGGTAGTCAATGCATGGGATGAATGAATGCATACACTCTGGTCCTACTCTCGACCCAGAGATGGAGGGCAGGTTGCTAGGCAAACCTCCCTGCCCTGGCCCCGGTTTCTAGCAGCCTTTCATTTGCGCTTTGCTAAGGGGTAACATTGTGACACCCTATTTCCTGGTTCTCTGGTATCTGAACCAATGTAGAATATTAAAACTACAGTTGTAGCATTCACTGTAGCCAGAATGTTGACATACTTAAGGTGCCAGTGACATCTCTTCCCCACACACGTTCTAAAGCAGTTAATAAACACATACAAGAATCAGGTAAGCTCAAAATATTAGTTTTTTGATAGAAGCTGGTTTGGAGACTGTGGCTGGGGCCTGAACATAAATTGGGTTTCCTAATACAACCCCCTGCCTGGAAAGGTTTACCCAGTCACTGATAAACAACACGCCTCTCCTCAAGAAAGGAAGAACTTCGAGTGTTGTTGGCAGGCTGTTTAAGAAAGCAAAAGCAAAAGCAAAAAAAAAAAAAAAGGATGTGCTGCCCCTGCTCAGCATTCTGTGCCAACACCTTTTCATTGCAGAAGAAAAGAAGGGTGAATTCTTCTTTCCACCCTTACTTACTTTCCATACCAATACTTCCAAACGGGTAGAAGTGTCTATGTTATAAACAGTTAGAAATGGGAGAATAGGATGAAATGGTTCCACAAAGAGTTCTTCCAGCTGTGCACTCACGTCCTGCTCTTTACTCCGAGGTCACATCTCCCTGAATGCAATGTACAACCCCTAGGACCCCAACCTCCCTGCCCAGCTGATACCTGGGGTGTGAAGTCTCCATCTGGAAGTGGAAAGCTATGGAGGCGAAGGGATAGGGAGGAACTGTTCTTAGGTCCTGTCATGGATCAGCACCCAGGGAGTAGTAGGAAGTGATGACCACCCTGAGTTTTGGTTGATGCAGCCCCTATGTCTCTGAGAAAGAAGACACTCAGTGGGGATTCCTATTATCTTTTAACAGACAGTCTCTCTTTCTTTGAGAAAATCCTGGCATTTCCATGAACTCAAGCCTAGTAGGTTTTTTCAGGCTAGATTTATTTGCCTTATAACTGGCAACATTGAATTGTTTATTAAGATTTTGGTCATTTTTGTGGGTTTTCATCTTTTTCTATACCTTTGAAAGTTGCAGTTCAGATGCTGCTTTAAGCTAGGGGTTTTGTTTCCTTTTTCATGATATCCTCTCTTTCTGTGATTTCTGTGGCTACTTTCTCCTGCTTCTCTTCCAAGTCTGGCCACTCCTTTTCAGTATTCTTTACACCATCCACGGGTGATGCTCTTCCTTCGCTTTCTGCACAGTCTAGGACTCTGTCCTATGCCTTCGTCTCTTTTCAGCCCATTTTCCTGCTTGATCTCATCCACTTCAGTGGCTTCATTTAGCACATATATTTAGTCTGACTCCCAAGTACGTAATTCCATCCCAAAGGTCGTAGTCTGTTCAGGCTGCTGTACCAAAGTACCATAAACTGGGTGGCTTTGAAACAACAGAAATCTATTTCTCACAGTTCTGGAGCTGGGAACTCCATGATCGATGTGCCAGCAGATTCAGCGTCTCATGAGGGCTTGCCTCCTGGTTCAGTGGTGGCTATTTGCTGTGTCCTCACATGGCAGAAGGCGCAGAGATGCTCTCTGAAGCCTCTTTTTTAAGGGCACTAATTACCTCCCAAAGGCTTTACATCCTAATACCCTCACCCTTGGGATGAGGTTTCAATATCTAATTTGGGAGGGGGACATAAACATTCAATCTATTATAGCACCAAACCCATCTCCCCGGAGATACAGACTCATATTTTAAACCATTTAATAGCCAATGTCCCCATCTGCACCTCATACTCAACTACCTGGAACCAAAATTCATCATTTATCTTTCAAACTTGCTCCATCTCCTTTATTCTCCAATTTGATAAATTGTACCTCCATTCACTCAGGTAACCATACTGAAACTGCGATTATATCCCTGGTCCCATGTGTCCAATTAGTTAGCAAATCCTATTAATTCTACCTTCCTAACATCTTTCAGGTATCCTTCTTTTATCCCTCTTCATTGCCACTACCTTACTTTAGAGCCTGTATCAGTTTAGAGGTTTTGTGGTTGCAAAACACAGAAGTGAACTCTGATTTCAGCAAAAAAGGAGGATTTACTTGGAAGAATATTGGGAAAGCTCAAAGCACACAGAATTGAAGGGAAAGCGGAGTAACCATGCTTTAGGGAGGGCTAGATGTGAGGCAGCTGTGAGGCCTTCAGCAGGTAGAGCTGAGTCTTCCTGTCTGGGACATGGCACAGTGTGACTCAGGTATGGTCATCTTTCATCTCTGTGTGTCTTTATTAAAATTCCAAATTCCTAGTATAATCTGATCGGCCACCTTTGGAGAAGCCATCCAGGGCTAGGAGACCAGAGTGAAAAGCATAAATTTGTGACTATTGCAGACCCTTATCATTTCTCAAACCCTCCTCCATGCTGCCATAGCCTTCTCCAGGGCCTCCTTGCATCTTTCCAATCTATAGTTCGCACTGCCACCATTTCCTGTTTCTAAGACACATATTGGTCAATGTATCGCCTTACTTAAAATCTTTTGATAGCTCTTTATTACCCCAAATAAGCTACACGCTTCCTCTCAGGGACTGTGTTTTAGAATCCGGATCCTGTCTACCTCTCTAGTCTTGCCTCTTGCTGCCTTCCCCTAAATCTCACATTCCAGGCATACTGCAATGACGATGTCTCCAATTCCCCTAAACAAGCCACGCCTTGTATTCTCATGTTTTCATCTGTGCTTCTCCCTCTTTCTCAAAAGTCCATTTTCTCTTCTCATTATTTGGTTAACGCAGACTTACCTTTCCAGGCTCAGTCCAGGTATTAGTTCCAAATCTCTGCCAGTCTCTTCTCAGTCTGGGTTAAATGTGTTTCCTCTTTGCTCCCATAGCATCCTGAACTCATCTCTGATATAAGCCTCACACTCTGTTGCAATCAACCCTTTCCTTGTCTCTCTTCCTGGCTAAACTGTGAGTTCTCCTTAAGGGCAAGTATTACATCTGATTTACGTTTGGTTCCCATCACCTAAGATGGTGTCTAACATGTCATAAGTGTTCAGCAAATATATTGAAATAAACAAATACTTATTTTGAATGCCTAACATACAAAGCACTGTGGGGGCATGAATTTGTATACAATTCACATTGCCACTTCTAAGGAGCTTACTGCCTAGGAGGCAGACTAGCTCTGCACGTAAGAAAAGTACAAGTAGAACTATAAGATACTATATAATTACATGCACAAAAAACAATACCTGTAGGCACTACAGTTTGGGGTTGGATTAATTTGAAAAGTCTTATCCTTAGGGGAAACATAAGGATAGCAGTAACATAAAGAAAGAAGATTCAAATGGTTGAAGAGATTGGGGAGAGTGTTTTATGTATGGGGAATAAAAAGAATGCTCACTGTGTTTCAGGAATG
>NW_012155396.1:5755050-5756955 GCF_000956105.1 Propithecus coquereli | reverse complement strand
CTAAATAATAGAATGAAGGGCAATGCCACTCGCTGAGATAGGAAAGACTGAGGGAGGAATGGGTTTGAAGGGGAAGGAAAAATCAAGAATATTTTGAACCTGTGTCATATCTGCAACACCTAATAGACATCCAAGAGCAGATATAAACTACGCTTGTATTATTATCATACATGGCCCCAACCATAATGTAAGCTCCAAGAGACAGGGCTTTTGTCCATTTTGGTTTTTGCTGTATCCTTGGCACCTACAAGAGGCCTGGCACATAGTAGGTGTTCAACAAATATTTGTTGAATGAACGAACAGATAAATGAATAAACAGGAGTCTGAGGTTTTGTGGTTTGAAGTCCTGGCCTGCAGCCCTAGCTGAGCAGAATGATAAAAAGCAAACTGGCAACAAAGATCATTTACCAATACCTAAAATACTGAGAAAAGCTGCAGATGGGCCAACTGCTTTTGCCAGAGAGATGCTGACAAGAACTGGAAAACCAGGAGGACTTTTTTCTTCCTCCTAAACTCACATCTCCCACTAGTCTGTCCTTTTGGCAGAACCTGAAAGGAATCTCATTGGCAAGGGGAGTCGGGAAGTGCAGTTTGCATCTCAGAGCGGAGATTGGAATGGGGGACTTGAGGCTGAGAGACAATAGGTAAACAACTGGCGCAGGAGACTCCTCACAAAAGCACAGAGTCCAAGGGGCCTCTTTCCACTAACTGAACTCAAACCCGGACATCTGGATGGGCCTGACTCATGCAGGAAAGGAGAACAAAGGGAACAGAGGCCAGAGCCTGAACACAGGAGTAAGCCCAACCCATCTACATGAACTTTTAATGTATAGAGACCTCCCCAAAGCACAAAAGAAGCCCAGATCATGATGTGAATTCCCTTCTTGAGAGACAGCAAAGTGGGAAAGTGAGAAAGAAAATATCTCCTCATCCCTAACCCCGTCACCCTAACACTATAATATTGATGTTTTTAAAGCTTTTGCAAGTAGTATGATTCAATATATAGCTTTGTGTGAAAATTTAATGTATGGGAAGTTACATACTTTGGTACGATCATGTATTATTCTGTATTACTGTTGCTGGCTACCATACCCTGCAAAGTCTGGAGTTATCTGGAAAAGCTAGAAGGACAAAGAAAATTTAAGAAGTAAGAGGGTGGGGGGAAGCTTCTTGGTTTCAGCAGTAGTTGCTAATTGTCCGGAGTCTACCTTTTGTGCATGGACTCAATTATGTCACCCAATTGTGACATTATGTCTCCCCTATCCGGGTAGAACTGTGTCATTAATAAATCGCTTTTTTTGTTAGACAGAGGCATATGAATTGATCATATCTATTTCCTAAATTAGTCTGTCTTACAATTGAGTCCTTAATGCTTTATCTTAAAAGGTAAGAATTTGTTACTTCTCTGGTTCCATTAAGCTAGATCAGGGGAAAAGCTCTAAGCAGACAAGAGAATGAAGTTATTTTAGGGGGTTAGGCAGGTCCTTGAATGGGAACATATGTCAATTGCTCCGTCATAGATCATCCTGCTATATTTGGAGCATTCAGAAATTTGCCATACTGGGCATCTCCAGTCCCAAGGTTTTTTCCTGAGACCACCTGCTATCCTTTACTGTCCATCTTGTATATTTAAAACCTCATTCCCCCCTCCTCTACCTCTTATTTCTCCTTTGGTCCTCATATCTCTGACACTCCAGTGCTAAATTAAATGAAAGTACTGTGTGGGGAGACAGGTTCCACTCTCTCATAAGTAGATGTCCCCACATTTCTAACAGACAGATCTACAAACAAATCTCATATTCTTGATGCCAAGTTCCCAGACTCCCAATGCCCTGCTTTTCTCTGTATTTCTCCATTTCTGACAGTTTCTCAGCTCCCTATTTGTGCCAGAATGAATATCGTGCT
>NW_012155396.1:5727601-5750775 GCF_000956105.1 Propithecus coquereli | reverse complement strand
ACATTAACACAGACCTTTCACCTAAACATGTGGGCTTCACAGGAACTTGGACTGATTCAGGGTCATATCCAAGTTCTACTTAATTGTCAAGGCCCCCATAGTGTGATCCCATCTACCTAGCTACTTTTATTTCTTACTATTTAACAACAACAACAAATATCCTTCCAGTTAGGTTACTTCACACATCATCCTACAAGGCCCTGCTCAAGCTCCGCATTCTTTAGGAAACATCTTCCCCAAGACTCACTGACCTCTCTTTTCTCTGAATGGTGGTTTCTACACCATCAGCTCATATCTTCCATTTCTAATTGTCTACATCAAAAAATATTGCTGTCCCTCCCCCAATACATAGACTCGCTTTCCCCAGCTTCTCAGACCTAATCTATGGGTAAGCATGGTGGAATTGACAGGACAAGTAAATTAAAAGATGGCTACTCCTCCAACTTTCTCCCACTACTGACACATGTGAATTAATTTTATTTCAGGTCTTCATGTAGGTAAATCTCATCATTATTATGGGATTAGAATGTCATTTTAAAATCATTGCGTTAATCTTTTCTATTTTGCAGATGAAGAAATTAAGACCCCCCAAGAGATGAAGTGACTTACTTAATATAAAAGCATGTATTTGTCATTACTGTTTCACATTTAATAATCACTTTCTCCCTCCTCCCCTCAATTGCCAAATGAACTTAATTTCTTGAGGGCAAGGATCATCATGTCTTACATATTTTCTACATCTACAATAGCACCTATCAGTCTTCTCTTGTTTCCCATACAGGATCGAGAATGGGGCTGGGCACACAGTGTGTGCTAAGGAAAGAATGTTTGGATTGAATTGAACCCTGCAGAACGTGGACTCTTCAGAGACACCGAATTTGGCCTTGGGTGAATACCTGCCTCGAGTTGGCCAATTAGCAGTGAACAGCAATGGGCCCAAAGAGACATACCAAGTGTGTAGTTTTGTTTGCCCAACTAAGTTATAAATACCATGTTGTACTAACTTTTGTGTAGTCCACAGCACTTTGAACAGTACTTGTTATAGGTTAGACCCTTGTTAAATCCATTTTAATTGATCGACTATCCCCAGATCAAAAACCAAATGTTGGCTTGCATCTCATGTAGCAACAAGAATAGCTTTGCCAAAAAGATGGACACTGTTGGACTGAAGAAGCACTTTTCGTGTAGTTCTGTGCCTTATATCGGCCTTGAAGAAGAGTATCTGGGATCCTGTGCTGCCTTTTAGAAACCGGACAATCATTTTGAAAAGTGCTACAATAAAGATTATACTGTATTATAATTATTAGATAATTTAAGGCAATAGGACACATCAACAGGGCACAAACTTTAAGATGTTCAGTTAGGATGAATTTTGGTCTAACCACAATGGGTCACCAGCTCCCCTTGGGACCATTTTTAAGATCTCTGGCCTGAGTTAATGGTGCAACTGGTGGCCAGCAACAGATGGAAACTAGCCATCCTTGGATAGGATTTGATCCTGGATTTGAGATTATTTATACCATGTTGTAGCCAGTTGACCCACCAACTCCACAGCTTGGCTATTTCTACTTTTCTTATTTTGGTCCTTATTCTGCTATCTTCATTTTTATAGGAGAGATGTCTAGTTAAGGCAGTCACATAGTTCTTAATTTAAGCTAATTTAACCACCCAATGGAACTATCTCCAAGGAGGAAGAAGGCTATTTATTTTAATCATTAACCCAATTTTATTGATGGGAATCTTACACTATGTTCAGGCAGTAAATGGGTTTAAAAAGAATCAGGGAATCCCAAATACTTTCTTATTAAATATTGTCACTTCTTTCCCTTCCCCTCTTTTCCCCAAAGGGAACTGGTATTGGAGTGAGGGATGGAAAAGCAAGTGAAAGAGTAGAGTACAAAAATATTTGCCATTGATTATTATTTTTATTACCCTACTTCTAGGAAGAAAAACCTTTAGATGTGGTTAGGAAGAAGAGAAAGTCAGTAATCTAAGCAAGGTCGGTAAGATTGGAAATTTAGATGTGAAGTTCCATTAACTATATTCTTTCTCACAGATTCATTGGCTAATCTTTGGCCAATCACTGGCAAAGCCCATGTGGAGGAAGAGTAGGCAGGTAGGCATTCAAAATAGGAGGCAGCAGTGTTTAAAGACAACGAGGGTCTAGCTTAAGAAGTCTACTAGAGCACTTCCTTGAGTGGTCTAAAATCCCTATTTTAGAAGAAACCAACTCATTAGATGTCATTATATCTCCTAGAGGTCCTACTTGTTTAACTCTTCAAATGAAAGTTTTGGTTTCCCCAGGCATGCAGGCTGGATAATGAGTCCTAGTCTTCACTACGGATTCAATTCATGGTCACCTAAATTGGGCTCTTCTAAGTTAAGCTCCCAAACTCTGTTGAGGGAGATTGAGAACACGCAGAAGGCCAGGCCTCCAAGTCGGAAAACGCAACTGGATGTTCTGCCTTTTTCAGGTTTCAAGATGGTAAAGCAAAGACTTCAGAAAATAGCCCAGTTAAACCTGAGAAGGGAATAGTTGCTGATAATGATGAGGTAAGAAAGAGCAGCAGCAAATGTTCGTGTGTAATCTTTCTTTGGAGTGGCCAGAGTACTTTACAAGTTGGGTTTCATAAACTTGCTATTGAAAGCAAAAGAGGGTGAAGATTTATATAGAGAACAGGCTAATTTGTGTCATTTTATGAAAGAGAAACAGAGGCATAGAAAAAAGAAGAGACAAGGACACGTTAGCAACAAATTCAGGCACAAAACCCAGGAACCAGAAGCGTATCGTGGGGAGTAGGGGAGTATTAAACCTTGACTTACTGAGACTTCACAGCTACATCTTGTAGCAAAACTCCACTGGGCATCTTGGTTGCTTTAACATGTTTATCACATTCAAGTGAATTTTCTAGGCCAACTTTTATTTAATCAGCCGGAGATAGTGCAATTCAACATGACAAAACTAAAAACATATTCCAATTTGGACAGTCTTGTGGGTTTAGTCAACTGCTGAAGACTAATTTGGAACAGGGATGCAATACCTCAGAAAAATTCAGGAGTAAAAACATTTTACCCAGGGACTTTCCTCTAAGATCAACATTTTTAAAAACCTATTTTTTAAAAAGTCTTCACACCTTTCACCCAAATAAATTTTTCCTAGACTTCTATGACTCTAAGTGTGTCACACATTTCATATTGGTGAAGCAGGGTTTTTTTGTAAATTTGTTTTGAACAAATGGATTTTCCAAACGTAATAAAAATTAAATGATCGCTTCTTGGGATGCATCCTGTATTTCATCCCACCCTCCCTAAAGGAATGTACGGAGTGCTCTGCTATTTTTTCTGTCCTCTCCTTCTCCAACTCCCAAGAATTGCCAACTTCTGGCATTTTCCTCCTGAAGCACAG
The DNA here is from genome assembly GCF_000956105.1 of Propithecus coquereli. Classification (NCBI taxonomy): domain Eukaryota; kingdom Metazoa; phylum Chordata; class Mammalia; order Primates; family Indriidae; genus Propithecus; species Propithecus coquereli. The sequence goes on along the minus strand of NW_012155396.1, from coordinate 5,747,369 downwards.
CAATGCCTCCTCTAATCCTGCAGTTCTGTCCCATTCTTACTGTTTCTCTCCTCTCCTTTGGCTTTCTTGCTTCATTCCCCTTTCAGTGCATGTTCCCTTTCTTCTGCACCCCATCTTAGCATACCACCTCCTTGAGGGGTATGGTAGTGTTTAGAAATGCTGATCCCAACACAGGATTATGTGCCCTTCCTTTTGTTCTGATTTCTGATTATGCCAAGCCAAAAGAAGGTAATTCAGAGTTTTGCCTCCTTTCCCTCATATTCTTGTCCCTTTGATTCAGCCTTAGTTAAGGCTATGCCTGAGAGGAGGCGAGAACACTGGGGCCACCAGGAGGAGAATGAAAGAGGCTCAGTTCTTCTACCACCAGACATGACACTCAATCATCCTCCAATATCCAGGACTACCACCTGCAGAAGAATGCAAAGCGGTAGACAGAAGTGTTACCAAAATTCAATTTTTTTTTTTTTGGCAACATTTCTGGAAGAACTGTATACTTCAGAGACGTTCAAAAATGCAAAATGCACTGCCACTTCTCCCTTCCTCTGTGAGTGTGTCTGCTCCCAGCTCAGCTGGCAGAGTTGTCCCTGGGGCCCCCTCATACCCACAACCCTCAGGTTATTGCCCTTTTGTAACTTGCTTTTTTCCTTAAAGATTGTCCTCCATGTTGATTGTCACCAATTTCACTCCTATAGATCTGGAAAAGGCAGAAGGGGTGCAATTCCTTTGAGAGATTTGTCCCAGTCTGAACTTTGATGCTGACCTTGTCTACTTCACCCCTCAATGGCTTTCCCTGACATTCTATAAGGCTGGTCCACATCATTTCCTGTTTACAAGCTTCCCTGTCAGGATGTCTCAGAACCCAGCTCTCCTTGCTGTGGCCCTTGTTCCGGAAACCCAGAGTGCAAAACATGAAGCACAGTGTGCTCCTCACTGAGTGTAAATTAGAGACCAGTTTTTTGGTGAGACGAAGGTGAGGTCAGGAATGGAATACTGTTGAAGACAGATGCAACTTGAAACCACTAATTTTGCTTATTATCTTTAGATTTTTGTTGCAGTCGGGCAACCGAAATTTGTTTTAGAGAACCTTCGGCATTACACGGTCCATCCAAATTTGGTAGGTGGAAAGAGCATTCCCGCGAGATCTCTAAGGGCGGGTTTCAGCAGTGGGACAGAGGCCCACTGTGGAGTATCCTGAGCGCCTCTGGTGCCCCCAGCTTCTGTGAATGCGCCTACTCCTGGGACACAGCAGCAGAGCCGCTTCCAGGACACCCTGCCAGAGGCAGTGCTGAGAGTCGGGGGGTGAGGTGGGAGGTGGGAACTGGGAACGAAGTGGTCCCCGCAGCTGATATTATTCTTTGATTTGAGAAAACACATTTATGATCAGGAAAAAATATTTACAATCCATTTTCTCCCTTTTTCTTTCCCCTTCTCTGACCCTCTGCCTTCCTCCTATTGAGAGAAAAGCAAATTTAGTGGGACAGCCCCTTCCCATCCACACCTGAAGTGATATGCTGTCTTTGGTGACTGCTTTTCCTTTTTCAGGATGTGCTTATGAATGCGTTGATGTGTTTGTGCCTGTGGTGGGCGGGAAAACGTGCATAACGGAGGGCATTGCATCGGGCTGTGGGCGCTGCTGAAGAACTCTCTGGAGCAAGGAGATCTGGTGTCTTGCTGTTTCCCGTCCACCTCAGAGAGAGCTGTAGAGGGAAGGCCAGTTAGGTTTAGCCACATGGAAACTTCTGTTTGCCCCGCTGCGTTGGGCCTTGTGTTACCTTTTCCGGAAGAATTAAGTCATCATGCTCCTTTCATTGGGGAAACTTTTCCATTGCATTTGCCCAGCCCCTTAGTCTATTTGCGGGGGAATACTCTGAAGACAGAAAGGGACAGAGAACTTCAGCCAGTTTCTGATGAATGGATTTTGGAGCGGGTTTGTCCAGCCCCTGTCCAGCCTCTGTCCTTACACCACGGAGGCAAAAGATCAACCAACTGATGTGTTAATCTTCTCCTGATCTAATTTCTTTGTCTCTCTGGAAACCTTTCTGTCTGCTCAGGCCCAGTACTATGAACCTTTGAAGCCCACCGCGCTGCAGAAATTCCTGGCTCAAAAAAGGAAAACCACAAGCTTCATGTTAAAAGCAGCAGAGTATGATCAGGATAAGACTTCACTGATTATGACCAACAACCCCCTTCCCTTCTCAATCAACCAGGAAGAAAAGGACAGTGCACCAAAATACTTTCCCAAGGAGTTACTGCTCAAGGTAATGGGACCTGGGGAGGTTTCCTGGAATCCCAAACACAGATCCTGAAGAATTAGGAGTTAGTCTGGAGAAGGGAGCCATCTTAACATGGAGAATGGTGCTTGGGAAACTCTATCTTCCTTCTTATTCCTGGCCATATGCTTCACAAAACAGAATCTAAAGAGCCTGGGACATGCTCAGAATCAGAATTCTACAAGCTCGAGTCATGAAACTTCAGTGCAGGGAGAAAATGGGATTTTCATTGGAAAGTGCTCTTCTTTGGCTGAAGATATTTAGTGTATAATTAACAAAGGGTAAACTGGCCATTGGCTTTCTTGTTGAGAAGAAAGTAGCAAAAGAGGAATCAGGAAATGAGGAGTAAGGAACAGAAGTGAATATCTAAATGGAAAGGGAGTAAATGGTTGTGCTTTACACACATTGCTTTTGGGTGTCAGGAGAGGGGAAGAGGGAATTTACTATCACAGTAGCCAGACATTTGAAACTCTGTTATAGACTAAACAAGTTCAAATTCCATTCACTAAACAACTGCTGAACATACAGTAAGCTAAAAACCAGAATATAAAGATGTCCTGTATGTAAGATACAGGATAGTTTCCAGCTTGAAGGAACTTGGAGTCTACTAGGAAAGACGGAGCAATAAATGAGATATATAAAAGCAATTATAATATAGCAGGATATATAAATAATAGAATACACAAGATATAGAAGTAATATAATAGAGAATAGTATCTCTGTTGGGGAAAAGGGAATGATCAGGGAGGTGACCTGTGACAAAAGAATAGGAGAATATTCCAGTCAGAGGGAAGCGCAAAGGCATGAGGACATGAGAAAGTGCGGTGCATTCACGAAGATGTAAGAGAGTAAATGGCAGGAGATAAAAGGACATAATCAAATTTACATTTTAGGAATACCATTTTGGAAATTGAAGAAATGTGCATTAGTAATGGAAGAGGCATGTGAAAGATTAATTATGATATTAGTACAATAGTCAAGGTGAGAGATGCCGAAGACTTGAACTAAATTATCAGCTGAGAAGGGAAGAAAATTGATTTAAGAGATATTTAAGAATCAAAATCTAAAAAAGGTCTTGTCGGCCATGAGAGAGGGCCTAATCTTACAAGAACAAATTAAATGAGATAAATGAAAGGGCAATCAAAAGGATCTAATAGCAATTTGATGGTGGGTGTGGGATTACCCAAGACAGACCCTTACAATAATAAAATGTAATGAATTTGGAATTAGTGTTTCCTTAGTTGCTAGATGGATGGCAGTGAGAGATTCCTCTCCAAGTGGAAGATAAAATGCTAATATCCAATGGTATATACTGACAAAGGAGTTAATAAATAACTTGCCTGTGGTCTTTTGGGTGTGAAAATTTGTGCCTTTTGAAGGTAACTCAGTGGTCATTTCTCATGGTAGTGGGTCAAATATACACTGAGAAAAGGACAAATTTCAGGCCAGGATTGCCCTGCTTATGGTAGAGAAGGAAATACAAGGCTATTGTGTAACCTGGATACGAGAAGAGCTTTCTTACAACAGCCAGCACTTTGTGAACCCTTCAGGTCAGATGCAGAACCTAATCATGTTCATGAGCAAATTGTGATACCAGTAAATTGTATTAATGGACAGAGTTAAGGCTCCGATTGTCAAAGACTGGCACTATGGTAATTTTATGAGCCTGCCAGAACAAGTTCAAGAAGATTGAAATGCCCAGTATCTACAATGCCTCTTTAATATTCATGCTGCATCCCCTCCTTTCCTTGCTGGACAAATGTGACAATCTTTTGTAAATGTAGGATCATATACAAGAAAAGCATTCTTTGCTATGCCCAGGCACATATAGAAGGTGAGTATGGGTTCCAGTAGGCAAACTGTAGAACATACCAGATGTGTGTATTTCAGTGATTATTATTCGCACACCCCCTTCTAAGTGAAACTGTCCCTAACACAGTCTCCTGAAGATGGGAATGTCCTAAGAGATCCTATTTTGTACAACACGATCTTGTCTCTATGCCTAGGTGGGACTAGAGGGGGATACCAGAGCCAGTGAAGCAAAATTCATATGCTAGTTAGTGACCTCTGGTGTAGATTGGTACCAACCTACCACAACCTACAACCTACCACAACCAAAATACCTGAGCTAATCAGATTAGTGTTTCCAGGCACCTGAACTGGGAAATGAAAAGACTGAGGCAATGGGAACGAAAGCTGAAAGGACACATAGAGTGAGGCTGTGAAAGAATCAAACCATGAGGAAGAAGGGTGACATAGGGGCCATGAAAGTAGAGTATAGGTGGGTTGAAGGTATAGGGAAGTAGAAATAAAGAATCAGAAATTATAGGTAGAAAAAATATATATGTATACATATATAGAGAGAGAAAAGGTAAGGAGTGAACAAGAGAAGCAGCAAGCAGACAGGAAGAAAGAAGCAGAAACGTATTAGTGATATATTAGAGTGAACATGGTGGTCCTTAACTGGCGCTATCTTGGATTCTGAATAACTCTTCAGTTCCTGCTTTTCTGCTATGAGGTCCAGCTGTGCTAGATCTCTGCTCTTTTTATGGCTGGATGTTAACTATGTCTTAGTTCCTAGGCACATGTGCTCTTACCATAAAACACATACTAGTCGAGATAACTTGAATGGATTTCTGTTCCTTAAAACTAGAAGAGCTTAAAGAGAATGAGTTCAGAATTAAAAAGGCATGGTTCAGTAGCAGCAAGTATTAAAGACAAAAGGACTTTAAAATTCTGATAGAAAAATCTCAATATGTCAATTAGTTTAGTCATTACTTCATTCATTCAACAAATATTTATTGAGCACCTACTTATATTCCAGGCACTGTTAGGGCTGTTAGGGATACACCAGTTACTAAGCCAAAGTCTTTTCTCTAGCGAAGTTTAATTCTAATGAGGTAGACAGACCATAAGCAAGTAAACAATCACACAAGATAATGTGTAACGTGATAGGTTCCCACAACAAAGCAGGTTAAGGGGATGAAATGTGATGGGTGTGAGTGGCAATTTTAGATAGTGTAGTTACAGAAAGCTCTTAGACGTGGTGATAACTTTCAAATAGACACTTTAATAGGGTCAGGGGATGTGCCATGCAATTACTACATCTGGTGTATTGTTTTCATTTCAGATTGCTGCACATTGGGAAGAATATAAATTGTAACTTTCTCAAATAAGATAAATCAGGAAAATAAGGAAACTCAAAGCCATGTTACATGAACAAAAGTTCAAGATATTGGCAATGTTTAGCCTGGAAGAGTCAGAGCTTAGCAGGAATATGATGGATTTCTTTAAAATTTTTAAGGACTTTGTGGAAGAAGGACTAGATTTGTTCTGTTTGGACTATAGGGTAAAAGTTACAGGGAGATGGCTATTGACTGATCAAAGATGAAATAGATTGGATTTTTTTTTTTTTGGTATAGAAAGATTAACCATTTGATAGATTGTGAAGAAGATGTGAGTGTCAGATGAACAGTCATTAATAGATTGGATGACTTTTAAGATTCTTTCCAAAAGTCTTTGATCCTTGACCTTTAGTAATAATGAAGTTATTATCTCACAAAACATCCCATTCCATGACATTTTCATTGCAGACAGAGAATGGAATATGAATGAGGCAGGCTGCTCCAAGAAAGGAATGTAGAATCTTGTGGATCTATTTCCCAATTTATTGCCAAATGTTTGATTTCCCAAGAAAGCCACTAACTGAATCCTTCCCCAATATGGGTAACTTCTTCCATTCACTTTCAAGGGTCAGGAGGCAAGTTTAATCAATTACTTAGGAAACTGACCAGTCTTTGGACAAGTCATCTGGCAATAAAACAAATTAAGTATTCTTCTACTCCAGGAGCTGCTTCCTCTGATTCTAGTGTCTGAGTTCTCACTTCCCTCTCTGACAGGTTTTGTTGCCTCATTTTAGGGGGACTGAAACTTTGCCCAGGAACTTAAATTCAGCCTTTAAATCCCAAGGGACTCAGCTCTCTTCCTCACTCTTTTTCCCTCTGCTACAGGAAAGTTATCATCAGCACAAATCCACCAAGAACCTATGCCTGCCCCTGATGCCTCAGAAAAAAAAGTTAAGATCTGGGCTGAAACCAGTCTTCCCTCTGACACAGTTGGACGATTCTACATCCAAGCGGGAACAATGGTTTAGGTGAAGTCCTGGCTCTTCTTGTTCTCATTTTCTTTCCTATCTTTGCCTTATTCTTGTTACTGTCTCTTTTCAATACAACTTAACAACATACTCTTTGATTGTAGGGAGCATGTACAACTGTATGATGATAAGACACAGCTTCCCTACTTGACCCTCAACCTCATTTACACTCTAATGAAAGAGAAATCGTAATGAAAAACTAAGGTTTTCCACTCACAAGGATTTTAAGAGTGAAGAGAAATATTGAAAGATCTGTGCTTTGAGAAAACAGAAAAAAATGTACACTCAATGTAAGTTAAGGACTATAGCACAGGAACAATGTGCTATGAGAACACAAAGACAAAAGAGGTTTTATTTGAAACTAGTTATAGGAGCATCCTATATCTAGTTTAGGGAGGAGATTCTGAAGTTCCTTCAGAGCTTACAGCGCTTAGTTCAGAAGCATCTCTTCCCACTGAACAATACTCCCACTCTGTACCCATCAATAGCCTCTTGTCATTGTTCCTTCTTCTCCTTTAAAATCTCTGACAATACATAGCCAACTTTAAAGTGACTGGTTCCTTTAAACCCCCTGCCCTAAGATCTACTAAATGAATTTTCTTTGTTAAGGTTTTCCACTGACAATGATTTCAAGAGTGAAGGGAAATATTCGAAACAATGTGCTTTGAGGAAACAGAAAAAAATGTACCCTCGGCTCAACTTTGCTCCAGTCTGTGAAAGAGATATGAGGAAAGATGGTAAGCTCCTCTCTTCCAAAGCAATGGCTTACTGGACTGAGATGTGGGCTAGAGGCAGAATCTATGGGGATTACAGATGTGGGCAAGTTGGCACCTCTTGTGGTAGTTCTGGGGACTGTTTTTTCTTGTAGCATGGAAGCTAATAACTCCTAGAGGCTCCAGTGGTACTAAGCTTTGGACTCTGTTTAAATCCTCAAATTTCAAGAAAGCTCTAGCATAGTGTTTCCCAAACTACATCATCTACCACTTTAATAGTTTTTGCCATATTGATGGATTATTTGCTCTATTATTCATTTAGCATTTTTCTTTACAACAATTTTAAAAATTCTTATCGTATTTAATACTACATCATTGACACCATGATTTTGATATATCATGATAATTACATATTTTTTTCTGACACACATCAAATCAAACTTATAATAATTAAATTTTAAAATGTTTATCTATGTACCACCTAGAACCACCTAGTGGTATGCATATTATACTTCGGGAAAATTGCTCTAGAAGGGCCAAAGGATAAATCTGTAAGTCTCAGAGGTCCACAGGTCTTTTTGGGGTTAGGGTAGGGCATGGGGTGGCAGGAATTTGGAATAAAGTTGCATGGAAAAGGGTGCAGTGAAAATCCTCCTAACATATTGTCATTCATTTAGCAGCATTTATGGAGTAGCTACTAAGTGTTAGACACTTATCAAGCATTAATAATAGCACTTTCAATATGTGTGAAAGAGGTAGACCAGATCATAAAGGGCCTTGTATATTATATAAATAATCATTTGGGTTTTATCCAGTAGGCAGCTGAGATCCACTGAAGGATTTCAGAGCACTGATACACATTTGTGTATTAGATGTATAATTGATGGATCCTTAGACTTCACCACCTCATGGCTTCAAGATAGGGTCCATTTCTCCTACCAGGTTTCTCTCCTCAAGCAATTTCTGAGGTTCTCTAAGGTATCCTCACCTGTTCCACAAAGCCATCCTCGTGATCACTTAACACCTTTGCCCGCCTTCCTCAGCCCAAACATCCATGATTCCAGAAGCGTGAGGTCATATCGTGCCATCCCTTAACTGGCTTCTTCAGGATTCTCTGCTTCTGCTTTACCTATTTGCCACCCCACCCCACCCCACCTCTACTACTGCTTCCCTTATACTCCCCATATACTGTATGGCTAAAACCAACCTGTGGTATTAAACAAAACTTCACAGATATAGAAGAAAGCTGAAAAGCAGAGAGTGATTTACCTTGCTTTAAAAGGGGCTACACTTAGGCTCAACCTCAAGCCCAACCCCAGTTCCCTCATACTTCCCAGCAGGCCTCCAGCACATTACCCATTGTTGGGAATCTCTGGGCTTGCTACTTTGTCACTGCCTCGGCTCCCAGTGCCCCAGGGCCAAGGAAGAGGAAGAGGATCTCTCCCTTCCCAAAGTCTGTTCATTTTCAGCCCCAGAATAAACAAGTGCAAACATCTATTTCCTTTAAGGGAAGCCCCACCTACAAAGTCTGGTTTGAACTTTATAAGCCAGATAAGGCAAACATAATAGTTAATAGTATGTTTAGTCAAGTTGGAGTTAAATCTTAAATGATACCATATGTAGGATATCCACAGTTCATCTTGAATCAATATTTGGGGGAAAGAATTTCTCTAGAATCTAATCTAGGGTAGAATTTCTCTAATTTTGCAAGGGCCTAACTCTGTTAAGGATACATTCAATTTCTTTTTCTAAACAGAACACTTAATATCTCAGTCTGCAGCATCTATTAGATTCATGGTGAATCTACAGTTTCTCTCAAGAAAAATGAGTGGATACTTATGTATCAAAAGAGCCCATTATGGTACATTTCCTAAACAAAGGCAGTCTGCAGGGAAGTTGTACCAATGTCTCCATGTCAAGCAAAAGAAAGAGCTAGCAACTCCCTCTTCCCCCAATAACGTTTCATGTTTACCAGGCATCCAAATAAAGAAAGACGTAGAGAACAGTTTGGATGGGGGCCATAAAGACTAGTTAAGAGGCTGTCCAAAAGGCAGATAATAGGACTTGAGCTAAGGTGACAGCAATAGGGACAAGGGAATAGATTCAGGAGACATTTACAAGGCATACATAATGTATCCAAAAAGTGGGGAAGGATGGGAGCAAGAAGGTCCCACAATGGAAGATTCCAAAGAGCATGCAGAGATTGACAGAGAATCTGTATAAAGTGATGTCACAGAAAAAGTTTCTTAGTCACATTCTCAGACATGAGAGCAGAAAATCAGCAAACACTTTTAAAAAAGGCTAAGAGGAACATGAATATACAAGTGAATGCACATTAACTTAAGTGTTAATATGGTTTCAGAAGGGATCATTTGAAAGGGGTGGGATTATACAAGGAAGCCTCTTAAACTGGCATTGTGTTTTCAACTGAGTTTTGATGAAGGGAGTCCAAAATTATAAAGAAGGTGAGGAAAGGTAGCCCGCGGTTCACAATCTGCACTCTTCCTAACAGTAAAGACTAGCTTTCTCGTCTCTCCAACTGGGTCTCTTTGATGCCTCCATTAAGTATGGTTCTAGTACTTTGGAAAATCACAGGTGTCCTGTGTTTTGTCCTAGTCTCCAAGAAGTCAGAGAGTGAAATGCCGAAGTCCAAGGTGACTTGGGAACCACTAACCCTCTCGACGCTCCTGGAAGAGAAGCCCACCAGAACCGTGCCGGGGGAAAGCGCCTTCCGCAATGGAAGGGCCCAACAGTGGATTATCAAAAATGCCACTGTCATTCAGTGACCACAATCCCTTCAGGCCTCCCGCCTCGCTCTCCAGAGACCGAGGGGCCTGCAGAAGTCGCAGCCCAAATAAAACCACACACATTCCAGCCTCAGCACGTGTGGGCTGCCGGGTCGCGAGCAAGGTGGGCCCCGTGAGCCAGTGGGGACAGCACCTGGCCCCGCCCCTGCCCGGCAGGGGAGGGCGTGGCTGAGTCCCCAGGGGGCCGGGGCAACCGCGACGGCCGGGGAGGGCGGGCCTTGGCCCCGAGTGACGGCGCGACGGCCCAACCCGCATGAGGGCACGGGGCCGGCCTTCCTGCAGCCTCTTCCGCTCGCCGGCTGCGGCGCCTGGGACGGTTGCGGTGGGTCTGGGCGCTGGGAAGTCGTCCAAGATGATTAAAAAATTCGACAAGAAGGACGAGGAGTCTGGTACGCGCGGGGCTTCTGGGGCCCACCCTCAGCCTCGGGGGCCCTTTCCCCACGGCCGCCGCCACCTGCTTTCCGGGACGGCGGGGCTGGGGGCGTGGGCGCTGCTGTGCCGGGGGGCCGGAGTTGGAGCCGGTCCCTCCCCTCCCCTCCGCGCCTGCCGGGGTCCCGTCCGTAGCCCCTCCCCCGGGCGCCGGAGCCTCCTCTAGGGCCGCGCGCTCCTGTCCCGGCGCCCGCGCGCAGCCTCGGGCAGCTCGGCGGCCCCGCCCCCGTCCCGGTCCCTGTACCGGTCCCTGTCCCCTCCCTGGTGCAGCCCCTCCAAGCCTCCTCCGCCGCTCTCGGCTGGCCCCCCGACTGGGCGCGGAGTGCGTACGCGCGTCTCGGCGGCGGGGGCTGCTGTCAGGGTCAGGCCCCGAGGGCGTCTGGGGTTGGCGGGACAGTGTGTGTGTCTATGAACTTTGAGGTGCCTTGTGCCTTACAGTCTTCCTGGGGGCCCTTGGCTCTACCTGGTTCCCAGGGGGCAAGTCTGTCCCGTGGGACAGCTGGTTGACTGCTCAGGCGTCCCGAAGTCACTTGCGTGTTGATACATGTCTTTGGTCCCGAGCAAATGGGGAAGATGCCAAGCCTCCTCAAAAAGAAAAAAATCTCAGTGTTCGATAGCTGCTCTCTTTTGTAGCTCTACGTCTGTGAATTCTGTGAAACTCTTCGTGTCTGCCTCTCAGTAAATGTTAGAAACACGTAAAATAAAAGAGTGCTTATCTTTAGGGAAGTCAAAAGTGCCCTATCACAATCTCATTAATCTCGGTTGTGGAAATGACATACTTTTAACATTCATGGAGAAAGAGGGCAGGGAAAGAAGACTCCTTCTGGACAGAGTTCCTGGAAAAGCGAAGTCCAGGCTTACAGTACGGCAACGTACAGAGCTAATACCAGAATCAAAATTTTTTTTCATTCAGTTTATATGCATGTTAGTAGTGACTGTCACTGTGGTATCCAAGTGGTCACGTCACTTAGGTGAGATTTCCTAAGCATCCAGTACCCTCTAGAAGGTATGTAAGTTTGTGTAGGATAGCTATTAAAGATATTTGTTTGTCTTATAATATAGGTAGTGGCTCCAGTCCTTTCCAGCATCTGGAGAAGAGTGCTGTCTTACAGGAGGTATGACTTGGAAGTATATGGTGCTCCTTCTTTTCTATTCCATTTTAGAATGGTGTGCAGAGAATCCTGGGATACTATGATCAGGACATCCAAAACAAGGAATGTAACAAAGTTCAGAGAATTTAGACTTGAGGGAAAAGGGAGAGGGGTAATTGTCAGAGGAGAATCTAGAACTTAGAGAAGTGCAAAGATATGCAGGCTCTGCCACGTGTTGGGAATTTAAAATGTCAGAAGAGGTTTAGTGCAAGGTTATTGAAAGAAGTTATAGATATTAAGCTCATTGTATTCATGTGATATAGATAAATATTGTGATTCTTGTTTAAAAGATAAAGCCCATAAAGTTGGAAGTAGTTGACCTAAGGGAATGAATTAGAAAGTGTAGAATGGAAAATCAAGGCCTCATCTGATAATTTATTCTATACTATAGTAAATTGGGAACTGTAGACAGCTAACATTATTTGGATATGGTGAATCAAAATAGTCTCTATTAAAGTTGATTTGCTGTAATCTGTGATAGAAAAGGTAGCAAATACACTATATATAACAATGTTTTTATGTTTCTGTAGGCTCGTATATTCAATGAAACTCCTATTAATCCAAGAAGATGTTTGCATATTCTTACAAAGATTCTTTACTTACTGAACCAGGTAAATTGTTTTGATTTTCCTCAGCTTTGTGTCCTGGAATAAAAATGTATAACATGCAATAAAGTACTTTCTGGAAAGTATAATTATTTATTTTAAATTCACTTAATTTTAACATTGACAGTGTTTGGTTAGCAAAATAATATGTAAAACTTCTTGAGCACAAGGACTATGACATATACAGGTTGAGTATGCCTTATTTGAAATACTTGGGACCAGAAATGTTTCATATTTTTTTTTATTTTGGAATTTTTACGTTATGCTTAAGGTTTAGCATCCCTAATCTGAAAATCTGAAATGGTCCAATGAATGTTTCCTTTCAGGGTCATGTTGGTGCTCAAAAAGTTTCTGATTTTGGATTTTTGGATTAGGGATGCCCAACCTGTACATTTTTATTCACACTGTGTACATAGTGATTCACAATAAATTGCTCGGTTTTAATTTAATGAGTACTAGTTAGAACATATTGTTTACATGTGTTTAGAGATCTTTATGTCCCTCTGAAAATAGAGTACAAAATCAGATAAATTCCATATATTTTATCTTTTAATTTTTGTATAATAGTGGTGTTTCAAAGCTTTAATTTTAATATTCAGATTTTATGTTTATTATCCCTGTTCCACTGTTATAGCATTATGATTCTGGGCAAGTAACTGTTCTGTGCCTTAATGTTCTTTTCTGTAAAAGGGGTTTAAGATAATACCTGTTATATAAAGTCATAATGATTAAACGAGATAATAAATGTAAAGCACTGATAATAGTACTGAGCACATAGTAAGCATTTAGGAATAATTTTCCTTCAGTCATGCAGCAAATACTTATTGCATGCTTGCTGCGTCGTATGCACTGTTCTAGGCATTAGCATAGCATAACGACTATTATGCTATGTACAGACAAACTAGCAAAAATATTTGCACTCAGGGAATGTAGGTTCTGCTTGCTGTTATTGTTATTAATTTGATTTTTCCTTAGGGTTTTTTGCCTCAGACTTTAAAATCTCATGAAATGTCTAGGGCCTTAGAAAATATGATTTTGCTTTATGGAGTTATATTCCCTCAGTCTCTGTAGTGAACTGGTTCCAGGACCTCCTGTAGATACCAAAATCCGAGGGTGCTTATGTCCCTGATATAAAATGGTGTAGTATTTGCATATAACCTGTGCACATTCTCCCATATACATTGAATCATCTCTAGGTTACTTATAATACCTAGTACAATGTAAATGCTATGTAAATAGTTGTTATGCTATATTGTTTAGGGAATAAGAATAAGGAAAAATCTGTATGTGTTCGGTACAAACACAATTTTTTTTTTTTAAATATTTTCAATCTGAGATTGATTAACACCATAGATTCAGAACCCAGAGGCCTGGAGGGCCAACTATATATATGTATATGTAGATACACACAGTTAAATATACACACATACACATATATACCATATGTCTCTGGTGGTTTACATGTGGTGCTAAAATGATTGTGGTTTCCAGTTTGAATTCCAGGAGAACATTTTATCTTTACCATGTTTTGTGACTAAAGACCTTATCCAGAGATTTAATAAAGTTTTGCTGTTTCCAAATGAAGACTGAGTAAAAAGCACATACTTTTAGATAAAATATATCTGTTCACAAACAACATAATCCCTCTGTGGCAGCATATTAGAAACATTTAAGGCAAAGTCAGTTTGATAGCACACATGTGTCCAAGTTGGCTAAATCCAATATATAAACAGTTTCAAATAGTCAAAGTTGATTCAGAGTAGCAAATATTTTTATATTGGTCAATACCTCTTTCATGGGGCAACTCATGTTGAAACATTTAATTATCTTGATAAGGAGATTACTAAGCACAGCATAAACACAATTAACTACATAAACAGGTTTGAGAACATTTGTTTTATCTCTTTCCCTAGTTCTTGGTAGAGCTTTATGGAAAGATAATTTTAAATTTCTACCAGAGTTGACATATCCATATGTTCTCTGAGTTTCAAGTAATAAAATAGGAACTTAATGTTTTCCAATATAACCAAAAAGCACATAGGCTTCTGGTTATTCAGTAAATATTTATGAAAGAAAGAGAAATCTCTTGCTGATGAGCAAGCTGGATACTCTGATTTAAGTAGTTGTAAATTTCTTATGCTTTGTCTTTCATCCTAAACTTTCAGTGTTTTCATCAAAATTTATTATACCCATGGCAAATAGATTGAAGACTAGTTATATTTTATGTGAAATTTGAAAACTGAAATCTGAAACTCTGAAAAGTGATTGAGATTGCTTTTAATGAAGAAATTAAATACTGAAATGATAATATTTTGGGTAATTTGTGATCTGAAATGTTTGGAATATTAGTGAAATAACACCTTGCTACTCAGAAAATGTGGTTCCCTGATCAGGATTTGCATCTCTGGGAGCTTGTTAGAAATGCAGAATCTCAGGCTTTACCCAGAGTCACTGAATTCGAGTCTGCATTTTGGCAAGATCCCTGGATGATTTGTTATTCACATGAAGGTTTGTGAAACTCCTATCCAAAGCATGTTTTTATGAGCTTGAGCCAATATTGAGATCATAGCAGTCCCTTACACCTTATTTTGTTTATATGATCAACCTGATTCCTGCCCTTTTGGTTGGTCCCCTTTTTGCCATGTTTGCTGGGATTCCAAATAGATAGTTCTTTATATAATAGTGTAATATTTATTATGCTCCTGCGACATGTTAGGCATTATGCTGGGCATTAGATTATAGAAATGTACAGTGTAAGATCTCTCCTCTTAGGTGCTATCTTATTCTGATTAGAAACTGCTTACTCCCATTTTCGACCTCCTTTTAAATCACAGTTCTTTAGGGAAATTTAAAATGTTTCTGCGAAAAGGTTAGAGACCACTATTCCAGAAATTTTAGGCATAGTATGTGATACTGAATTATTTTAAATAAAGAGTAGATAAATGGTCATGTGGGTTTACAAATTGAAAGTCAGAAAAATCACGGAGGCAGAACATTTTCAAAGAGATTTTTTTCCCAAGTTCCAAAAGATTTTTGCAGAAATAAAGAGAAGATCCTTATATATATAATTTAAGTTTAAAAATTTGTTTTTAATTGTACTTAGGGTGAATACTTTGGAACTACAGAAGCTACAGAAGCCTTCTTTGCAATGACTCGATTGTTTCAATCTAATGATGTAAGTCTTTTTTTTTTTTATTCTTTTAGGATGAAAAAAGCTCCTTTTATTTATTTTCCTCAGAGAACTTAGAGTGTTCCAAATTAGCTTGAAATGCTTGAAATGTTTAAAATTACTTAAAAACTGTTTATTTTCATAAAATTTATAAATGCTCATTAAAGGTATGTGAAAACAAAAGAATTAAAGTACATGGTATAAAGCTGTTCGTCCGTAGATCTACCTGCAGTAAAAACTGTTAATACCCAGCTTATGGTGTGACAGTGCAGAGTGGACTGGTATAGAAGTTAGTGCACATAGCTACCACATCCGTCAGTTCTTAGTCAAATTTCTGGTGGGCCTGGGGCTGCTGTTGGTCTGGCTGTTGGGCAGGCAGTTGAGAAGAAGAGCTGGACATGGAGTGGGGAAGGGGACATGGAGTAGGAAAAAAGAAGAGTGAAGACAAACTAAACCTGCCAGCACCTCTGCATCTGTCTCTCCTTACCTTAAACCACCATGACCTTCAGAGAGCATCATGGCTGCTGTTTCTCTTCTAAATCTGTAACTTCTCCATCTTCTAAACATGGCACATATTTTTCTTTTGCCTAGCTCTAACGCAGAACCATATGAGGAAGGGGATTCTGGGATATATATTTCCCAGCTTTCTGTTAACATACATTGGCCAAATCTTGCAGTTCTTTTGGTGTATATTACATATCATCAAAGGTCACATTTTGTGTCCAACCTCCAGGACCTCCTGAGATTTAAGTCTGGTTATGGGTCTAGATAATGAGAGGCTTTAGGAGTAGATCTTCAGGAAGATGAGCAGTCCCTTGTAAGGCAACTCTTTCAGGGGAGCCATTACACACTCTTCAGACAAAGGGAGTCTAATTTTCTCAGACATGAGATGCAGGACTGCTTCTACTAGCAAAGGATGCTTGACAGAATTTAGGGATTCATCAGAATCTGCCCATATGTCCCCATCCTAATTTTCAGGGCCCTACTCCTTCCCTAACTTTAATATAAGATGTCCTGCAAGAGTTTGAATTGAATTTGCATTGTAATTCAGCCACCTGCAGGATATGCTTTTCAGAAATTTCAGCTGTGTAGCCACATTACATGAGGCTTTCTATTAAGGCAGTTACAGATTTCTGGTCCCTTACCCAGACCTTGAAGTTTGCATTTAAAACTCTGAGTTCATCATTTTCTTTTCCCAAGAAAAGAATTCTTCACTATACCCAGAAGCAACTAATTAACCCATTGTACAACTTATTTTTATAAAATCTTCTATGGCAGCAACTACTTAGTTACCCAAAGCTTTGTCTTCTATAGGTCCTTGTTAGCAGATGATAATTTAAATATTTTGCTACTGCATGCTATGGACTACTAGTGTCCCTTTACCACTGGAAACAGGGTTGTTAATGCCTTTAATCAAATCAGAGAAGCGATTTCTGGTTAGTATCTTTAAGGTCTTGTTTCCTTTTAACCATTTCCTGTTCCAGAAATTCAGGGTTCAATCAGGGAAACAGAACCACTGGGAAGATTATGGAATTCAGTATTCATCAGAGGACTTAGACCAGAAAACGAGACATTTCAGGCTGCTGGAGTGGGGCTCAGAGTGGGGCTGTTACAAAGTCATGGAAAGCTGTTGCCTTTTTGTGGCTCTCGTTTTGCAGCCAAGTGTCTGGTGGCAGGCCCAAGTTTGCTGTTGCTCAGAGGGCTGGCAGTTGGGAAGAAAAGCTGGACATGGAGCAGGGAAGAGGATGCAGAGTAGGGAAGAAACAGAGTGAGGACAAACTTGAAGCTTCTAGCACAGAGGTTTGTGTTAAGAAAAAATATGAAATAGTTTTCTAGGAAGTGGATTAGGGAAAGCAGGACTGTTGGATAGGACTAATAGCCTGTTGAAGTTAGTGCTCATAAATTTAAAGTATTACCAGGCAGCATGGTGAATGTTCTTCTCCAGCTATAGGCTGCAGATTAAGGCATGGAAGGGTTAGAGATTGGATTTAATCAGAGTTGAAGTTTTGCCAAATTAGTAAACGCGGGGGGGGGGGGAGAAAAGAAGTCAAATGATTGAAATATTGAATATGGAATCAATCATTAGGAGGGAAGTAAGAACAGGGGCTGACAGGGACAACAAAATGTTGATAAAATCAATGGATTGTAGGTCACGATGGAGTGAAAGTATTGTTGGAGTCAGGAGTAGTGGTTGGAGAGTGAGATACTTAGAAATAAAATTGGAAGGGTACTGTTGTTGATACAGGCTGTGACAATGGAAGTGGGTAATTGCTGTAGGAGGGAGGACAGGATCATTGCAAAAGAGGAGGTTAAGGAATGAAGAGTTTTAGAGATATCATCTGTGTGGATATTAGAATCATCAATACTTACTTCTGAGATAATATTGGAGAGAGTGACAGTGAACAAGGTACTAATATTTTTTAAAAATAAGAGAAGAGACCTGGGGTCTATATATGCAACCAGGAATGCTGGTGATACAGTCTCGGGGCATAAGCCAGAGATTTTTAGAGAAAGAGGTGCAGTGAAAGAAGGCGGTACAGCAATTTTGAATAAGGCAGAGAGGATCAACTTGGACAGCTTCCCTGTCTGTAGGCCTATGGATCACAGCCACCATTTGAAAGGGCTTCAGGAGAATCCTTAGGGGAAAGTGAGGTTTCAGTTAGAGAAAAAGATGGGAACATTCAGAGAAGAGTTAGAGGATACAGGGGATTTTGCTGATGAAAGTGCCAGAGAACATGAAGGAGTTGTTCGGAATTTGTAGAAGGATGGAAAATAGAGTCAAATAAGGTGCTATACCCAGCTGCAAGGCAATAAGTGTCCAGGTTATGAGTAATGACAAGGATATTTTAGGCTTTTTGTAGTGACTGAGGTAAGTAGCTATGTACAGCATGATATGATTAGTTTTGATGGTCCCTTAGGCAGAATATGGAATGGAGGGAGTGATTGTTTTGGAGGAAGGAGAGGTAGAGATATTGCCAGCAGCATGTGGAGCTCCTTGTCCCGGCGTTACCGTACCCGAGGGTAATTACTGTCTTCAAGTTGGTATTCTTCTATCTTTGTTTATTTATGTGTATCACATGTTTGTATCTATAATCAATACTTAGTATTTTTGTGTTTTAAAATATAGTATAAATCATATCATCTTCATATTATTTTGCAGTTTTTTAAATTAATAGATGTTTGGGATTTATCCACTTGTTCTATGTACTGCTACTTTATTTGGTTTTGCTGCTGTATGGAATCCCAATGTGCGAATATACAGTAGTCCTATTTATTTATCCATTCTCCCATTGGTGGATATTTAAGTTCTCACATTTTAGCTATTACAAATAATATTGCATGTTTATATACATAGTGATGATTTTTCCGGAGTAGATATTACAAGTGGAATTTGTAGGTAATGCTTGTTACTTGATCTTGTCAAATTGATCTTTACAGGGATTGTACTTACTTACCTAGACATTGCTCCAAATCCTCACCATTTCTCATTATCAGGCTCAAATATTAGCCATTTGGAAGAATGTGAAATGGCATCTCTTTGTGGTTTTAATTTGTATTTTCATGATCACTGCTGAGGTTGAAACTCTCTTTAAATGTTTAGTAGCCATTTTGCTTCCATCCTCTGAATTGCCTATTCATATGTTTTGTTCATTTGTATTCTTCCTACTGATTTATAGGTTAAATTTTTTTGAAGTATTAGTCTTTTTAAAAATAGAATGAACTTTATTGAATATAACTTACATACAATAAAATTCACCAATTCAAAGTGTGTAATTCGATGAGTTTTGAACATGTACAGAGTTGCAGAACCACCACCACAGTCATGATATGGAAACTTTTTACCACCCTAGATAGAATGTGCCCTCATATCCCTTAGTTATCCGTCCCCTGCCCCTACCTCTGCACCTAATCTGCTTTCTGACAACATAGTCTTCGCATTTTCTAGGATTTCATTTAAATTTAATTATGCAGTGTATAGTCTTGTATGATTTTTATGTCTTGTTTCCTTCACTTAGCTATGCTTTTGAGATTGATCCAAGTTTTTATATATATCAGTAGTTAGTTCCTTTTTTATTATTGAGTAGTATTCTACTGTATGGAGGTAATCTGATTTATCCATTCACGGATTAATTAATATTTGGATTATTTCTGGTCTACAGATATTATGAATAAAGCTGATAAAAATATTTAAGTACGTGTGTTTGTGTGAACCTGTGTTTTTGTTTCACTTTGGTTAGTATCTAGAAGTGGCATTGTTGGGTTTATAGTTCCCTAATAACAAATATATTTAAGCATCTTTTCGTGTGCTTGCTTGCCATCTGTATATCTGCTTTGGTGAAGTATCTGTTAAAATCTTTTACCAGTTTTTAAAAACCGAGTTACCTTCTTAATGAGTTATAAGTTATTCTTCATATATTCTGGGTATGAGTTCTTTATCAGATAGGTGTTTTGTAAATATTTCCTCCCAGTC
>NW_012155396.1:5719749-5724324 GCF_000956105.1 Propithecus coquereli | reverse complement strand
ATAGGATGGCAGATATAGACCCAAATAAATCATTATCTACAGTAATGTAAATGAACATTTACAAAAAATCAACTATATACTGAGCCATAAAGCAAGACACAACAAATTTCAAAGGAATGAAATCATATAGACTGTATTCTTTAATTACAATGCAATAGTTTTGGAAATTAATAGTAAAAGAATAACTAGATAATTCACCATGTTTTGATATTGAGAACTTATTTCTGTTTTGTTTCCAGCCATGATAAAGTAAATGGGCTGGATTCATCCTGCTACTGTAAATACCTAGGAAAGCAAACAAAATATACGACACAACAGTTTTAAGACATTGGATAACAGACATCCCTGAACTGTGATCTGAAGAAGGGAAACAAACAAGGTGAACCCTGAGATTGCACTAGTTCACTGCCCAGAGGCACATTACAGGCCTCACTCAGTCCAGGAAGGCAGGCTGAAGAGGAGCCTAGCTATCTTTCTGAGTTAGGAAAACAGATAGAGGTTGGGGAATCCAAGAAAGCTTGAATTTCTAGGGCAGAGTACCAAAGAAGAAGGAGCCAGAGAGAAAGGGATGGAGGGAGATGGAAGGAGGAAGGGAGGGAGGGATCCAGTGGTCTGCTGAGGACTATCCCTTGAATCTTTGGATAAAAACTGGTCTGTGTATATATAAAAGGAAACTACTGTACCGAAGGCTAACAAAATAATCAGAAGAACACAGGATTGAGAATAGTTTATATTCCCACCAGTGAGAATGGAAAGACCTTGTCATGCGTAAGACATCTGGTGTAGTTCTCAGAAGGGTATCACCTAAGTAAGGGGCATATATTAGCCCTAGACTAAAGCTTTAAAAAGGTTAACAGTAAACCTCAATAATAAAAAACTGAGAGCTGGGTATGGTGGCTCATGCCTGTAATCCTAGCACTCTGAGAGGCCGAGGTTGGAGTATTGCTTGAGCTCAGGAGTTCGAAATCAGCCTGAGCAAGAGTGAGACCCTGTCTCTACTAAAAATAGAAAAAATTAGCTGGGCATGGTGGCCCGTGCCTGTTGTCCCAGTTATTTGGGAGGCTGAGGCAGGAAGATTGCTTGAGTTTAGGAGTTTGAGATTGCAGTGAGCTATGATGATGCCACTACATTCTAGCCTGGGTAACAGAGTGAGACTCAGTCTCAAGGGAAAAAAAAAAAAAGGAAACTGATCCCAGTAACCTACCCTCATGACAGAATAAGGTTCAATACTATGTAGAAGAATATAACAAAATTCAGCCCTTAACAAGATAAACTTCACAATGTACAGCATCTAATAAAAAATTACCAGGTGTGCAAATAAACAGGAAAATATTATCCATGACCAGGAGAAAAATGGATCAACAGACATAAACTCAGATATGATAAAGATGATGGAACAAGCAGATAATGGCAGTAAAACAAATATTGTAAACATAGTCTACATGCTTAAGCCTGTATAGAAGACACAGGTAGTATATGCCTCATCCATGGAGAGGATTCAGAATAGTAGGTGTTTTCTCATATTTCAAACAGATTATCTAGGAGAGAATGCTGGGATTCACCAAGGAAGCCACAGTAAGGAGTGGGTAATGAGAGGGTTTAGGGCAACTTGCCTGGCCGGGAGCTGGCTAACAGCCAGGAGAAACTCCTGGATGGAATGAAAGTAAGAGAGAAGGCCTCAGGGCTCCACTCTTTGAGGCGAGCTTTTATAATCTTGACTGCAAGAGAACCCCCATGAAGGTCTTGGGCCTAACATAGAGAACTGCTTGAAGATTGCACAGAGACACTGAAGACACTGAAGATTGCACAGAGACACTTGAAGATTGCACAGAGACAGTCAGAAGGGGAACTCATGCGGAATCCCACAGGCACCTGATCCTAGAGCAGCTTGAGCCAGGTGCCATTCTGAGAGCCTAGATACCAGGGAACTGCGGGCATGCCAGCAGCCACTGTGTGGCTATGAGGAGGGATAGAGGAGCCCAGGTGCTCCCATGCACCCCTAGGAAGGTCTCCACTGCCCTGCTGTGGGCTGCCAATAGACTGAGACATGTGCAGGGCAGCATTTTCCACAGTTTCTCACCCATACTGCCTGACTGGGTGGGCCCCTAGCCTTTCTGGTCACAGGTCCAAGCTGTCATTTAGTGAATTTGACACTGGGTGATCCCCTGCCCTTAGGCTGAGTTTGGGCTTGAAATGGCTGTAGCCCCACCTGGCTAGGGGAGGACAGGGAAAACAGGCTTTCTAGCATGCCTCTGGGACAGTGCCCGCCATCCTGCAACCTGCTGCTGTGGGACTGAGTCTCAAGTGACCTGCACTCCCCAGTTTCCTCCCAGTGTAATCTGCCTTAGAAAGGCCCCACCCTCTCTGGCCAGAGGCCTAGGGTGCCATTGTGGGAGATTGAAGCCAGGCAGCACTCCACCCATGGGCTGAATTTGGGCTGACCCAGGCCTGTCCAGCTGAGGAGGGACAAGAGAGCCCAAGCTCTCCTACACACATCTAGAACAATTCCTACCACCCTGCTGTGGACTGCAGTGAGACTGAGATGCAAGTGGATGGTCCCCCCACCCGAAGCATCTTGCCCACACTGTTTGCCTGGAAGGTGCGCCACCCTCTCTCTGGTCATCACCCAACGTGCCAGTTTGGGAGTTTAAAGCTGGGCAGTGCCCTGTCTTCAGGCTGAATTTGGGCTGATGCAGCCTCACACAGCTGAGGAGGGGTAGGGGAGCCCAGGCTCTCTGACATACTCCTAGAACAATTCTCACTGCCCTAATAGAAGCTACAGTAAGACTGGGTTGCGAGTGGATGGCACTCCACCCTGCATCTTGCCCACACTGAAATAGGTCCCATCATCTCTGGTCACAGGCCCAAGGTGCTGTTTTGGGAGTTTAAAGCTGGGCAGCCTGGAATGGGATGTGGAGATGAGACTCCCCTCCACCAACCACATAAAGCTGTGCCTCTGCTCCCAAGCATGAACTTTTGGTGTGCGTGAGCTGTGGGACAACCAGTTCTAGGCTTGCAGCGGGGGATACACCCCTCTGCTCACTGCGCAGTGATTCTGCACGGAGCATGCAGCTCATTTCCCTCCCTTCATAGACAGGCAGAGTTTTTGCAGCTGTCTTGACCTGGGAATCTCAGCCCCAGGATTTCTACATCACTGGATCCACAACCAGTGCTCCTTAGCGCCCACTTGGACTGCAGCAGCCTTGGAGGACTGGTGGGTCCCAGGAGAACCACGAGTCTCTTGGAGGTTGGGCATTCAGGGCGTGCCACTTCCAGCTGAGAGGAGAGTGCAGCATATTAGAGGGCCCATTAGGACAAAGGGGACCAGGGCACCAGCTCCCCACCATTCAAGGCCTTCTTCGCCTCTCCTCCTCTGTCCACTGCTGCCAAGGCAGCCATGGCTGTTTCCACTTGGGAGTGGTGAGGGCTCAACAGGGGAAGATTAAGCCAGGACACTTAGGAGCAGATGCTCCACCTCTGACAGAGCACCTGTCACACCTAAGATTCCATGGAGCTTGGGGCACCTTTCCTTCCCTCTAAAAAGCCACAGCAAGTGGTTTCGTGTTCCCCAAGGACCAAAGGTACCACTTCTGCTGAGGGACGGTGGGGCTAGCTGTCCTCTCCTCAAGCTGCCCGTTTCTTCTGGGAGGAGCCCACTCTTCCTGGAGTCAAGTCCCTGCCCCAACCATACTTCTCCTGCTGGAGCATTTCAGCCACAACCCACAGCCAGCCTGGCAGCCCTGCACACAGCAGGTTCAGCTGCCTCCGCTGAGGCTGGGTTAGGGTGGGAGCTGGGAATCTGGGCACTTTTGTGCCCCCAAAGGACAAAGACCACTGTTAGGTCTGAGAGAGAGAGGTGTGAGCATTGTGAGCATCCCACAGCTGCCTGCCTCGGCTAATCTCGTTAAGAGGAGCCTACCACACTGCATCTGCCCTTCTGCCTGATCATTCTTCTGGAGCAGGGGATCACCCCACGCCTCACTGTCTCAGCCAGCACCTTAACTCGAGAGGCTTAAGGGCAAGTTTGCTAGCCCAGTCTTCGTCTGGTCCCCCCAGGACTCAAGCACACCATCCAGGGGCCTGAGATCTCAGGATTACCTAACCTAGTCCACCACTGCTGGCACCTGAACACCATCCCAGGGATGTGAGGTCCAAATGTCCCAAATTGCCAGCAGCATCACCGTGAGCACCTACTTGCATGAGCCAAAAGGCAATGTACTTCTTCCTCTCTACACAGAGCAGCAGAATTCCTGGCAGAGAAAAACAAGTGAACTGCAAAGCTACCAGTTTTGAGCTGAGGGAAGAGGTTTCAGATGAAACCTCTTATGCCACAGCGTAAGAACTCTGGCAATATGAAAAAACAGGCTCTCTCAACATCCCCAAAGGATCACACTAATTCTCCAGCAATGGACTTCAATCAAAAGGAAATTTTTGAAATGTCAGATGCGGAATTCAAAATATGGATTGCAAGTAAGCTCAGTGGGATCAATGAGAAACTTGAAAACCAACACAAAGAAACAACAACAACAAAATAATAATTCAGGACATGAGTGAAAAATTAATTAAAGAGATAAT
>NW_012155396.1:5712680-5718214 GCF_000956105.1 Propithecus coquereli | reverse complement strand
TCAATGACAAAATCAGATGGAAATTAAAAAATTTTTTTAATTGATTGACAATGGCAACACAAACTACCAAAATATCTGGAATACAGAAAGAGCAGTGCTAAGAGGGAAGTTCATAGCACTAAACGCCTGCATCAAAAGGATGGAAAGATCACAAATTAACAATCTAATGTCACACCTCAGGGAATTAGAAAAACAAGTACAAACCAAACCAAAAATTAGCAGAAGACAAGAAATAACGAAAATCAGAGCAGAACTAAATGAAATTGAAACCAGAAAAAAAAATCAATGAAACAAAAAATTGGTTCTTTGAAAACATAATAGACAGACCACTACCTAGATAAATTAAAAAAAAGAGAGAGTATTCAAATACTCTCAATCAGAAAAGAAAAAGGCGACATTACAACTAATACCACAGAAATATGAAAGATCATCCAAGACTGCTATGAACAGCTCTATGCACACAAACTAGAAAATCTAGAGGAAATGAATAAATTTTTGGAAACACACGACCTCCTAAGCTTGAATCAGGAAGAAATAGAAATCCTGAACAGACCAATAATGAGCAGCAAGACTGAATCAGTAATAAAAAAATCTCCCAACAATAGCAACAAAAACCTCTGGACCAGACAGATTCACAGCCCAATTTTACCAGACCAACGAAGAACTGGTACTTATCCTACTGAAACTGTTCCATAACATTGAGAAGGAGGGAATTCTCCCTAACTCCTTCTACAAAGCCAGTATCACCCTGATACCAAAGCCAAGGAAGGACACAACAACAAGAACAAACACTACAGACCAATATCCTTCCTGAACATAGATGCAGCAATTCTCAACAAAATACTAGCAAACTGAATCCAACAGCACATCAAAAAAGTAATTCACTGTGGTTAAGTGGGTTTCATCCCAGGGATGCAAGAATGGTTCAACATATGCATATCAATAAATGTGATTCACCACATAAACAGAATTAAAGACAAAAACCATATGATCATCTCAATTGATGCAGAAAAAGCATTTGATAAAATCTAGCACAACCCTTCATGATAAAAACCCTTAAACTAGGCAAAGAAGGAACATACCTCAAACTAATAAAAGCCATATATGACACACCCACAGCCAACATCAGACTGGGATAAAATTTTATAAAAGCATTCCCCCTAAGAACTGAAACAAGACAAGAGTGCCCATTTTCACCACTTCTGTTCAACAGAGTGCTGGAAGTCCTAGCCAAAGAATTCAGGCAAGAGAAAGAAATAAAGGGCATTCAAATTGGAAAAGAGGAAGTCAAACTATACCTGTTTGCCAGTGATATGATCTTATATCTAGAAAACCCTAAAGTCTCTTCTGAAGCCTCCTAGAATTGATAAATGAATTCAGCAAAATCTCAGGTTACAAAATCAATGTACACAAATCAGTGGCATTTCTATATACTAATAGCCAAGCTGAGAAATCAAGAACTCAATCCCATTTACAATAGCTGCAAAAAATATATAAATAAATAAAATACCTTAGAAAATACTTAACCAAGGAGATGAAAAACCTCTTCAAGGAGAACTACAAAACACTGATGAGAGAAATCGTAGACGACACAAGCAAGTGGAAAAGCATTCCATGCTCATGGATTGGAAGAACCAATATTGTTAAAATGTCTGTACTGCCCAAAGTTATCTACAGATTCAATACAATTCCTATCAAAATACCAATGTCATTTTTCACACAATTAGAAAAAACAAATCTAAAATTCATATGGAACCAAAAATGAGCATGAATAACTAAAGCAATTCTAAGCAAAAAGAACAAATCTGGAGGCATTACATTACCTGACTTCAAATTATACCACAAGGCAGTGGTAACCAAAACAGCATGGTACTGGTATAAAAGTAGACACATAGACTGATGGAACAGAATAGAGAACCCTGAAATAACACCAAATGTCTACAACTAACTGATCTTTGACAAAACAGACAAAAACATACACTGGGGAAAGGACACCCTATTCAATAAATTTTGCTGGGAAAATTTGATAGCCTCACACAGAAGAATGAAACTAGATCCCTTTCTCTCACCATATATTAATATAAAAATTACCTCAAGATGGATTAAACACTTATATGTAAGACCTGAAATTATAAAAATATTAGAAGAAAACCTAGGAAAAATTATCCTCGACATTGGCCTAGGTATAGGATTTATGACTAAGACCCCAAAAGCAAACACAGCAAAAACAAAAATAAATAAATGAGACTTAATTAAACTAAAAATCTTCTGCACAACAAAAGATATAATCAACAGAATGAAATATTTGCAGGCTATACATCTGACAAGGGCCTAGTATCTGGAGTCTATAAGGAAGTCAGACAAATCAACAAGAAAAAAAAATCCCATTGAGCAGTAGGCAAAGGACATGAACAGACATTTTTAAAAGAAGAGAAACAAATGGCCAACAAACATACCAAGTGGTACTTGACATCACTAATCATTGGAGAAATACAAATTGGAACCAGAGTGGGATATCACCTTTCCTGTCAGAACAGCCATTATCAAAAAGTCAAAAAACAATAGATGCTGGCATGGTTGTGTGAACAGGGAGCATTTATGCACTGTTGGGGGCAATGTAGATTAGTACAACCTCTATGGAAAATAGTATGGAGATTTTTTAAAGAACTATAAGTAGATCTACCATTCGATCCAGCAGTCCCACTGCTGGCATCTCCCCAAAGGAAAATAAATCATTTTATAAAAAAGACACCTGCATCTGTATGTTTATCACAGCACAATTCACAGTTGCAAAGATATGAGACCAGCCTAGGTGCCCACCAGCAGATGAGTGGATGGAGAAAATGTGGTATATGTATGCCATGGAATGCTATTCAGCCATTAAAAGAATGAAATGTTTTTTGCAGCAGCTTGGATGGAACTGGAGGCCATTATTCTGAGTGAATTAACCTAGGAACAAAACCCAAATACCACATGTTCTCATGTATAAGTGGGAGCTAAGCCATGGGCATGCATGGTTATACAGAGTGACTTAATGGACACTGGAGACTCAGAAGGTGGAGGGAGGAAGGGGGTATGGGTTGAAAAATGACCTGTTGTGTCCATTACCTGTTCTGGTGATGGGTGTATTAAAAGCCTAGATTTCTCTACTATGCAATTCAGCCATATAACAAAAAACCACTTGTACCCCCTAAATCTATTTAAATAAAAAAAAAACATCATAGAATGTACACCACCAAGAGTCCACCCTAATATACATTACTACGGATTTTGGTTGGTAATGATGTGTCAACGTAGGGTCATTGACTGTAACAGACGTACCACTCTGGTGAGGGATGTTGATAATGGGGGAGGCAGGGGAACTCTGTACTTTCTGCTCAATTTTCTGTGAATCTGAAACTGTTGTAAAAAATAAAGTTGCTTAAAAAGAAGAATATCATATAAATGGATTAATATGGTATGTGACCTTTGGGGATTGACATTTTTTCACTCAGCATAATTCCCTTGAGATTTATCCAAGTTGTGTGTATCAATAATTGGTGCACCTGTGTTGCTGGGGGGTATTCCATGGCACGTATGGACCACAGTTCGTTTAACCATTCATCTGGGGAAGGATATCTGGGTTGTTTCCAGTTTTTGGTTATTATGAATAAAGCTACTATGGTCATTCATGCACACATTTTCTAGGAACATAATTCCTCTGGGATAGATGTTAAAGAATATGATTACTTGGTCATATAGTAATTGCATGTTTAGTTTTATTAGAAGCTACCAAACTGTTTTCCAGAGAGACTGCACCATTCTGCATTCCTGTCTGCAATGTATGAATGATCCAGCTTCTTTGCATCTTGACCAGCATTTTGCATTGTCACTATTTTTTTATTTTAGCCATTCTGATAGGTGTGTGGTGATGTCTCCTGTGGTTTTGATTGGCCTTTCCCCAGTGGCTAGTGATGTTGAACATCTTTTCATGCACTTATTTATCATCTGTATATCCTCTTCAGTGAAATATCCATTCACGTTTTCTGCCTATTTTCTAATTCAACTGTTTTTTGTTTTTTTCCTGTAGAGTTTTGAGAGTTCTTTGTATGTTATGGATACTGATCTTTTGTCAGCCATGTCATTTTGCATATTTTCTCTCAGTTTGCAGGTTGCTTTTTCATCTTCTTAGGGTCATTTGCAGAGCAAAAGTTTTTAATCTGGATGAAAATTTATCAATTTTCCTTTTATGGATGATGCTTTTGATGTCAAGTCTAAGAACTTTTTGCTCAGCTTTAGATCCCAAAGATTTTCTTTTGTGTTTTTTCCTAAAAGTTTTATGCTATATATTTATGTCTGTGATTCATTTTGTATTAATCTTTATTATTTGACTTTTAAAACTAGGTATATGTATTACTTTGGTAAAACAAAAAATCTTACAAAGGAACCTAAAAGGCTCAAGAAATAACACTGGCTCTTACTATTTGTAATACATTCTACGTATTTTCTATTCTGTCCTACCCTGTCCCACCTTATACTGGACCTTCCCATCTCATCCCATAACTTCTCATTCTATCCTGTTTCATTTCGTTAAAAAAATGCTGATCATAACCCATTCATTTGATTTCATGATGTTCTGCCATAGCTTGAAAAGCACAGTAGACAGTCTCTCCTGCTGGTGCACATTCCTTATTTTTACTTTTCAATATGTCTTTTTTTTGTAACTTCATCACCAATTCTAGCTCAGATGTTTAAAAAAAATCACCCACTTCTCTTTGACGTGAAAAATAAAAAACTAGTTTGTCCAAAAAAAAGTGTGTAGAAAGACATAACAAGAATAATAGAAGACATAGAAAGAGATCTAAAGATATCTTCCAAAAATTAAGAAAAGCAACATTTAAAACAAAAAGTACATTGCCTGAGGTTAATAGCAGATTAGAGATATAGGGGGAAAAAATCAGTGTACTTGAAAACAGCAATAGAAACTGTCCAAAATAAACAAAGAGAGAAAAAAAGACAGAATGGGAATGAAGAGCATCAGTGACATGTGAGATAGTGGTTTGCAAGTTCTTTTAGTGGTTACCCTAAAAATTGCAACATGGATTTTTGACATAAAAATCTAATATTCATCTTTGTCTTTTCCCTGCTCATGGGAAATCAGAGATTCTTAGGACTCTCTTCTTCCTTATATGTATATGAGTATATAAACATATATATGTGTATGTATACACATATACACATGCCATGCATATTTACCTACATATATTTATATAATATCTTTTCTTGGTGCATCTTTTGTTGTTGTTCACTGCAGTTTCCTCTGTCTTTACCACTTATTTTATAACTCTTCATTCCTTGCTGTATTTCTGAGTTATCTGGATAATTTGTGCCTAAGAAAATGCCTTTTAAAATCCCATTCTTCCTAGACCTTAGATATTATATCCCATGCCAATAAGATCCTGGGCTTGTACTTCATGGCTCCAGTGTTTTTTGTTTGTTTTCATTTCTAGCACCTGTGAATTTCTGTGAATTTCCCTTTATTTTGCCCTTGGCTA
>NW_012155396.1:5704080-5710440 GCF_000956105.1 Propithecus coquereli | reverse complement strand
TGGTGGCTAATATTTATTTTCCTTAAACTTTTGATAATTTCCAAATGTCCTAGGATGAATTTGTATAATTTATAGTTCTAAAATATATAACAAATGTTATTTTTAGAACAGTTGCCTTCTTAATTATTAGTTATAACTCATTTAAGTGAATCTGGTTATGTATTAAATTTGTGGAGGTGGGTGTTTGTGTTTAACCAACAGTTGTGCTGAATATAGTTTCGATTAGGAAAGCTTTCAGCTGAAAATAACAGAAAAGCAGATGTAAACAGTGACTTAAAGAAGATGGGAGTTTTATTTTTTCTCATATAACCGTAAGTCTAGAGGCATAGAGTGGTTGGTGTTGGTTCAGTAATTCAACAGTGTCAGGGCTAGTGTCTGTTGAGTTCTTTTGGACATTCTCCATTATTGCAAAATAGATGCCTGCATTACTGGCAATGTAACACATTCACAGCAGGAGGGGTACTGGGAAGGGGGCCAGGGAGTGCCGGCACCATCTGCCTCTTTTATCAAGAATGCAATATCTTTTCCCTAGGCAATTTTTAGATTTCATTTGGCAAAACTGTGTTATATGACTATCCTTAGGAAGCCAAGAAAGTGAATATTTAGCTTTTATAGCCCAAATATCAGGGGCAGGCAAGGGAGAAGGGTTGAAAATGGGTATTGGATTAGTCAGCTACCAGTGCCCGCCACAATTAAGAAACAGAAAATCTAGTTAGGTTGCTAGATTCACTCAATATTTGAAAAACTTAAAATAAATTAGTATTGATTGAGAGTTTTTTTGTTTGTTTGTTTTAGCTGTTAATACTTCCTTCTGAGTCTTGTTAGGGCACCTTTAATTGTGGTTTACTTCTAGTTCATTTTAGGTGATTAGTGGATGTGGTGGATGGAATAATGGCCCCTCAAAGATGTCCATGTCCCAATTCCCAGGACCTGTGAATATGTTACATTACATGGCAAAGGGGAATTAAAATTTCTAAACAGCAGATAAGGAGATCATCCCAGATTATTCAGGCGGGCCCTTTAGGGACAAGAGTTCTTAAAAATGGAAGTGGGAGGCAGAAGAAGAGGGTCTGTAAAGAAATGCGATGGTGGAAGCAGGATCAGAGTGATGCAGTGTTGCTGGATTTGGAGATGGAGCAAGAGGACTGTGAGCCAAGGAATGTGGTGACTTCTAAAAGCTGGAAAAAGCAAGGAAACGCATCCACCCCTATAGCCTCCAGAAAGGAATGCAGCCCTGCTGATATCTTGATTTTAGCCCAGTGAGACATGTGTTGGACTTCTAACTTGCATAACTGTAAGATAAATGAATGTTGTCTTAGCCTCTAAGTTTGTGGTATTTTGATACAGCAGCAATAGAGAACTAGTACAGGTTTTGGTACCTGGAAGTAGGGTGCTGCTGTAACAAATAGCTAAAAACATGGAAGTAGCTTTGGAATTAGACAGTGAGCACATGCTGGAAGAATTTTGAGGTATGTGTTAGAAAGAGCCTAGATTGTTGTGAACAGACTGTTAGTAGAAATAGGGATGTTAACGATTCTGCTAGACTCGGAAAGATGTGAGGAGCAGGATAGAGGAAACATTTATCGCCTTAGAGAATACTTAACATCATTGCAAACAGATGTTGGTGAAAATTTTCACCAGTATGAGACAGTGTTTTTAGCCCAGTGAGACTTAAGTTGGACTTATAATCTACAGAACTGAAAATAATAGATTTGTATTGTTTTAAGCCACTAATTGTGGTAATTTGTAACAGCAGGAATAGAAAACTATTGTAATATTTTAGATGACCATTGTATATACGTAGACAATTTGTTAGCTTGGCAAGAAACCATGGAGATTAAGAAAACCTGAGGGCAGGCCCTTCACAAAAGAATATATACAAATGGCAGTAAGCACAATCTTCTCAACATTGTTAGTCATCAGGGAAATGCAAATTAAAACCTTAATGAGATATTATGCCATACCCACTAAAATGGTTAAAATAAAAAAGCCTGAGAAGACCAAAATCACAAAGCCTACTCCAATACTGAGTATATAGAACAATTAAAACTCTCATACACTGTAAATAGGAATGTAGAATGATACAACCACCTTAGAAAAGGTTTGGCAATTTCTTATTAAGTTAAACATATACCTACCCTGTGACCAGTAGTAACACTTCTAGGTTATTTACCCAAGGAAAATGAAAACATATGGCCACAAAAAAGACTGTACAAGAATTTCGTAGTAGCTTTATTTGTGATAACCCTAAACTGGAAACAACCCAAATGCCCCAAATAGGAGAATGGATAAACAAACTGTGATATATTCATGCAATGGACTACTTACTACTAAGCAATAAAAAGGGACAAATTGCTGATTCAGGCAACAACATGAATAAACTTCTAGAACGTTATGTTGGGACAAAAGAAAATAGATGACAAAAGAATATATGCTGGATGATTCTATTTATATAAATGCCAAGAACAGCCCAAACACATCTCTGGTGGTGAAACCAGAAGTCTGGTGAGTTGGAAATTGATCAAAATGGGCAAGAGGGAACTTTCTGAGGTGCTGGCAATGTTCAGTATTTTGTTTTGGATGGAGGTTACAGGAGTGATCATAATTGCCAAAACTAATCTAACTGAACACTTAAGTTGTCCGTTTTTTACTGTGTTTAAATTACAACTTAGTTAAAAAAAAATGGAAATTTAATGAGTGGCTTATGGATGGTCTAGTATATTGACAATCTGATGATACTGTTCTACCCATTTATAGAAGGCAAACCCACTTGTGATGGGACCCGCTCAGTGAAACTCTACATCTGAAGATTGCTTAGAATTCTGGAATTGAATCCTGAGGAATGATCCATCACTCACATTAGGGAGTAGTGTGGGGAGTAGGTGTCAGTATGGGGTCATTTACATCTGTAGTTTCAGAAAATCAGATGAACAGTTCATGGAACATGATTGAGGAAGAAATAAATGGGTTGTAGAAACTGTTATCAGGCAGGCAGTTTTGAAATCAATTATGGGGGTAATGTGTGGATTTGGGTGGAGGGAGGAAGATACTTTGAAATTCCTGAGGGGACTAAGTAACTAAGTTCATTCACTTACTTGGTAAGAAATGTACAAGCCTGAAACAGCTTTTCCATTTGTATGGTGCAGCTGTGCCTGAATGATTACTTTAGAGGGGTTACTTCCAGGACTTGGTTTAGCACAAGAAAGGAAATGAGATCCTGCTATGTATAATACCATTATAATCTGACTTAGCTACCCTCTGTTGTGAAACTCTTTTCTCAAAGATCTCCAATAACCTCTTAATTACAAAATCCAAAAGTGAATTTTCAGTCTACATTTTATTTGACCTGTTTCCCAGTTTTGACATGGTTAAATACTTCCTGGAGTTCTACCATCTTTGGCTTTCAAAAACCGTAATCCTGAATTTCTTCTCATCTCTGATTACTCTATTTTATTATTCTTCCGAAGTAACTGCTTTCCTTTTGCCTGTCCTCTAAATATTGGTATTCCCTGGGGTTCATATCAATGTTGTTGTTATTCCCCAAATTCTATGCTATTTGATACCCTGCATCTTTGCACATGTAGACAGACCCTGTGCCTGGAATTATTCTATTTCCTTTTCTATATAGCTCGAATACATACCATTAAAGACACTGACTTCCCTGTTCTTGACAGATTAGTCATTGTGTCCTCTATTGTTCCTGTAGCACTTTGTTTTTACCTCTGTTTTAGTATTTAATACATTGTACTGTAATTATTTGTTTACACATTTTTCTGCCCTCTGGTCTATTAGCTCTTTGAGAACAAGAACCATATCTTATATAACTTTGTATCATCAATACCTGGGAAAGTGCCTTACGCATATTAGTCGTGCAATAAAACTTTGTTGCATGAGTTAACAAGGGATAATCCATTTTCTCTCTTAAAGAATCCCTATTCAGTAAATGGTGCTGGGAAAATTGGATAGCCACATGTAGAAGACTGAAACCAGATCCATGCCTTTTATCAGTCACAAAAATTAATTCATGATGGATAACAAACATAAACCTAAGGCGTGAAACTATAAGAATTCTAGAAGAAAATGTTGGGAAAACTCTTATGGATATCGGCCTAGGCAAAGAATTTATGAGGAAGGACCCTAAAGGCAATCACAGCAACAACAAAAATAAATAAATGGAACCTGATCATATTAAAAAGCTTCTGCACAGCCAAGGAAACCATCAGGAGAGCAAACAGACAACCTACAGAATGGGAGAAAATATTCACATGCTACACATCCGATAAAGGGTTGATAATTAGAATCTGCATAGAACTCAGCAAAATCAGCAAGAAAAAATCAAAAACCCCCATTAAAAAGTGGGAAAAAGACATGAATAGAAACTTTTCAAAAGAAGACAGACTAATGGCCAACAAAATTATGAAAAAATGCTCAACATCTCTAATCATCAGGGAAATGTAAATCAAAACCACAATGAGATATCACTTAACTCCAATGAGAATGGTTTTTATCAAAAAGGCCCAAAACAATAAATGTTGGCATGGATGCAGAGAGATAGGAACACTCATACGCTGCTGGTGGAACTGCAAATTAGTACAAACTCTGTGTAAAGCAATATGGAGATACCTCAAAGAGCTAAAAGTAGAACTACCATTCGACCCAGCAATCCCATTACTGGGCATGTACCCAAAGGAAAAAAAGACATTCTATAAAAAAAAATCTGCACTTGAATGTTTATAGCAGCACAATTCACAATTGCAAAGATGTGGAAACAACCCAAGTGCCCATCAATACATGAGTGGATTAATAAAATGTGGTATATGTATACCATGGAGTACTACTCAGCCATAACAAAATGGCAATCTAGTATCTTTTGTAACCACCTCAATGGACTGGAAACCATTCTTCTAAGTGAAGTATAGCAAGAATGGAAAAACAGACACCCCATGTACTCAATACTAAATTGGAACTATTGATCAACACTTACATGCACATGTGAGAGTAAAACTCAATGGAAATCAAGTAAATGGGAGGGGGAGGAGGGGATGGGTGAATTCACACCTAATGGATACAACACAGACTATCTGGATGAAGGGCACACGTATAACTTTGACTCAAACTGTACAAAAGCAAATTATGTAACCAAAACGTGTGTACCCCCATAATATTCTGAAATTTAAAAAAAACACAGGACACTAAGATCATCAAAATAGGTTTATTTACAAAGATATTCTCTAGGAAAAAAATATAGATCTTCCTAAATACCAAAAATTAAAATATAAGGGCAAAGAATGCACATTTCTTAGAGACAGAAGCATAACAAGTATAACAGAATACATATAATATAGATCTGTAGTCCCTAACCCCCAGGCTGCAGACTGGTACTGGTCCACAGCCTGTTAGGGACCAGGCCACAGAGATCTCCCCGCCGCACTCCCGGTCCATGGAAAAATTGAAAGTTGTCTTCCATGAACTTAGGAATGAACCTTCCCCCACTGCTCCCCCCCCAACAGCAAGAGGTGAGTAGGGCAAGCAAGGGAAGCTTCATCTGTATTTACAGCTGCTCCCCATTGCTCACATCACCTCCTGAGCTCTGCTCCCCTGCCGCCCATGGAAAAATTGTCTTCCATCAAACTGGTCCCTGGTGCCAAAAAAGATGGGGACCGCTGATATAGATGATTATAGTAGAGTTGAAATCAAATATATCAGTTATAATGGTAAATGTGAATGGGCTTAACTCATATATTATTATAAAAGAAAAAGTTTCGATTTGGCTCAAAAAACTAAGTAATACTTTATGCAGGAGAAACACTTAGAGTGATTCAGAGAGGCAAAAAATAAAAGGATAAACAAAAATATAATAGGAAGGAGGAAACAAAAAGTAAAGTAGGTACCACACAAAGTAGAACTTAAGGCTAAAAGCATTGAACATGACAAAGAAGGACACTTTGTAATGATTAAAACCATAATCCACAATAACTTCCATAAAGTAGAAATATTGCAAACAACATTTTGAAGCACAGTACAATAAAACTGGAATTTATTAACAAAAACAGAAGGACCCTTCATCAGGAGACTTTAAAATCTCCTTTTAAATAATTCGTAAGGGAAAGAGGAAATGCAAACTGAAATGACAGGATTGAAAGAAAGAAGGCAAATCTTCATGTCAGAATCTATAGGTTATGTAGCACTGTAAGATGCTTATAGTTACCAAGAACATATATTTTCAAATAGCTAGAAGAGATGATTTTGAATATTATCAATAAAAGAAATGATAAGTGTTTGAGATGAATATGCCATTATAATTATCCTGATTTGATCACTATACATTTTATATATTAAAATGACACTGTATACCCTATA
>NW_012155396.1:5697283-5702655 GCF_000956105.1 Propithecus coquereli | reverse complement strand
CTTCTCCCTAAACTAATTGATACAATGGAATTCCAATAAAAATACCAGTAGGCTATATTGAGTTGGCAAGTTGATACTAAAGTTGATGTGGAAAAACAAACATGTAAGAATAGCCGGGAAATTACTGAAAAAGAAAAACTACTGGGTAGGGGTAGGTGGAACTAGCCCTACCAGCCAGTAAATCATTAAGGCCTATACAATTAAAACAGTATGGTATTGACACATGAGTAGACAACTAGACTGGTGGAATGAAATTTTGTGGTGACTGTACTATGGTTACCTTTGTCACACTGATCTACATTTTTCAGAATTTTCTGATACAAATGGAAAGTACAAAATTAGACCCAAATATGTATGGAAAGTTAGTGGCATACTATTT
The DNA here is from genome assembly GCF_000956105.1 of Propithecus coquereli. NCBI lineage: Eukaryota > Metazoa > Chordata > Mammalia > Primates > Indriidae > Propithecus > Propithecus coquereli. The sequence continues at coordinate 5,702,276 of NW_012155396.1, read as the reverse complement.
AACAAGGTGACATCTCTAATCACTGGGGCAAATGTGTACTTTTTAATTCATGGTGCTGGGACAACTGAGTGGCCACTTAGAAAAGGTAAAATTAGACACATGTATCATACACATGAGTAAATTCCAAATGGATAAAGAATATAAATTTTTAAAAAATGAAACCATACATGTACTAGAAGAAAACGTGGATGTATTCCTTTTTAACTTTGGTGTAAGGAAAAGCTTTGTTAATTATGACTAAAATTCCAGATGTAATAAAGGAAAATGTTGATAAATTGGACTACATAAAAATTTTTTTTAAATTGCGTGTCAGAAACACCATAAAATATAAAGCGAACCAGGAGTTTGCAGTAGGTCTAAGTTGTGGTACAAACAGCTCTTCCTGATTTATTGTCATGGTATCCCACATGATATTGCCACCCATTTTATGGCTAAAGCAGTGTGACAGTGGCCTCATGACTATGAGATCCAGTAGTTTTACCATATTCTGCTTCACTTGTGAGCAGACAACCTATCGAATGCTCAGCTGAAGTACTAGGTTGGAGATAGGACCCTGTAAGGTTGGAGACCCTGTAAGGTTGGGAATAGTACACACATTAAATCAATGGCCAGTATATGGTACTGTCACCAATAAATACAATACATAGAACCAGGAATCAAGAGATGGAAGTAGGACTGGCCCCTCTCACCCTCACTCCTGGAGACTCATTTGTGGGTCTTTATGCATCTTATGTGGAAATGTATGCATCTGCTATGGTTTGAATGTTTATGTTCCTCCAAAATTCATGATGAAACTTAATTCCCTATGCAATAGCGTAAGAGGTGAGGCCTTTAGGAGGTAAGTAGATCATGAGGGCTCTGCCCTCATGAATGGGCTTAGTGCTGTTGTAAAAGAGGCTTTAGAGAGCTGCCTCCCTCTCTTCCATCCTCTCTGCCATGTGAGGACACCTAGATGGCACCCTCTGTGAGGAAGGGGGCCTTCACCAGACACTGAATCTTCTGGATCTTTGATTTGGACTGTCCAGCCTCCAGAACTGTTAGTAAATTTCTGTTCTTTATAAATTACCCAGTCTGAGGTATTTTGTTATAGCAGCGGGAATGGACTAAGACAGCATTCCATCTCCACCCTGACTGTGGATTAGAGGCCCTGGTTCCCAGGGGACATGTTTTTGAGGGATGAAAGGGCAGAAGCATTTAACCCATTGGTTTCTGGTTCCTGTTGGTTGAGGATTACCTCTAGCACAGAAATACCCGACAGTTCTGGATTATATGTATCTGAGTGACAAGTTGGCAACCACAGGCATATGACACTCCAGTGTCAGAGAGGTCCTGGGTAAGAACTGAGCCAGTTTACATATTTGGAGTGATGAACATTGTTGGGTCACTTTAGATTCTTTATGCTAATGAAGGTAAAGAAAGGAGCTACCATATGTACAGAGATAGGAAGTAATGTAGGTAAAAGCAGAAATTAATGATGAAAAGAATAAAAAAATACATCTAATTAATAAATCAAAATCTTGTTTTTGAAAAAATTAACAAAATAGATAAGCCACAAGCTAATTGATTATGAAAAAATCAATGACCATGATTCCTACTGGAGTGGCAGAAAGGACTATATCTAGGGTGCATGGTATTCACTTGAGTATATTTTGGTGCTTCATGCCTGTGACAATGGTGAATAGGGATAGAGAACAACCAGTGGCCCCCACCAGAGTACATCCAACACAGGGTTGAGACCCTTTGGGGAAAAGGTTTGAGTCAGCTACCAGACGAGTAGCCAAGATTGGGTGAAGTGGAGACAAAGGATGAGGGAAACATAGAATAGGTGGTTATAGGAAGTTGTAGCAGCAAGGATTGTATCATGTACCACTGGCTTTCCTGTATTTAGTCAGTTGTAGAAATAGTGATGGTTACAATCTTGAAGCCTTGGTTATAGATTAGACTTAATAGAGGGCATGGACAAATTTGAGGGGTGCAAAGGGTAGGCTGTATTAGATGCCTGTTTTGAGCCACTTCACATGGTCTTGGGCCTTATCTTTGCTTCCATCTGTGGTGTAGTGAGCAATTCTGCACCAGGTGAGGCTCACCTGCATTGATAGTGCCTTAATTCAAGCACGCACTGTGTGTTTCACCTTGTCCGCTTGGCTTGGGCACTCAGTTGCAACTCACACTTGTATGATCTGGGGTTAACAATCAGCAGCTAAGAGCTAGTGGTTCTGAGATATATTTTATAAGGCTCCTCAGAAGACTGCTTGTTAAATTACCAGTTGCCAGCACTAGTGGGCCATTCAAGAAAACTTTATATTGATTTTCCCTCCTTCCCTGTTTACTTCCCTGTCATTTACTTCTCCCTCTGAACACAATCCCAAATAAATTAGCTGTATGCAAGCCTTTGCTGTCAGGGCAGCCCAAGCAAAAAAAGAGGTATAGATCATGGATTGGCAAACCATGGCCATGGCCAAGACTGCTGCCTAATTTTGTAGATAAAATTTTATTGGAACACAGCACGCCCATTTTTAACGTGTTGTGTATGACTGCTTTTGTGCTACAATCGTAGAATTGAGTAGTTTTGAGGAGACTGTGTAGCCTGCAAAGTCTAAAATATTTACTAACTGCCTTTTTCAGAAAAAGTGTGTCAACCCTGTGTATTCGTTTTTTAATGCTGCTGTAATGAGTTACCACAAAGTTGGTAACTTAAACAACCAACCTGGTGGCTTAAAACAACACAAACTCTTATTCTTTTACAGTTCTTGAGGCTAGTTCTAGAGGCTAGGTTTACTGGACTAAAGTCAGAGGTTTGGGCAGAGCTGATTCCTTCTTAGAAGCTCTGGGGGATTATCTGTTTTCTTGCCTGTAGCTTCTGGAAACTGCCTGCGTGTCTAGAATCTTAACTTCTTTTTTCCATCATTACAGCCTCTTCATGTACATCTCCTACTTCCTGTGTCAAATCGTCCTCAGCTTTGCTCTTACAAAGACACTTGTGATTACATTTAGGGCCCACCCAAATAATCTATTATAATGACTCCGTCTCAGTCTTTAATTTAATCACATCTGCCAAGTACCTTTTGCCACATAAGGTAAATTTACAAGTTCCAGGGAGTGGGACCTTGATATCTTTGGGAGCTATTATTTAGCTTACTACAGTCTTCCCTCTGGCCCGCAGAGGTTTACATCCATCCTATAGGCAAAATACATTTCCTGTATTATCATATCTTCCGAAGTCTAAACCTGTTACATCAACTCAAGTCCAAAATCTCATTAAATGTCAGAGCTCAAAAGTCCCAGATCTCTTCTAAATCATGTAAATCTGTGACAGGTGAGTTTCTGGGTATGATTCATCCTGGAGCAGAATTCCTCTTCATCCCTGGACCTGTGAAATTAGAAAACAAGTTATGTACTCCCAAAATACAGTGGAGGTACAGGCATAGAGTAACAATTATATTCATTTCCGTTCCAAAAGGGAGAAAATTTAGGAAGGAAAGAAAGGAATCACCAGTATCAAACAGTTTTAAAATCTAATCAGGCAAACTACTTTAGATTTAAAGGTTTGGAAATAAACCTCAGTGACTATGACCTCCACTCTATGGTCCAGAGGCTTATGCATGTATCGTGCCTGGCTGCTTTTATGCTACAACAGCAAAATTTAGTTGTGAGGAGGTCATATAACCCATAAAGCCTAAAATATTTACTAGATTGTCCCCTGTCAGAATATATGCTTGTTGAGGGCAAGAATCTTTGTCTCTTTCGCTTACTGAAGTATCCTAAGTGTCTGGAATAGTGCCTGACATATAATAGACATTCACTGAAATGCAGAATAAAAAGAAAAAGATTAAAGCCATTTAATAGTGGTGAGAGGGCAAACCTTTCAACATTGAAGTAGAAACCCAATTTATCGATAAATAAAATATCCAAAGATAAAAGAGAAGAAAATTTTTCTGACATACGAAGAAAGAAATCCACCTGTTATAACAGCATACTATATTCCAACAAAAATTGTGACAGAATGACCAACACCAAGATGCATCTTTGTTAATTTGTACTGTGGAGAGCAACAAAGAATTGTGTTTTTTTTCTTTTTATTTCAGGATATTATGGAGGTACAAACATTTTGGTTACATGTTACGACTTTGTCTCTCCCAAGCCAGGATTAGAGGTGTGCCCTTCCCCCATACAATGCTCACTGCATCCATTAGTTGTGAGTTTATCCACCCCCATCCCCCAACCCCCAGTGAATATTGTTACCATGTGAGCACCTTAGTGTTGATCAGTCAGTGCCAATTTGATGGTGAGTACATGTTGTGCTTATTCTTCCATTTTTGTGATACCTCACTTCGGAGGATGGGCTCGAGCTCTATCCAGGATAATATAAGAGGTGCTAGATCACCATTGTTTTTTGTAATTGAGTAGTATTCCATAGTATACATATAACATATTTTATTAATCCACTCATGGATTGAAGGGCACTTGGGTTGTTTCCACATCCTTGCAATAGTGAATTGAGCTGCCATAATCATTCAAGTGCAGATGTCTTTATTATAGAATGTCTTTGGTCCTTTGGGTAGATGCCTAGTAGTGCTATTGCTGGATCAAATGGTATTTCTATTTTTAGCTCTTTGAGGTATCTCCAAATTATTTTCCACAGAGGTTGTACTAATTTGCAGCTCCACCAGCAGTGTAAGAGTGTTCCTCTCTCTCTACATACTCACCAGCAAAAAAAGCTAGTTATTTAAAAGTGAGAAAAACTGAGTCTGGCTTCAGCCATTCATGGCAATTTTCAGTGTCAGAAAAGAATTGGGGTAGTGTCTGCAAAGTTTTAAGAAAAAGAGCATGAGATCCAAGAATAGTGTAGCTAAGCAGGTGGTCAGTGATTCAAGTACAAGGACAATAAACAGACTTTCAGACTTAAAAGAATTCAGGGACCATAACACCTATGAACTTTTCTTGAAAAATGAAATTAAAAATTCAAGTTATAGGCCGGGTGTGGTGGCTCATG
>NW_012155396.1:5643103-5696128 GCF_000956105.1 Propithecus coquereli | reverse complement strand
AGAGCTACAAATAAAATGAAATACCTAGGAATAAACTAAACCAAAGAAGTTCTAGATCTCTGTGATTAAAACTAAAAACATTAATGAAAGAAATAAAGTGCATCCAAATTGGAAATAAGTCGAAGTAGCCTTGTTCACAGAAGATATGATCTTATGTTTAGGGAAACCTAAAGACTCCATGAAAAAACTATTAAAACTGATAAATTCAGTGAAGTTGCAGGATACAAAATTAGCATACAAAAATCAGTAGCATTTCTATATGCCAACAGTAAACAATCTGAAAAAGAAGTCAAGAAAGTAATACCATTTATGAGAGCTACAAATAAAATGAAATACCTAGGAATAAACTAAACCAAAGAAGTTCTAGATCTCTGTGATTAAAACTAAAAACATTAATGAAAGAAATAGAACAGAACACAAAAAAATGAAAAGATACTCCATGCCCATGGATTGGAACCATCAATATTGTTAAAATGTCCATGCTTCAGAGCACTCTACAGATTTGATGCAATCCCCATTAAAATACCACTGGCATTTTTCCCAGGAATAGAAAAAATAATTCTAAAATTTGTATGGAACCACAAAAGACCCAAAATAGCCAAAGCCATCTTGAGCAAATGGAGCAAAACTGGAGGAGTCACATTACCTGCCTTCAGATTACACTACAGAGCTGTAGTAACTAAAACAGCATGGTACTGGCATAAAAACACATATATAGAGCAATGGAACAGAGTAGAGAACCCAGAAATAAATCCACACATCTCTAGTGAACTTATCTTTAACAAAGGTACCAAGAACATACAGTGGGAAAAGATCAGTCTCTTCGATAAACGGTGCTGGGAAAACTGGACATCCATATGCAGAAGAATCAAACCAGATCCTTATCTCTTGCCATATACAAAAGTCAAATCAAAATGGATTAAAGACTTAAATCTGAGACCTGAAACTATGAAACTACTAAAAGAAAACATTGGGAAAATGCTTCAAGACATTGGTCTGGGCAAGAACTTCTTGAATAATGCCCCCAAAGCATAGGCAACCAAAGCAAAATTGTACAAATAGGACGATGTCAAGCTGAAAAGCTTCTACACAGCAAGGGAAACAATCAACCAAGTGAAGAGACAACCCACAGAATGGGAGAAAATATTTGTAAACTACCCACCTGACAAGGTATTAATAACAAGAATATATCAGGAGCTCCAACAACTCAGCAGGAAAAAAATCAATCCAGTTAAAATATGGGCAAAGGATCTGAATAGACATTTCTCAAAAGAACACATACTAGTGGCCGACAGGTATGTGGAAAAATGCTCAACATCATTAGTCATCAGAGAAATGCAACTACAATGAGATATCATCTCATCCCAGTTAAAGAACAAATAATACCTAAATATATCAAATATAGTTTGATTGCATTGTAATGAAAGAATATAGTCTCTACTATTATGTATACACTTTCTGGAATTAGGGGGTTTTCAGGGCCTGAATGTTGAATACTTTGTAAGTGTTCCATGAATGCTTGTAAAGGTGACTTTTCTATTATAAAGATGTAGTTTTCTTAAGTATTAATTAATCGTTATAAAGTATATTATTCATATCTTTTATACTGAGGTTTTTCCTTCTTTTTATAACATGGGCTGATACTATTTTGTTTGTATTTGCATTTTTTGTGATTTTTGGCTTTTGTACTTTGATGCTATATTAATAAATAATAATTCATGAGTTACATCCTCATTTTGCATATTTATTAAGTACTTATATGTGAATTTAGTATATAAAAGATGACATTTCCTTTCAGTATAAAAATCTGAGTATATAAAAAGGTGACATTTTTCAATCAATACAAAAATTTAAAAAGAACCATTAAGTTAAGATAATGGCTACCATCTGGGAAAAAAACAACAATATGGATTCCTGCCATACTAGTTTCAGTAAAATTAACGGAATATTTTACTGGGAGACTGTTGAGGAATATCTGTTTCCCCAACATTCTTTCACACAGTAATTTTAGCACTCATTAATGATGCATGTCTGAATTTATTAGTGAATATTTTGAAATGTATTGTTATATTTCAATGAATGAATTACTTTTATAATTGGAAAAAGAAAGAAATTGAAGGGCTATCATTTATTCACAACTTTTTTGTCTTGGTTTCCTAAGGGAGTGAGTCAGAGTTTTCGACTCTGGGTTATGCGAGAGGAGATGAGGAAGGGGAGAGATTGATGGTCAGTTTGGGGGTAATATAAATGCACGGAGAGCAAGAGAAGGGAGGGTGAAAGGCTAAAAACCTTTAAAGTATGAAATTTTGTAGCTCAGCCTACACTCCTCTGATTGTTCTTGAAGTTCAGCAGAAAGATGTGAAGCCACTGATGATTGTCATTTTGGAAAGCTATGCCTGAAAGAGAGATACCTCATGAGTTAATCATTTTTGTTATTTTTTTTTAGAAGTTATGTCTAGTGTGATGGGTTTTTAAGATTTGGGGGGTTGTCAGCCTAGGGCTCTCTATACCATTGTCCTGTTTTATTTTTATTTTTTTCAAGTTCTCAGATACCATTAAGGCCTTGTTTTATTTTTTAATGCCAATTATTAGTATGTAAAATTGCAGGGTTTTAAAAATGATTATTCTCTCTCTTCCTACTAAGATTTAAGTTCCATGAAGGCAAAGGACTTTGCTTTGCTCATCACTCACTGTATTGTTAATATTTGGGATAGTCTTCTACCCAGTAGTTTTAGCATGTATACGAAGAATGTGCTCTGTTAGTATTTGTTGAATTAGTAGCTGCATTAAGATAATTATGAGGACAGTTGGAAATTAGCTTGGGGTGAACTCCACAGGAAAGAAGGTTTTAATTGCTCTCATGTTAACTAATTTGACTTTTCTTAGTCTGACAAAGGACATGACTGGAAAGGAAGATGTGTACCGAGGCCCGGCCATCAGGGCTCTCTGCAGAATAACTGATGTAAGTTCTTTGTTTTACTGAGTTACCAAAGGGGACACCGTGTTTATATGCAGGTGGCTGTGTAGATTTAGTAGGATTCCCTAGTCTGATTTCACGACTCTTCAGCATAAGAGAAACATGACCACCAGAAAGGCTTTTGTGACTCCAGGCTTTTCTTTTCCTTTCATTATTTATTTTAGTCCATTTTGTCTCTATATTTGCCCTCATGAACTGTTATTATAGTCAGGGTACATTACTTGCAGGAAACGAAAACTCATTCAAATTTATCTTAATGATAATAACTTTATTACAGGACACAGATCTCTCAGAATTTGAGGTAAAGCTTACAACCAGATATCAGAGCAAGAAACAGAGCAAGTCTAAGGAACTCAGCAGCAAGATTTCTAAGATATTTACTGTGGTGATCCATTATTTACCAGACTCAGGCCCCTTCTTTCAAATATCTGAGAGAGAAAATCTGATTAGCCACCAGTAAGTCAGTAGCTTATATCTACCTGGGGCCCAGTCAGGTGTTTAACTGTGGCCCAGTCCATTATATCTGGAGGGATGAGGTCATATATATACTATGTTAGACTGTCTCTTTCTGGGAACTTTGAGTATGAAAGGCTAAAATGAAGAGCAGGCCAGGTATTGCTAAGCGAATTGAGTAACAGACCAGGCAGGGTGGCACGTGCCTGTAGTCCCAACTGCTCGGGAGCCCAGCAGTTTAAGTACAGCCTGGGCAACATAGCAAAACCCTGTCTCTAAAATAATAATAATAATAATGGTAATTGATAGATATATATTCATGCTTGGATATATTTTATGTGTATATTTGCAGCCTTCTCAAGTTTTAAAGGTCGAGCAGGATCAAATTTAAAATCTGGTAAATCTAGGTTCTAGAAAGAGTAATAGAAATGGTTTAATATTTTTTGCTGCCTTGCTATTTTGTTGTGGTTGTTTTTATTTTGAGTATTAAATTGGTAGCATAAGACTTAACCATGCCAGTGCTAGCAATAAAACTCTCTTTTCATCTGAACATTGATCTTAGTCTGTTTACTCATATTTATCTGCCACAACCTTGCCAGTGCTAAGCTTTTTCCCAGTTAAAATTGAAACGAACTTTATTTCCAGAGGACTTCACGTCAAGGGCTCGCTATAGTTGTATATTACACGTTTGATTTCTTATATACCAAAGATAATCAGCGATTACATTTGATTTATAGGACGCTTCAGGATCCATGTATAATATATGCCCTTCACATAGAGGTATACCTTCGAGACTTTAAAAGCAGCCTCTGTCCCATGTAGAAATTTCTTTTTATTATAACATCCCTGATAGGTTCAGCCTCTTCTTGTATATTTTTTTCAAACTTGGATTCTCCACTTGAGACATTTATTTCATTGTTGCACAGTCATCCTAACATACAATCTTAAATGTTCTTTCTTGAAGCTTCCACTCAGTTGTTTCAGTTCTCCCTGTGGGATATTATTACTGTATTATATGGTAATCCTTTTAGTGCATTCTGAATGTTTGCATAGAAACAAATATATGACTGGTTTTTGTGAATTATTTTGAAGTAGTAGTTTTACAAGAAAATATTTTGCTTCAACAGCTTTTTCTTTTTGAATGTTATTAGGGAACAATGTTTCAAGCCATTGAAAGATACATGAAGCAAGCCATTGTGGATAAAGTCTCCAGTGTATCCAGCTCAGCACTGGTATCTTCCTTAGTAAGTGAGCAAACACCTGCCTAGTTCTTCTTATGCATGGAACAGTTTCTAGTTGCAAAAACAAAGTATCAGTCTGATTCTCTTGCAAATGAAACAATTAAAAATATGTATACATCTCTACTACTTTATCCAAATGTGTTTTATCTAGAAGAGCATTGAGCAATTAAAATGGGCAGTTAAAAACATAAAGTTTTCATATGTTTAAAAGGTTTGGGGAATCCAAAAGTTATATTATACACATAATAAAGATGGGGGTAAGGTTAAGGTAAGGACAAGGAAGAAACTGAGGGTTGTTCTCTTTAATTTAAAATCTTCCTTTATGATCTGCACTTCTACCTCTTGTCTTTTTGTCCTTTGCTTTCCTTGGTGCCCTGTGTCTGTATGCGTCCTTTAATACAGAGTCTCCTGTCCCACTTCTGAATTTTCTCCCAGCAAGTAGTCTTTGTTTTAGTAATAGCTTTTCTTTGTTTTTCATCAAAACAAAATTTATACTCTAAAACCTTTAGTCATTGCATTTGATTGAAATCAGTAACTAGTGTGAGCACGCATTAAGGAATCTGAATCACAAGAGTTTCTGATTCTTGAATATAATTGTTTACAGCAGGGGTTATACTAGTATTCTGCTTCTTTCTTCCAAGGGAGTTTCCTGGAAGTAAAACTTAATAATGTTAACATTTAAGCACCATTCTATTGAATATCCATTCCCTCCCTCTTCTTCCTCTTTCATTACTTCCTTTTATGTACCTCTCTGAGCTCACCTTTGCAAAGAGGTATTGGAGAAAATGCTTCTGGTTTATCAGTTGCCCCGGGAGTAGAGATGTGAAATAAACTGCAAAACTACAAAGTTTTCTTTCTTTGGGGAAATGTCTATCAGTGATTTTCCGGAAAACTAACTCATGTTTCTAAACTTCCAGTGAGCATGCATTATCTATTCTCATTTCTTTTTTCTGTGTTTAGCACATGATGAAGATAAGCTATGATGTGGTTAAGCGCTGGATTAATGAAGCCCAAGAAGCTGCATCAAGTGATAATGTTATGGTCCAGGTACTATCATTGAAACACATTAGCTTATGTCTTGGGATCAGCTTTCTTTAAGCCAGTACTTTAGGGCAGTATATTGATTCCCCATATAAGCACTAACTAAGGGCAAATTCTTTGGCGTATTAAGCAGCCTACTAGTGCATATGCTCAAATAGAAATCTCACTAATCACGATTACTGCCATAGGCCCTTCAAGTGTTTAGTAGAAGCTAGATGAACTCCTGAAGAATATTCAGAAAAGATTCTTATATTCAGTAGTAGATTGAGATGCTCATTGTAAAGGTCCGTCACAGTGCATTGCAATCTTTTATTTGAAAAATAATTTATGCAAAAAGATGTTCAATTCCAAGTTTCACAAGCCTTGATTATAGATGTTATAAAAATAATAAGGAACAGTTTTTATTTATGAAACTTTGAAACCATTTTGTCAAAAAAGATTCCCTTTTGGTATTTATTAGGTTATTCTTCATAAAGAGGAACAGGATTAAATTCTTAACTGGTGATTTTATATAAAGTACCCTATTGTATTTGAGAGGGTGTTTATTTATGCCCTTTCATTGTTTACAACTCTCATGTTAGCACATCATTGTGATGTCAATCAACTGAGTAGTAATTTTTTCCCTTAGGAAACATTCTTACTCTCCTAATTCTGATCAATGTGTTTTTATACAAAATGTCATTTTAAAGGCATTCCTTTAGCCTACTTTAGGAGATTAATCCTTTAACTACTAAGGTGGCCACAGATGATTTAAAGACAGTAAGAGAGATGTGTAACACTGGTAAAGACTTGGAACTGAAAGCCTTTGTACTGAGGATGTGTGAGTCAGTGTTGAATCTGCTGGAGCCATCTTCAGATTGTATGTTACCTTCTTCATATTTGTCCAGTCTGAATTGGCAACTACTGGGGGTATATTAGAGACCCCTATCCTTTCAGTCTTTACTGTATTTAATTCAATGTGAAAAAGGTATTCTATCTGTGTGCATTTGACTTGGGTATCTTTTGATTAAAAATATTCAATTTAGTTCCATGCGATTCTATTTTTGTATGTTCTATCTTTTTTCTAATCTGTGTGATCCATTCTTTTTCTTGTTCTTTAGTACCATGCATTGGGGGTCCTGTATCACCTTAGAAAGAATGATCGTCTTGCTGTTTCCAAGATGTTGAATAAATTTAGTAAATCTGGTCTCAAATCACAGTTTGCCTACTGCATGCTAATCCGAATTGCTAGTCGCTTACTAAAAGAAACTGAAGATGGGTAAGTGTTTTCACCCAAACTTGAGTTATTCTCCATTGCAAGTTAATATACCTCAGTGTTTATTTCCTTTATGAATATTTTCTGGGCAGCGCTGACTTTAAAGATGAGTCTGATTTTTACAAATTTAAAAAAATCATGGATTCCAACTAACACTTTTTTTTACCTTAATGTATGCTCTTATATATGTACTTAATAGATTATGATTGTTAATTACACATTAAAAAACTGATATTGAACAAAAAGTATTCATAGGTCATAGGATATACAGATAATATGAAAGCTGGGAGGGACATTAAGAATCATCTTGTCTATCCCTTTAATTTTTATAAAAGAGAATGTTGAAGTTCTGCATTTAATGATTTGCCCAAAATCATTCCGAGAGTCTAAGACATATATGACCTGACTAAATATGCCTTAGCAGTATTTTAAAGTATTTTAAAATTCCCACTAAAAATAACAGTAGATTGTGGTGCTTATGTGATATGTAGGCATAAAATATATGACAATAGTAGATAAAAGGCATGAGGGAGAAAAATAGAATTATACATTTGTAAGGTTTTTTTATGTTGCTTATGAAGTAATGTATTATTTGATGGTATACTGTGATAAGGTTGAATATTGTAAGCTCTTTAGGATGAATATTATAACCACCAAAAAAAAAAAAAACCTAAGAGATACAGATCTTAAATGTCAATTGAGGGGATAAAATGGAATATTTAAAAATATTCAATTATGCTTCCTGCTTCCAGTAATGGTAGTGTAGTATGCAAATAATGATTATATCATTAATACAAAAATAAGCATCCCCAAAGAAAACCCACAACTATTTGAAAGTACTAGTGAGTGGTGAAAAGCAGGCAAAAAGTGGAGGGAAGATGATACCTGAAAGACGGAAGCTGTACTGGGTGAAATTTGAGTATTTCTGGCTATTCTCCTGTGGGCATTTCACAATTCCTGGGTGTAGCAGAAAGCCACAATATTTACTGGACAGAGGGATCAGAACACAAGAAACTTAGGATGGAAATCCTGGAAAGGAGGGAGCCACAAAAGAGGTAAGTAAGTCTTAAAATCAATTTTAAACTCTGCAAAAATCATTGACTTACCACTGAACTATACATATACAGGAGAAGACTGTAGGAAACTGCCAAAAATCAGTAGTTATAAGCTGAAGGAACTGAATGGAGAATTCACCTTTCACCATAAGTCACTGTGGAGGAGACAAAGTTTGCAGATGGATCCCCACCAAGCTGCCTGCTGAAGAAACGAACACCCTAAATTCTAGAGTCTTTTAAATATATAGTTCACAATGTTTAGCATATAGTAAAAAATCACTAGAAGTACAAAGAATTTAGAAAATGTGACCATCAGTGAAGAGAAAAAGCAATCCATAGAAACTTTGACCCTGATGTGATCCAGGCATTGAAATTAGCAGTCTTTAAAGCATCTATTGTAAATCTATCCAAGACTTTAATGGAAAACAGCTATGAGTGAACAGGGGAAATGGTAACTATAAAAAAGAACTAAATAGAAATTCTAGAGCTTAAAAGTACTGTATCATTCAGTATTCAACCAGAGAAACAGAACCCAGAGGACATCAGTATATAGAGGTTTATTACAAGGAATTGGTGTATGCAGTTAGGGGGCTAGCTAAGCAAGTCCAACATCCATCCATAGGACAGGCTGTTAAGAAAGGAAGATCACAGGCAGGCTAGAACTCATGCACAGGCCAAAGCTGCTGTCTATAGTTGTAATTTGTCATCTCACATTTAACCGTAAGCAACACGATGAAGCCAGGTCACACCTTCATCTTTGGAAATGTCCTCAGATAAATGTCCAACTTCATCATTTACAAGTTCTGCTTTAGAAATAACTGCAGGACACAAATTCACTAAGCTCTCTGCCAACACATAACGAGGATCCACCTTTGTCCAGTTTACAATAACATGTTTTCCACTTCTGAGCCCTCACTGTGGTGTCCTCCAAGTCAAGATTTCTACAGGTAGCTTGTGAGCCCTGACCAGCAGTGCCCTGAAAGACCAGATTTCTAGTAATATTCTCTTCAAAGCAGTTTAGGTTTTGTTCATCATGCTCCTCAGAATTCTTCCAGCTTCCACTCAGTGCCTGATTCCAAAGGCAATTCTACAATTTTAGGTATTTGTTACAGTAGCACTTCACTTAAAGTACCAAAATCTGTGTTAGTTTTTATTGCTGCCATAACAAATTACCACAAATGTAATGGCTCATAATGACATCCATTTATTATCTCATAGATATGTAGGTTAGAAGTCCAACACAGGTCTCATGGGGCTAAAGTGAAAGTGTTTGCCCAATAGTGGTGCTGTTGCTTACTGAGGTTTTTGGAAAGAATCCACTGTTGGCCAAACTCATTTTTTTGTGGTTATAGGTTTTAGGTCCCTGCTGGCTTTTAGCCAGCGGTTTGCCTGTGCCTCTAGAGGCTGCTTGCATTCCTTCTCATACTTTCAATGAGCAGCTAAAGGCCTCTCTTCCGTCCCTTGCATGTTGACCTGTGCATTTCAGAGCCAGGAATGGTGTGTTCAGTTTGCATTTTGAATCTCTCTGGCTTGCCCGGCTGCCAAATTTCTTCTGCCTCCTCTTTCACTACATCTCTAAGTGCTCATGTGATTAGATTGTACTCACCTAGATAATCCAGGTGCATAACCTTAATTATATCTGCAAAGTTTCTTTGCCATGTTATAGTGTGGCATATTCACCAGTTTCAGGGATGAAGGCATGGACATCTTTGGCGGGGCCATTCTGCCTCTCTAAGCACAATAACTGAAATGGATAATTTGGTGGATGAATTTAACAGCAGATTAGAGATGGCAGTTGAAAGAGAGAAAGAGTTAGGATTAGTTCATCTGAAGATAGAGCAATAGAAAGTAACTTGAAGAAGTAACTTGAAGTAACTAATTTGAAGAACAGAGGGAAAACAGATTAAAGAAAATAAAGAAAGCCTCAAAGAACTATGGGATAATATCAAGTGGCCTAACATATATGTAATTTGAATCCAGAAGGAAAGGTGAGAGAATGGAGCAAAAACAGTTATGTGAAGAAACAATGACCAAATATTTCCCGATATGGGTTTGTTCTAGGAGTATAAGGTTGATCTAACAGTCAAAAATTAACTAACATACCTCATTTAAAAAATAAAGGAGAAAAATCATAATATCTTAATGGGTACCAAAAAAAGCAGTTGATAGCATTTAATGGCAATTCATGATTACAAATCTCTGCAAACCAGGACTAGAAGGGAACATCGTTATTCTGATAACAGTATAAAAAAATCTCCAGTAAACTTTATGCTTATTGGTGAACTATTAAAGGCTTTCTCCTTGTGGTTGTAAATGAGAGAGACAAGGATGTCTGCTATTTCTACTTTTTAAGGAGTGTTTTGCTAGAAGTCCTTCTTAGTGCACTAAGTGGAGAGAAATTAAATATCTAAAGATTTCAAAGAATGACAACACTGTCTTTATTTGCAGACTATATGACTATATATTCAGAAAACACAAAATCTATTATCTATTAGAATTGATACATATATTTACCAAGATTGCTGGATAGAGGGCCAATCTCCAAAATCAATTTTATTCATTATTCCAACAACCAATCACTAAGATAAAATTTTGAAAAGATGGTATCATTTATAATTGTATTGAAATAAAATCCTTAGAAATAAATCTATCAAAAATTATATACATACCTACACAGAAAATGGTAAAATATTAATTAAAGTACGACTTGAATAAATGGAGGTATATATCATGTTCTTAAACTGGAATATTCAATACTGTGTTACATCTTCTTAAGTTGACCTGTGGATTCCACAAACCCCCAGTCAAAATCCCAATCAGCTTCTTACAAACACCAAACAGAAAGGCATACATTTGTGTGTCAAAAGACATATACAGTTGATCCTTGAACAACACAGGTTTGAATGGCATGGGTCTACTTATATGTGGATTTTTTTCCACCTCTGCCAACCTCTGAGACAGCAAAACCAACCCTTCCTCTTCCTCCTCCTCAGTCTACTCAACGTGAAGATGATGAGGATGAAGATCTTTATGATGACCCACTTCTACTTAATGAATAGTAAATGTATTTTCTCTTCCTTCCTCGAGATTTTTCTTAATAATATTTTCTTTTCTCTTAGTTTACTATAAGAACACAGCATATACTTACAACACAAAAATATATGTTAATCTACTGTTTATGTTATTGATAAGGCTTCCGGTCAACAGTAAGCTATTGGTAGTTAAGTTTTGGGGGAGTCAAAAGTTGCATACATGGCTTTTCAACTGCATGGGAAGTTGGTATGCCTAAGCCCTATGTTGTTTAAGGGTCAACCGTACAAGGATGCTTATAGTACTATAATTCATAATAGCTCCAAAATGGAAACAGTCCAAATGTTCATCAATGCTCAAATCAAAAATAAATTGTGGCATATTCATACAGTCAAATAGTATACAACAATGGAAATGAACAATTATTGTTAAATGCAACCACATGGATAAATCTCACCAAGAAGAAATACACAAAAGAATACATTTTGTGTAGTTCCATTTGTGTTAATTTGAGACTTAACAGGCATAACTGATCTATGGTATTAAAAGTTAGTATAGTGATTATCTTTGAGGTAGGAGCATGGACTTAGGAGGTGGCACATTGGGGGCTTCTAGAGGTTTTGAAATATTTATTTTCCTTGTCAAGTTAGGTTTATAATAATTCATTTATGATTTATACACACTGTATTATCTATTTTTGCATAACAAATTACTCTAAAATTTATCAGATTAAAAGGACAATAAATATTTATTGTCCTACACAATTTCTGTGGGTCAGGGGTTTGGGTGTATCTTAGCTGGTTGGTTCTTGTTTGGGGTCTTTCATGAGGTTATAGTCAAGATGTTGGCCAAAATTGCAGTCATCTGAAGGCTGGAAAATCTGCTTCCAAGGTAGTCACTGCCGTCTTGATGCAGGCTGTTGGCAAGCTATCTCAGTTCCTTGCCATGTGAACCTTTCCATAGGATTGCTTCAGTGTCCTTACAACATTGTGACTGGCTTTCCTCAGAGCGAGTGATACAAAAGAGCACAAATTTTTTATGATCTAGTCTTAGAGCTACATGCCAGTATTTCTGCAATATTCTGTTGCATAGAAAGCTATGTTAGTGGGAACTAATAGCAGGAAGCAAGAATTACTTATTGGAGATCATTTTCAAGTTTGGCTACTGTGTTAGTATTGGACTGCCATAACAAAATAACACAGACTGGGTGGCTTAAACAACAGTAATTTATTTTCTCCCAGTTTTGCAGGCTGGAAAGGAAAAGATCAAAGTGCCAGCAGGGTTGGTTTCTAGCGGTGAGGGCTCTCCCCTTTGGTTGCAGGTGGCCACCTTCTTGATGTGTGCTCACATGCCTTCCTTCAGTGCATGTGTCTGGGGTGGGTCGGGGGAGAGAGAGAGAGAGGTAAACAAGCAAGCCAGCCAGCCCTCTCTGGTATCTCTTTTTATAAGATTGCTAGTCTTATGTGATCAGGGCCTTACCTTTATGACCTCATTTAACCGTAATTAGTTTCTTAGAGGCCCCATCTCCACATACAGCCACATAGGGGATTGGAGCTTCACATGAATTTTAGGGGGACATAAATATTCAGTCCATGATAGCTACCTCATGTACTTTTCTGTATTCTTGTTATAATTTAATACAAAATTAATTTTTTAAATGAGTGATAATTTCTCAGATCTTTGGAAAGATATAATCTTCAGATTGAAAAAAAACCAAATGCTGAGTAAAGCAAAGGACAAAGATAAACAAGCAAGCACATTCAAACAGTGAATTTTTTTTTTTAACATCAAGGACAAAAGTCATTTGGAAATAAAGATATTTGACCCATAGTTTTACTTCAGATTTCTCTCAGCTATATTGGATACAAGAAGACCATGAAGCAGGTCTTCATAGTGCTGTGGCAAAATAACTGGCCACTCAGAATTCTATGCCTAGCCAAACTATCATTCAATAGTGAGGTAAACGGTATTTTTGAACATAAGGGTTTAGCATAGTTTACTAATGACTTCATAAGAATCATCCGTATATTAGCTATAGCATGAAAAAATAGATAATCAGAAGGCAATAGTGAAATTTAAGAGAGAATATTGAACAATGGAATTAGGATAAAAGCTGGTAATTCTAAATCAATGATTTTTTAACTTTTTAAAATTAGTAACAAGCCCTAAAATTCCAGAGGATGGCAACATAATAAATAATGGTGTAGAAGGTGGTATTAGATGGAAGTAAAAGCATGGGTGTGTAGGGGAGATCTTGTTTAGGAAGAAAATATAGTGATGAGTAATATTAAACTTCATCAGAAAAGCATATGGGTTAGTAATTAAGAATATAAATTGAATGTAATGCTTTCAAAATGTTGAGGAAGAATGGAACAAGGAAAATTTGGTTGAAAGTTGGTAAGGAGAAAAATACTGAAGGTGAAGCATATAAACAGAAACTAAAAAGTAAATTGAGTAGAAGTGAGTGTAAATATATGAGTTATCTCTTGCTGTATGACAAATTGGTCCTAAACTTAGCAGCTTATAAGAAACATTCATTATCTCCCAGTTGCTGTAGTCAAGGTATCTGGGAGAGGCTTAATTGTCTGGTTCTGATTCAGGGTCCATTTACAGTCAAGTTGTTGGCCAGGGCTGCAATCATCTGGGTCTGGAAAATCCATGTAGAATTTTACTTATGTAGTTGTTGGCAAGTCTCAGTTTCCCCTTGGCTGCTGACCAGATGCTTCAGTCTCTCACTTTGAGATCCTTTCTTTAGGCTGCCTAAATATCCGGCATGGCAGCTGGTTTCTCCCAAAGCAAGTGAATTGAGAGAGAGAGAGAGAGAGAGAGAACCTGATGGAAGTTGTGGAGTTTTATAACCTAATCTTGAAAGTGGAATGCCATCACTGCAGGTGTATTCTCTTGGTCACACAGACAAACCCTGGTATAATGTCCATAGAGGATGTGGATTTTTAAAAGTGGAGTTTTTGGGGGGCCATCTTAAAGGCTGGCTAGCACACAAAATATAATGAATATAAATGGATTCACCTATTAAAAGATTATGTAAACAAAATAAAACAAGAGACATATTATGCCTTTACAAAAGGCTCTTATAAACAAAATGACAGGGATAGTATATATCAAAAAATATATACTAGATACACACACACACACACACAAATGCTGTGTAGCAGTATTAATATAAGCCAGAATAGGAATCAGGGTGTACAGCATTAAAAATGACAAAGTGGGATTTTATATTTTGACAAAAGTAATGTTCTAAAAAATAATAGGAATGAACTTGTATACACTTAGTAATATAGTTTCAAATATGTAAAGAACAATCTTAAATACAGGAAATTAAGTCCTCTGTTCATGGGAGACTTTAACACAACTCTCTCAGAAACTAACAAATCAAGTATAAAAATGTAAGACTGATTGATATGTACATCACTGATAACAAAATCGTCCTCCTATTTAGAATCCTGCATCCAGGAAAGAATATACAATATTCTTTAAAATTTTTCAGTTGAAAAATATAATGTACATATAGAAAAATCCATAAAACTTACAGTTATGTACATTATATCTAGTTGCTATGGAACACTCGTATAATGACTACATGTACATTTCTGGTATCCCAGGAATGCTTTATGTATCCTACATGATCATAACTATTTACCCCCTGAAGAGACCACTGCCCTGTTTTCATGATAGTCATTTTTCTGCTTTTCTTTAGATTTTTACCCCCGTATGTGCATCCCTAAACTGTAAAGTTTAGTTTTGCCCTGTTTTGAACATTCTGTCAATAGAATCATGCTGCACTTTGTGTCTTGTTTTTTTCACTTAGTATTGTTATAAGATTCACCTTTGTTTTTGCATATAGCTCTAGTTCATTTAAATTATATTTCCTTGATAATTTTCCGGTTTATTTATTCATTCTTCTATAAGTAGACATTTGGGTTGTTTTTTGTTTTGGCAATTATGAATAAAACTTGCTATAAACAGCATGCTTGTACTAATACCACACTATTACCATAGCTTTGCTGCATATATCAGTATACATTTTTCTAGAATATATATCTAGGAGGGAAATTGCTAGATCATTCGGTGTGTATCTCTTTGTAGGTAATGTCAGACTTTTTTAAATGATCGGACCAATTTATATTCTAACTAGCAGCATGAGATTTTCTGAGGCCAAGACATGATGTTGTCAAACTTTAAAATTTTTTTCTAATCTAGGAGGTATCTTGAATTTTTTTATTGAGATATAACTCAGAAATCATAAAACTCACCTTTTTAAAGTATGTAGTTCAGTAATTTTTAGTATATTCATGAAATTATGTAACCACCACCACTAATTCCAGAACATTTTCATCACCACAAAAAGAAATCTCTAAACCATTAATGGTCCTTCTTTATTCTCCTCTTCTTTTTACCCCTGGAAAATACATATCCATTTTTATCTCTGTAGATTTGCCTATTCTGGACATTTCCTACAAATGGAATCATACAATATGTGGCCTTTGTTTTGTGGCTTCTTTTGCTTAGTGTAATGTTTCCAAGGTTCATCTATATTGTAGAAGTATTGGTACTTCATTCTTTTTATAGCTGAATAATATTACATTGTGTAGATACACCACATTTTATTTATCTATTCATCTGTTGATGGACATTTGAATTGTATCTACTTTGGGCTCTTATGAATAATGCTGCTAAGTCATGTCTAATTTTTTAATATGAACATAATGTTTCAGTTCTTTGGGTACATACATAGGAGTAGAATTGCTGGGTCATAATGTAACTCTGTTTAACTCTTGGAGGAACTACAAAACTATTTTCCAAGGGGGCTATACCATTTTACATTCTTTTCAGCAGTGTGTAAGAGTTCCAATTTCTCCATATCCTCACCAACACTGGCCATTGTCTGTCTTTTTTATTTTACTCACGCCTAGTAGGTGTGAGAAGGTGATGTGAATCTAATTGTGGTTTTGATTTGCATTTCACTAATGACTAATGATGTTGAGTACTTTTTCATGTGCTTATTGGCCATTTGTATATCTTCTTTGGAGAAATGTTTATTCAAAACCTTTGCTCATTTAAAAAATAAGGTTATTTGTCTTTATTGTTGAATTGTAATAGTTCTTTATATATTTTGGACACTAGACCCTTATCAGATGTACAGTTTGTAAATATTTCCTCATATTCTTGGGCTTGTCTTCTCACTTTTTTGATAGTGTTCTTTGAAGCACAGAAGTTTTTAATTTTGATAAAGTCTAATTTATCTTTGTTTTCTTTGCTTGTGCTTTTGGTACTATACCTAAGAAAGAGGTTTATATTATAGTTTTGTCTTTTATATTTAGGTCTTTAATCCATTTTGAGATCATTTTCGTGTATGGTATGGGGTAGGGGTTCAACTTCACTCTTTGCATGTGGATGTCCAGTTATCTCAGCACTATTTCATGAAAGACTATTTGTTCTCCATTGAGTTGTCTTGGCATCCTTGTCAGATCGTTGTGGTTTTAGTTTGTAATTCTGTAATTACTAATGAGTTGGACAGCCTTTTCTGTGTTTACCATTCATTTGGATATCTTTTCTATTGAAACACCTGTTTGAGTTTTGCCCAGTTTTTTACTGGGTTACCTGCTTTATTCCCATTGATTTTAGGAGTATTATGTATTCTAAATGTATGTCCTTTGTTGGTCATGTGTGTTGCAAATAGCTTTTTCCATACCCTATCTTGTTCTGTTTCCCTTCTTGGTGTCTTTTGATGAACAGAACTTCTTAAATGTAATGAGGTCAAATTTATCAATCTTTTACTTTAGAAATAATATTTTTGGTGTCCTGCTCAAAAATAATGTTCTTACCTTAAGTTCACAAGTACATTCTCTATAATATTTTCTATAAGCATTATAGTTTCAACTTTCATGTTTTAGGTCTTTAATCTACCTAGAATTGTTTTTTTAGGATATGGTATAAGGTAGCAATTTCGTTTTTTCCATATGAATACCCAATTACCTCAGCACCATTGTTGAAACATATGTCTGTACCCACTGCTATGCAATATCAGCTTTGTTATAAATCAGATGTCCTTATATGCATTGGTCTATTTCCGGACTCCTACTCTATACTGCTTTGCATTTCTATGCATGTACCAGCAGCACACTGCGTTACTATAATAGTTTTATATTAGTGTAGCTATATGCTAGAGAAAATCTTCCTCCTTTATTCTTCTGTAAAAGTATTCCCCAGCTCTCTTTTTGCATCCTTATTTCTGTGTGTGTTTTTATATAATTTCATCAGAAATTGCTTAGCCTTCCCTTCAATGGAGTTTGCCCCTTCCTGGGAGACTCCCACCAAGGCAGGCAGTAACAACCAAGGAGTTCTAACCTGAGCACTCTTATCCACCAGATGTTTCATTCATTGGGATTTTAGAGTTATTTCCCATAGACGGTTAGTGATCAGACATCCCAGTGACTGAGCATGCTGACAAAATGCCAGAATGAGTCTTTTACCTCCAATTCTTTGGTTTACTTCCAGAAACCCATAGTAGAAACCTGACTTGATGCCCAGTTTACTGTGACAACTTTTATGTAACTAAGCACGATGGCCAAGCAGAACTCACACAAAGCCTACTGGAGTAACATTCACCGGGGGAAACTCAGAGAGACTGGAGTAATACCACGTGCACTGTTTTTTCCCCTCTTTATCATTCTTTACAGGTCAGTGTCGAGAAGTCTAGCAGGGCACTTCACATCCTAAGATAGGGCTTATGATCATTGGGCTTTTGGTTTTTAAACTGCATTAAGTACAAAAGCTCCAACTACTCACTGTTATGATCAGGGGTAGGATGCAAAAGCAATATAAGGTGGCATAATTTTGGTTTCAGCCCAATTTTGACAGCCTAACATAAATTTTGAGGGTAAGTAGTCCCTCTCTGGAATAATCAGGGGCTGAGATCCAAATCTTGCAAGTGTACGATATGGTTTGCAAGTAGCAGGAATCTCTGTCAGCGTTCATGGTTGGGGAAGTACCAGCCTCTCCCTTAGCGTGTTGGGAAGGAGCTGGAGTCCAGGCTTCGTGGATGACCAGAATTGATTGCCTTACACATTTGGTCGAGTCCAGTTGTTATGGAGATTAATAGGAAGCCAACTGCTTTTCTAAGGGGCCAGCAGATCAGTTTTGGACAAAATGACCCTTAACTCTCACTTGTTAAACTCACTTGCTAATTCTCATAATTTCTTTGTCAATTCTTTTTGATTTTTCCATATATATTATTATAGATAGCATTTAAAAATGCCAGTGTTGATTTTTTTCACCTATACCTTTTTTCCCTCTATTGTTGTACTGACTGGGAGTTCCAGCACAATGTTGTACAGCAGTGGCATCTTGATCTTATTTCTGACCTCAAAAGTAATAATTGTCAGTGTTTTACCATTAAATATGATGTGTGCTCTATGAGATTTTAAACAAATATCCTTCATCAAATTAAGGAAGTTTTTTTTATTCCTAGTTTATTCAATTTTTATGATGAATAGATTTTTAATTTCGTCAGATGCTTTTGCAGCATTTATGGAGATGATCATATGATTTTTCTCCTTTGATCTATTAATGTTGCTTAATTTTAATCTGTCCATACTAATTTCCAATGTTGTAGCACCTTGGGAAATTATAGATGGATTGAACGCTTAAATAAACATAGAACCCCGAAATTTCGACCAATTAAAGCTAAAACATAAGAAAAATATTTTATAATATTTGGTAGGCAAAAATAATGGAAAATATTGATACATTTTACCACAACAGAAATTTAACATCTTTTGTAATAAACATACGTGAAGTTACAAAGAAATGGACTGGGAGAAAATATTTGTTACACATACATTTGCTACTGATGGAGGGCTAGTATCCAAATATATAAAGAACTTCAACAACGGGAAAAAAAGAGATCCTGATAGAAAAATTTGGCAAAGGTTAATAAAAGACAGTTCCAGAAGAGGAAATGCATTTGTCAATAAACATATAAAAGAAGCACCACCTCAGTATTGATTGGAGAAATGCAAATTAAAACAAGATACCATTTTTTCATCTATCAGATGGGCAGCATTTTAAATATTTCATAGTATCAAATGTTGGCTAGAATGTGGGTATTCTCGTACTATATTGCTGAGAGTATAAATTGGTACAGATACTTTGGAAGGTAATTTGGCAGTGTCTTTTAAAAAGCAAACATGTGCATTGCCTGTGATCTAGCAGTTTCTCTTCTAAGTATCTGCCCACAAAGAAACACTTATATATGTTTACAAGGAAAATATATAAAGATGTCAATTCCAGTATTATTTATAATATCAGATTATTGAGAGATATCCTCAACATCTATGCAATAAAAGATTGGACAAAAAACTTAATTATATTATGGGATATTATAAAACATTTAATCAAGAATTAATTATATCTCATATTAATTATATGGCTCTATCCTTAAAATACTGCTTCATGAAAAAGCAAGGTGAAATAAATATACAGCCTAACACCATTTCTATAAAAGAAAAACAACTACACACTGAATATAGATTCTTCCTGTGTGTATATGTGTGTATAAAGATTTTTTTAAAATATCTAGAAAGATAAATAAATTTTCATTACAGTAGTTGTCTTTGGGGAGAGGAAGGAAGAGGGGACTGCATTGGGGATGACTGTCAAAAAGGACTGTCTCCATGTTCTGAATTTTAAAAGGTGAACTTAAATTAAAAATGTTTAAGGGAAATACTACTGTGCAATTAAAATTTTTATTTAAAAACAGGTATTAATGTTTTCTTTTTCATTTAATGTTAGCAGAATGATTTTTATAGCAACAATATCCAACTGAATATTGGAAAGGATTTTAGGACTATTGAGGGTCTGGCCTTCTGTTTGTTAAATAGTATTTTTTAATATAGTAGAATTTGTGACAATAATATTAAAGTATAGGAATTATATTTAATGTATAAACTATTAAAATGCAAGAATTTTGTAGTACTATTATGTGAGAGTGTATGGTTAATAACTCTGGTTAATAGCACAGTTGATTGATTGGAATCAATCACAGTTAGTTGATGGAATTGAAAGAAGTTACCTTTGGTGCCACTTATGGAAAGGAAGGAAAAGAACCACACAGAGAATACTGTAAATACTTAAAATGATACATTATCTTAGTTTATCAACTTCAGATTATCAGTTTTTTATCAATTTAAAGTAGTTCGTTTCTTTTAATTGTTGACAACTTTTAGCAAGTGAAAATGAATATTTTTACTTAGATCTGGGCTTCCTGTTCAGCATTATTAATACATAACTAAAAAGACCTCAATATTTAAAATTTTAATCAACTAATATGATATTAGTGATAGATACTCTATTAACAGCTTTATCGAGGTATAATTTACAGATGATAAAATCCACTTATGGAAGTGTACAGTTATTTGACTTTCAGTAAGTTTATAGAGTGGTGCAACCATTACTGCAATCTAGTTTTAGCATATTCTATCACCCTCAGACAGTTCCTTATGCTCATTTGCCATTAATCCCCACTGCTACCCACAGCCCTGTGCAACCGTTGAGCTGCCTTTCGCCTCCATAAATTTGCCTATCTAGACATTTCTTATAAATAGAACCATATTTATGCATTTTTTCACTTCTTTAACTTTATGCTCTTTCACTTAGCATAATGTTGCAGCATTCATCAGTACTTCATTCCTTTTTGTGACTGAATAATATTACATGGTAACAATACACCAAATTTTGTTTATCTGTTCCATCAATTGATTGGCACTTAGGCTGTTTCCATTTCTGTCTATTATGAATAATGCTGCTATGAACATTCATATAAATCTTTGTGTATACATATACCTTTCCATTCTATTGGGAAGATTCCTATAAATGGAATAATGGGTCATATGGTAGAAGTTGCCAGAGTATTTTCCAAAGTAACCACGCCACTTTACATTAGGTGTGGGAGAATTTCAGTTTTCCATGTCTTCACCAACATGTGGTATTGTTTGTTTGTTTATCACCTTTCTAGTGGGTGTGTAATGGTATTTCGTTCTGGTTCTGATTTCCATTTCCCTAATGACTGGTGGTTAAAATAACCACCACTTTTCAAATGCTTATTAGCTTGTTTTGTTTTGTTTTTTTAATGAATGTCATTCAAATCTTTTGCCCATTCAGATCTTTAAATTGGGTTGTTTGTCTTATTAAATTAGAAGACTTCCTTACACATTCTAGATTCAAGTTCTTTATCAAATATGTGATTATTTGGATAACCCAGATAAGAAAACCTAACAAAAATTTCACAAGACTACAAACCAGTATCTCTCCTGACTGACATACAGTAATCCTTAACAAAATAATTTTGATAAAGTTCAACTTACCAACTTTTCCTTTGAGAAATTGTGCTTTTGGTGTTGCATCTAAGAACTCTTTGCCCAACTCAGGGTCAAAAAGATCCCCAATATTTTCTTCTGGAAGTTTAATAGTTTTAGCTTTCACGTTCTACGTCTGTAGTCCAATTCAAGTTAGATTTTTGTGTTTAGCAATGTGATGGTCTAATTTCATTTCCCAATTTTCCCAGCACCATTTGGTGAAAAATTGGTGTTTTCCCTTAGAACTGCCTTTGTTGAAAATCAGCTGGCCATGAATGTAATGGAACTCTCAGTTCTGTTATTGATCCGTTTATCTGTTATCATACCAACACCAATTGAGTAATTGCAAAATAATTACCAAATGAATAACCAATATTGGTTACTCAAGCCTTACAGTAAGTTTTAAAATTGGGAAATACAAGTTATTCAAAATTGTTTTGACTACTCTAGGTCCTTTGCATATCCATGTAAATTTTAGGATCAGCTTTGAATTTCTACAACAAAAGGCCTACTGGCATTTTGATAGGAATAGATCTATTTTAAGCAAATCATTTTGAGAGTTGCCATCTGGATAATATTGAGTCTTCCAGTATATGACCAGAGTCTATTTCCTTATTTCCTTTAATTTTTCAGAAAGATTTTATAGTTTGCAGCATAAAAATCTGGCATTTTTTAAATTAAATTTCTAAGTACTTTATTCTTATGTTATTATGAATGGAATTATTTTATTGATATCATTTTGGAATTTTTGTTGCCAATATATGGAAATACAGGTAATTTTTACATGTTGATCTTGTATCCTGTAACCCTGCTATGCTCATTTATTAGTTCTTTGTGTGTGGGGGTAGAGGTGTAGGTGGAGGTGTGTGTGTTTGTATTCCTCAGGATTTCTATATACAGGATCATATCACCTGAGAACAAGACAGTTTTACTTCTTCCTTTTCAAAATGAATGCGTCTAATTTCTTTTTGTGCCTTATTGCACTGGATTGAACTTTTCAGTACAATGTTGAGTGAAAGTGGTAAAAGCAGACATCCTTGCCTTATCCCTGATCTTAGAGGAAAAGCATTGAGCATGATGTTAGCTCTGGAGTTTCTGAAGATGCTCTTTATCTAGATGAGGACATACTCTTCTATCCCTCATTTTTTGTTTTTTTTTTTTTTATCATGAATGGGTATTAGATTTTGTCAATTGTTTTTTCTACATCCATTAAGATGATTATTTGGGTTTTGTCTTTATATTATTAACATGGTATAGAACATGAATTGATTTTTTGATGTCAAACCAACTTTGTATTCCTGTGATCAATGTCAATTATGATGTGTAATTCTGTTTATAAATTACTGGATTCAGTTTGCAGATACTCTTAAGGATTTTTGTGTCTATTTTAGGAAAGATATTATTCCGTAGTTTTCTATTCTTGTGAAACTTTTGTCACGCTTTGTTACCTGAGTAATACTGGCATCATAGAATTAGTTGGGTAGAAAATGTTCTTTTTCCATTTATTTTCTGAAAGTTTATGAAGGATTTGTATTATTCCTTTAAATATTTGATAAAATTAACCAGTGAGGCCATCTAGATCTGTGCTTTTCTTTGAGGGATGATTTTTAATAACTAACTCATTAGAAATTATTTAGATTTTCTATGTCTTCTTGAGTCACTTTTAATAGTTTGATATTTCCAGTAATTTCTCCATTTCATATAAATTATCTAATTTGTTGACATATAGTTGTTCATAATATTTTCTCATCCTTTTAATTTCTTTAGGGTCAGTAGTGATGTGTCCTCTTTTTCATTTCTGATTTTGGTAATTTGTGTCTCTCTTCTTTGTTTGGTTAGTCTAGCTAAAGGTTTGTAAATTTTGTTGATCTTTTCAAAGAACCAACTTTGGGTTGCACTGATTTTTTTCCCCCCTATTATTTTTCTGTATTCTAGTCCATTAACTAATTAATCTTTACTAGATCTAATCTTTGTTATTTCCTTTCTTCTGCTTGTTGTGGGCTAGTTTATTCTTCTTTTCCTAATTTCTTTTTTTTTTTTGAGACAGAGTCTCACTTTGTTGCCCGAGCTAGAGTGAGTGCCGTGACGTCAGCCTAGCTCACAGCAACCTCAAACTCCTGGGCTCAAGCGATCCTCCTGCCTTAGCCTCCCGAGTAACTGGGACTACAGGCATGCACCACCATGCCCGGCTAATTTTTTCTATATATTTTTAGTTGTCCAATTAATTTCTTTCTAAGTTTTAGTAGAGACGGGGTCTCGCTCTTGCTCAGGCTGGTTTCGAACTCCTGAGCTCAAACAATCCGCCTGCCTCGGCCTCCCAGAAAGCTAGGATTACAGGCGTGGGCCACCGCACCTGGCCTTCTTTTCCTAATTTCTTAACGTGCAAGCTTAGGTTATTGGAGACCTTTTTTGTTTACTGATATAAGTTTTTAAAGTTATAAATTTCCCTCCAAGCACTGTTTTAGCTGAATCCCATAAATTTTAATTTGTTGTGTTTTCATTTTCATTCAGTTTCAAATATTTTCTTATTTCTCATTTGATTTATTTAAGGATTTCTCTGATTTCTGCTGTTGATTTATAATTTAATTCATTTGTGGTTGGAGACCATGCTTTGTATGATTTCTATCATTTATAATGTGTTGAGATTTGTTTTATGATTTAGCACTCAATCTGTCCTTGGAAATGGTTCATATGTACTGGAAAAGAATGTGTATTTTACAGTCATTGGGTTAAATGTTGTACATAATCGGCGTGACTGAGTTGGTTGATCATGTTGTTCAAGTCTTCTGTCTCCTTGATAATTTTCTGTCTAGTTGTATCAATTATTGGGTGGCTATAGACATCTCCAACTATTATTATTAAATGATCTATTTCTCCTTTCTTCTTTGTCAAGTTTTGCTTCATGTATTTTGTGGTTCTGTTGTTAAGTGGGTATATGTTTATCATTGTTATATTTTTCTGAGGTTTTGACCTCTTTATCATTATGAAATGTCTCTCTTATGTTGTATAATATTTTTATCTTAAATTCTATTTTGTCTGCTATTAATATAGCCATTCCTGATCTTTTATCATTACTGCTTGCATGGCATATCTTTTCTCATCTTTTTTTTTCTTTCTTTTTTCTTTTTTCTTTTTTTAAGAGACAGGGTCTTGCTCTGTCACCCAGGACGGAGTACGGTGCCACGAGCATAGCTAACTGTAACTTTGAACTCCTGGGCTCAAATAATCCTGCTGCCTCAGCCTCCCCAGTAGCTAGGACTTCAGGCATGTGCCAGCATGCCTGGCTAATATTTTTATTTTATTTATTTTTTTTGTAGAGAAAGGGTCTCACTGTGTTGCCCAGGCTGCTCTTGAACTCCTGGCCTCAACCAATCCTCCTGCCTCAGCCTCCCAAATGCTGGGATTACACACGTGAGCCATCATGCTCAACCCATCTTGTCCCACCTTTTAAATTTCATCCTATTTATGTCTTTGAATCTAAAGTGTGTCACTTTTAGACAGCATGTAGTTGGATCTTGCTTTTTTTTTTTTTATCCTGTATAACAATTTCTGTCTTTTGGTTGGGATGTTTAGACCATTCACATTTAATATAATTATTGATATTGTTGGTTTACTTTTGGAATTTTGCTATTTATTCTGTGTAAGTCTCTCATCTTTTTTGTTCCTCTCTTCCCCTTTGATTTCTTTCTTTTGTGTTAAATAAATATTTTTAATGTATCATTCTAATACCTCTGTCAGTATTTTAACTTTTTGATCTAGCAATCCCACTATTGGGTATCTATCCAAAGGAAAAGAAGTCATTATATCAAAAAGACCAAAAAGACACCTGTACCCAAATGTTTATCACAGTGTAATTCACAGTTGCAAAGATATAAAATCTACCTAAGTGCCCATCAGTTGATGAGTAGATAAAGAATATGTGGTGTATACTCAGCCATAAAAAGGAATGAAATAATGTCATTTGCAGCAACCTTGATGGAACTGGAGAACCTTATCCTAAGTGAAGTATTTCAGGAATGAAAAAAAAAAAACACCTCATATTCTCACCAATAAGTGGGAGCCAAATGATGGGTATGCACAGTCATGAAGTGGTGTAAAGGACATTGGAAATTAAGAAGCGGGGAGGTTGGGAGGAGTGAGGGATAAAAATTTACATATCGGGTACAACGTACACTGTTCTGGTGACAGTCACGCTAAAAGCCCTGACTTCAGCATTCTATAGTTCATCCATGTTACAAAAACACTTGTACCCCCTTAATATTTTGACATAAAAATTATTTTTAAAAATATTTTAACTTTTTTAAAAAAGTTTTTTCTTAGTTGCTCTAGGGATTATGATATATATTTTAATTTATCATAATCTACTTCAGATTAATACTAAATTTCAGTAAAATATAAAATCTTTGTTCAAGTGTAGTTCTATTTCCTCCTCCCTCCCATTTTGGCATGTATATTACCTGTGTATGTGTTATAAATTCAACGATAAAATGTTATAATTATTGCTTTATACAGTTTTATTTTCTTTAAAGTAGTTAAGAAAGAGAAAAATGTATCTATAAAATCTTTTATATCAACTTACATATTTACCATTTCTGGTGCTGTTTATTTTCCCCTGATTATTCATGTCACTGTCTAGAGACCATCTTTCAGTCTAAAGTATTCTTTTAGTATTTTTGTAAAGGAAATCTGTTAGCAGTGAATTCTCTCAGTGTTTGTTTATCTGAGATTGTCTGTTTTAGCCTTCGGTTTTGGAGGATAGTTTTGCTAGACATAGAATTCTTGTCTTTTCATTTTAGCACTTTTAATATGGTATTTTACTCTCTGTCTTCCATTGTTTCGGATGAGAAGTCAGCCATTAATCGTATTGATTTTTCCCTGTACAGTATAATGAGTAGTTTTTATCTTGCTGCTGTCAAGATTTTCTCTTTATCTGTACTTTGAACAGTTTGACTGTGGTGTGTCTATGGTGGATCTTTTTGTATTTATTCTGCTTGAGATTTTCTGAGACTCTTGGTGCATAGATTAATGTTTTTCATCAAATTTGGTGATTTTCAGCCATTATTTCTTCAAATATTTCTTTCTTCTGCCCCTTTGTGTCTCTCTTTGCCTTCCCAAATTGCTATCATACAAATGTTGATAACTTTGGTCATGTTACACAGGTCTCCTTAGTATTGTTCATTTTTCTTCCTTTTTTTTTTTTCTTTATTTTTTTCAGTTGTTTTATCTTAGTTGACCTATCTTCAAGTTTTCTGGTTCTTTGATCTGCCACTAAAAATCTGCTATTGGACTTTTCAGTTGAATTTTTCATTCCAGTCATTGTACTTTCCAAATTCAGAATTTCTATATGGTTTCTTTTTTAAAAAAGAAATCATTTTGGTCTCTTTTTTTGGTAGTCTCTTTTTGGGGAGGCATCATTATTATACTTCCCTTTAATTCTTTAGTTATGATTTCCTTTATTTCTTTGGACATATTAGCTGATTTAAAGTTTTTGCCTAGTAAGTCCAACATCTGGGCTTGCTCAGGGATAAGTTCTATTGACTGTTTTTTTCCCCTGTATGTGGGCCATACTTCACTATTTCTTTATGTGTCTCATAATTTTTTTGTCAAAAACATTGTATTTTAAATAATATAATATAGCCGGGCGAGGTGGCTCACGCCTGTAATCCTAGCTCTCTGGGAGGCTGAGGTGGGCAGATTGTTTGAGCTCAGGAGTTCAAAACCAGCCTGAGCAAGAGCGAGACCCCGTCTCTACTAAAAATAGAAAGAAATTAATTGGACAACTAAAAATATATAGAAAAAAAATTAGCCAGACGTGGTGGCACATGCCTGTAGTCCCAGCTACTCGGGAGGCTGAGGCAGTAGGATCACTTGAGCCCAGGAGTTTGAGGTTGCTGTGAGCTAGGATGACGCCACAGCACTCTAGCCCGGGCAACACAGTGAGACTCTGTCTCAAAAAAAAAAAATAATAATAATAATATAATATAATATGGCAACATTGCCCCCTCCCCCAACCCCAGGGTTTGTTGCTGTTGTTATTTGTTCTTGTTCTTTTTTTAGTGACTTTCCTAGACTGTAGGCTTCATATCATGTATAGCCACTGAAGGTTCTGTTTGATTAGCTGAGTCATCATATAATGATTTGACAGAGATTTTCTTAAATGTTTTAAACTGACATGTCTCCCATCATTTTCCAAGGGGCACTATATGTGTTGGGGCATGCTTTCCATGTCCCAGCAGTTTACAACTCTGCCTTAGCCTTCACTTCCTACTTGCATAGATCCTCAGAGTCAAGCAAAGGTGAGAGATTAGGGCTTTGTCAGATCTTTTGCTGAGCATTTGCTCAGCTCTTATCTGCACACAGCCTTCTAGATCCCCAGAAATATTTCAGAAATTTCCAAATCCCTGTAAGGACATTTCATTCCCCATATTTTGTTTTTTTTTTAATTTTTTGGCCAGTCTCTTGTTTGTCCCCACTAGAATTTGTGCTTCTGGCAGCTGAAGTATTGCCACTGGTATTTTTGGACAAAATCCCTGGGGACAGAGCTTTCCTCACTGAATGAGCTCTGAATCAGGTGAAATGAAAGATTAGCTTGTGAATGGCCTTTTCTAGGGAGCATCAGGCAGGTCAAATAGTGACAGCTCTTTGGGGATGAGGCTTTCACCTCTTCCAGTGGCTGCTAGGCTGCTGGCCCTCATAGCTGCTGTGGTTCTAAGGCTACTGGTTTCCAAGGCTGCTATGGAACTGGGAAGAAGAGGGTGGAAATTGGGAACAGTGTAAGTTAAAGCACCAAAAAGCTCACCATTCTTACCAAGATTCAGCTATTTTTCTTGAAAAATGTTCACAGAATTGTTGCAAGTCTTTGATTAATTTTTAGGATTCTGAAAAAGTGATTTTCACAGTTTTCGCCAGTGTTCTTATTGCTTTTTGGAGAAGTGAATTTTCAGATGCCTTTTATCCACCATTCCAGAAATCCTCCTCAATCTGTTTGTGGCTGTAATCCCCATACTTATTGCCTTTCTATTTGATATCTAAATAATGGCCTATATATGTTTATCGGCAGCCATGAAAGTCCATTCTTTGATTTCATTGAGAGCTGCTTGCGAAATAAACATGAAATGGTTATTTATGAAGCTGCTTCAGCTATTATCCATCTTCCTAACTGTACTGCAAGAGAGTTGGCACCTGCTATTTCAGGTTAGTTGTATATTTGATGGCTGATTTTTATTTATGTTCTTAAATATCTGTTTTAAATTCCATAGGTCTGCAGAATAGGTATTAAGAATGATTTTTGAATCTTAGCTCTGTACTTACAGGTTTTGCATTCTGATAGCTTATATGTAGTTTTAGTTCTTCTTTACTGTATTATTTGCTTTTTTGAAGTTTCTATTTCCCCATATAAAACTTTGGAAAAAATTTAACATAGAAGATAAGTAACTTTAAGATCTTCAGTTTTCCTTAATATTTAAAAAGCCCATTTGCTCTCATAACTGTCAATACTTCTACCATTTAAAAATTCAAATACTAATGAGTACACCAATTCTTTCAGAAAAAAGAGTAAACTTTGTTTTCTATTAATTTAGTTTTTATAGCTGAACAAAAAATGCTTTTTCTATTTTTGATTTATTTTTCATGTGAATTTTTGATGCCGTGATTGTATTTCCTTATGCATATTTTGAATATGATTCATTATGTACTATATTTTCAGCTATATGATATATGAGAAACTGAGCAATATTTATTATAGTGGGTTTTTTTATTTTTTGTTTTTTAGTTCTTCAGCTTTTTTGTAGCTCTCCTAAGCCAGCCTTGAGATATGCAGCTGTGAGGACCTTGAACAAGGTAGGTGTCCCTTTGCTAACTATTGACTTAAATCAGTAGTTACATTTTGTGTGTGTGGATATTGTGTATATATATTGAGTTTGATTGAGAAACATTAAACGTGAAGCATTTGGCTTTCTCTCTAAGGTTAGTATATATTATATATGATTTATAGGCTTTACTTCTACAATACCTCACTTGAATTTATGGCTTTAGGGATGGCCATTTTTATTATTATTTAGCTGAAGATTGCAGCCTTCATTTCTGACTTCTAAGCATTTTATATTCAAGAACCGCACTGTCCAATATGCTGGCCATTAGCCATAAGTGGCTATTTCAATTTAAATTAATTAAAATTAAATTAAAAATTCAGTTGCCCAGTGACACTAGTCACTCTTCTTGTGCTCATAGCCACAGTAGTTAGTAGCTGTCATAGTGGACAGTGCAGATACTGAACACTTCTATCACTGAAGAAAGTTCTCTCACACAGTGCTGTCTACGGCAGCATTGTCCAATAGAAACCCAATGTGAGTCATATATGCAATTTTTTAGTAACCACATTTTATAGTAACCACATAAAAACTTTTTGAGGTAAAATTAATTTTAATAATATATTTTTACCATAATATATAAAAAACATCTTCTTAACATGTAATCAGTATTAAGAGATATTGATATTTTGACATATCTCAAGTTTTTGACATCAAGTATATATTTTGTATTTACAGCGTATCTTAATGTGGATTAGGCACCTTTCAAATTTTGAGTAGTAACATGGGCTATTAGCTATCATATTAGACAGTATATATTTTAGAAGATATAATACAGAAACACACAATAATTAACCATAAAAATTTTAAATAAAATGTTAATGTAGTAGAAGACTTCTCATAAGGCAGTACATAATCAATTGCAAGTTAATTGTATGAACAACTGGAGGAGAGAGAAGTTTAGAGCAGCCATGGGAGAAGTCTATATAGAACAACAATTCAGATTGTATTTTAAAGAGTTGATATAGGTCCACAATTCTTAATCTGTAATCTTGGAGCCAAACATGTTTCAGAATTTACTTTTTTGTGAATTTTAGGAAGGTAATATGGTGTTATTTCTTATCTACTAACCCCAGTGGGCCTGGAGCAGCACCCCACCATTAAGACAGATTGTTATTTTTGCATAAAACATATGACTGTCCTCTCTGAGATAAATTAAGACTTAAATAGTATTATTTATATTTGTTTGGGTCATATTTTGCTGTTAAATAAATTTTGATGCCAATAGTTTGGCAGAGTGTTTTCAACTTTTCAGAATTGTCGGTAAGGGATTCTATACCAATACTGGGACAGGCAGAGAGGTAGAACAACATCAACAAAAGCAAGGAAGCAGAATGACAGACCTGTTTTAGTGACCATGGGTAATCCAGTTTGGAGTTTGCATGTTTAAATGCGCAAGTGTTTTCTAAATGATAAGATTTTAACAGTCTTTCTTGAGCACTGTTTACCATGCCAGATCCTATTCTCAGAGATCCTAACATCTAGAAGAGTAAACATGCATGGACACATGCACTATAAGGAAATACAGGCCAACTATAATAAAAAACAGACTGTGATATTCTTATAAAGTTTATAGGACTCTAACAAAAGAGGGTACTATGCTGTACTGTGGCAATTAATCATTTATCAAGAAATATATTATACTTCATTATTTGGAAACATTCTCCTTGAAACAATTATTTTAATCTGTACTATCCTCTTTGGATTGCCACTTACCTTAATTAAAATTTTAAGTTCTGGCCTTTATCAAAAGTCATTTGCTTAATTTTTTTTTTCTTGCCCTTCCACAAGGTGGCAATGAAGCACCCCTCTGCTGTTACTGCGTGCAATCTGGATTTAGAAAACTTGATCACAGACTCAAACAGAAGCATTGCCACCCTAGCCATTACTACACTCCTCAAAACAGGAAGTGAGAGCAGTGTTGACAGGCTCATGAAGCAGATATCTTCTTTTGTGTCTGAAATCTCAGATGAGTTCAAGGTAAGAGTTTAAACATGATCAGGTTTTCTCCCAATCTGTGGCCTGCCTGTTTCTTTTCTTAACAGTGTTTTTTGAGGAGCAGAAGTTTTTAATTTTCATGAAGTCCAATTCATCAATTTTTTTCTTTCACAGTTGTTGCTGTGCCCTATCTAATCTTTATCTACCTCCAAGTAATAAAGATATTTTCTTGTGTTTTATTCTAAATGCTTTCTGTTTTTAGCTTTTACATTTTGGTCTGTGACACAATTTGAATTAATGTTTGCATGGAAGTTCAGTATTTTTCCATACTGCTATCCAGTTATTACAGCATAATTTGTTGGAAAGACTTCCCTTTCCCTGTTGGAGCGCTTTAGCATCTTTGTCTGAAAAGCAAATAACCATATAATTGAAGGTATATTTCTAGGCTCCTGATCATATTCCGCTGATCCTTTTGTCAGTCCAATGCTAGTACCACACTATACTGATGAGTGTAGCTTTATGGAACCTCTTGAATGTCAAATAATGTGGTCTTCCAACTTTCTCTTTTTTGATATTCTAGTTCCTGTGCATTCCCAGATAAAATTTAGAACTAGTTTATTAATTTCTGTAAAACAAAGCCTGCTAGGATTGTGACTGGGATGGTGTTGAATCTATAAATCAAAGTGGGGAGAACTGACATCTTAACATTATTCTTCCAATTCATGAATATGCTATATCTTTCCCTTTATTTAGATCTTCTTTAATTTCCCTGAGCAATGTTTTATAGTGTTTACTCTAGAGGTCTTACAAATATTTTGTTAAATTTATATATAAATATTTTGTGCCTTTTGATACCATTTTATTAAAATTTATATTTCATTATTTACTGCTAGTATATGAAAAAATACTTTTTAAAAAAATTTTTCTATATTAACTTGGTATCCTGTGACCTTGCTGAATTCCCTTATTGGGTCTAATAGTTGTTAGATACATTCCTTGGGATTATCTATGTAAATAATTACATCATCTGTGAATAGAGACAGTTTTACTTCTTTATTTCCAATCCAAATGCTTTTCCTTTCTTTCTCTTGCCTTTTAAAAATACTACTTCTAGTACAGTATTGAATAGAACTGGTGAGAGTGTGTCAGAGATGATAAAAAGAACAATAAATTTCACTTAGAAAAATTAAGGTAGACAGATTTTATTGTTTTACTCTTTCTTAATACCCAGCCAAGTAGTATAACTGACCCTGTTTACTCTCTGCTTAGTATATATCTAGACTAAAAAACAAACTTAGTGTGTATATTTAAGCGGACATTTTGAATCGGCAGAGAACTTTGAGAAGTTATGGAGGTCATTTTTGCAAATATTTGTAAAATAAACTGGAATGATAGGGAAAGTAGTTTTGGTAAGGATGTTTCAGAACAGAAATTGGCAAACTTTAAGGGGCCATTAAATAAATAGTTAAGGCTTTCTGGGACCCTCTGGTTTCTGCTGCATATTCTTCTTTGCCTTTTTTTTTTAACAGCTCTTTAAAAATGTAAAGACCATCTTGGCTCTCAGGCTGTACAAAAGCAAGACACAGATAAGATTGAGCTATGGTTTACTGACTTCAGTTTTAGAACATTAAAAAGTTTATAGCACACAAAAACAAAATTGTTGGTGAGGATGTGAAGCAATGGAAACCTTGTGTACCCCCGTAAACAACTACTTCTGAAATCAATCCAACGTTATCTAGTAAATTTGAAGATATATGTATATTCTTTAAAAAAAAAAAAAAATCCTGGGATTTTACTTTTGAAACCGGGAGATCATTTGAATCATAGACGTTAAATTTTGCAAATGTCACATTGAACAAGTTGCAGAACACCATAGCATTCATGTAAATACTAAAGAACTAAACAATGTATATTGTATGGGGATATGTACATATGGTAAACTGAAGAAAAGCAAGAAAATGGTAAAGATACTCAGGAGAGTGATCATCTCTGGGAACAAAGCAATGGAGCATACAGGAATAGATAATGGAAATGCTCTTTTTAAAAGTCTGTATGGTAATTGCACAGGCATTTGTTTTTATAATCATTTGCTAAATATATATGTTATAAATAGTATGAAATATGTCATGAGAAAAAGAGTGCAAAAAAGAATAAAATCATTTTAAATGTTTAAGCTAAACTTTTTTACGATTGGCAGTATCTCTTCCTGTATCACTAATTTGCCTGGTTTTTTAACCCTATAAAATAAATCCTCACCAACTGTGAAATGCTAAGTATACTATTGAATATTGTCTGTGATTTTCTATAGTTTTTAAAATTCTCATTTTCTGTATCTCACTGTATGGAATTTTGTAATACAAAGTAGTTGATCACAACCCAGTATCAATATCACTGTATTTCACTGGATATGATGCTGCCTATAGCCCTCCACAGTGTTTTTCAAAATGTTTTCCCATTCTTTAGGGTCTTCTAATGGTAACTTCTGTGTAAACATACGTGGTCATTTAGGAAGGAAATAAAGAAATGAAATATATATTGTTGGGAAGCAAGTTTGAGGAGTCAGAGAGGCATCCTAAAGTTGGAGTTACATCAAATATCTTATCCCCAAAAACTTACCAAAATAAATCTATGTAATCATTTGTAGATATTTACTGCTCTGTCTCTTAAATCCTTCAGTAAGAATGACTACTATGCAAGCTGCTCTTTTGTCTCTTTTTTGTCAATTGAGGAAACTACAGCATTGAAAGATGACTGACTTACCTAAGGTAACACAGTGAATTAGCTGCAGAGTTAAGACCAAAACCTAGGCTTTCTAATCTCAAATGCATTTCCCCCTAAGCATAACATTCTGCTTCTTTCTCTGCTACCTAACATTTCTATGTTTATATTCTTTTTTACAGATGGTCTCTTCAAGACTATCCTCCCCACTTTTTTTATTGTCTGCCTTTTGGGACATCTTTGAGTTCAGGTATCAATTATGTTAGTTAAGATAAAAATGTTATTAAAGCATTATGGGAGTTCATCAGTTGGATATCCACATGGAAAAAATGTGAATCTTAACCCCACCTCACACCATACACAGAAATCCATTTCAGATGGATTGCAGATCTCAATATACAAAGCAAAACAATAAATGTTTTAAAAGAAAACACAGGAGACCATCATAACCCTGGAATAAGAAAAATATTTTAAAAATAAAACACAAATGAATTTTGATAAATTGGACCTAATTAAGGAATTCCCACTTATCAAAAGACATGAAAAGACAAGCCACAGAGTGGGAAATATTTGCAGTACATACGAGCTGAGCCTTAAAAGGCTCAATTTGAGAATTTAT
This sequence comes from Propithecus coquereli, assembly GCF_000956105.1. Classification (NCBI taxonomy): domain Eukaryota; kingdom Metazoa; phylum Chordata; class Mammalia; order Primates; family Indriidae; genus Propithecus; species Propithecus coquereli. The sequence goes on along the minus strand of NW_012155396.1, from coordinate 5,661,557 downwards.
AAAGAAGTCTTACAAACCAAAAAGAAAAAGGCAGATAATAAAAAGAGTCCAAAGTCTTAAAAAAGACTTTCGATAAAAAAGGATATACAAATGGCCATGAACATATGAAAAATTTATAATCATCAAGGAAATACAATCAAAACCATAATGTCAGTTACTCACCAGAAAGGCTGAAATGAAAAAGTTGGAAATATCAAGTGTTGGTGAAGATGTGGAAAACCAAAACTTTTATATACTGTGAGTGGGAATTTAAGTTAGTACAGACACTTTGGAAAACTGTTTGGCAGTATCTACTAAAGCTGAACATGTGCATATCCCAATGACCCAACAATTTCATTCCTTCAGTATATTCCAAACAGAAATGCATATACAAGACCAATTTAAAATGTCAGGCTAAAGAGTTAGGAGTTTTGGAGGCAGTTTTTGTGGTGGTTAATGGAATGACCTTTAGAATCAAAATCCCAGGATTTAAATCCTGATTCTGCCACTTATATTAGATGTTTGCCTCAAGTGATTCACATAAACTCTTCCTGCCTTAGGTTCCTTCACTGTACTATGGGAAATAATAGTACTTACCTCATAAGAGTTATTGTGAAGTCTAAATGAAATAATAAAGATCTAAGTATAATATTCCAGTGTCACTATTATTGTTGTTTTATGTGCGTATAGTATAGAAAGAACTACTAGTCCAAAACTGGTTTTTTAAAATCTACACACACAGAAGAGTTGAATATTGACTAAGTTATTTGGATTCTTTTTCTTTTTTTTTTTTTTTCTTCTTTTCAGTGTAGTTATTTCTTTTGAAATACAAATGGATTTGTTTCAGGTTGCTTTCAATTTTAATATTTTTCCCCTTCTCATCTTAATGATTTATTTTTTAATGTGTAGAACATTATACTTCCAAAAGTCAAAACTATACAAAGAAGTATATTCAGAAAAATGTCACTTTCTCTTATCTCTTCCACTCCCCCCATGAGTAACCAACTTTATTGCTTTTAGGTTTATCTTTTTTGTGTATCTTTTTATAAAGACAAGAGATACATGTTTCTTATTTTCTCTTTTATCATAAATGAAAGATAGCATATTACAAATGCTATCTTGTACTTTCTCTCTTTTCTTTTAACCTAAAAGTATATACTGGAAATCACTCTAAAATAGTACATGGAGACATTCCTTATTTTTATTTATAGCTACATAGTACCCCAGTAGGTGTATATAGTTGTTTGTTGAACCAATCTCCTATGCTTGGACATTTACATAGTTTGTAGTATTTTGCAATAACAAAGTAATGCTGCAGTGGATACCTCATGCATATTTTTTCAAAACGTTGGAGGTGTATCCTTAGGGTAAATTCCTTCAAGTCCATATGCTAGGTCGAAGGGTAAATAAATAGGTAATTTACAGAGAATGCTAAATTCTACCAGCAATGTATGAGAGTGCCAGTTTTTCCATAGTTTCACCAATAATGTGTATCATTAAGCTTTTGAAGTTTTACCAGCCTTTTGGTTGAGAAATGTTATCTCAATGTAGCTTTAATTTGAATATCTCTTATTATGAGAGAACTTAAACATCTTTTCTTATTTTTAAGGGCCATTTAATATCTCTTTTTGTGAATTGTCTGCTCAGATCTTTCCGCCATTTTCTCTAGGATTTTGGTCTTTTGTTTCCTCAATTAAAGTTTTTTTGTATATTAAAGATATTAGGTCTTTATATGTGAAACATGTTATGATATTTTCTCCCAGTTTGTCATTTGTCTTTTGACTTTTCTTATGGTGTCTTTTGTCATGCAAAGATATTTTTTATTTTTATGTAGTAAAATTTGTCAGTTTTTTATCTCATTTGACCTTTTTTTTGTTTTTGTTTTTGAGACAGAGTCTCACTGTGTTGCCTGGGCTAGAGTGCCGTGGCGTCAGCCTAGCTCACAGCAACCTCAAACTCCTGGGCTCAAGCAATCCTTCTGTGTCAGCCTCCCAAGTAGCTGGGACCACAGGCATGTGCCACCATGCCCGGCTAATTTTTCTATATATTTTTAGTTGTCCGATTAATTTCTTTCTAATTTTTAGTAGAGACGGGGTTTCCCTCTTGCTCAGGCTGGTCTCGAACTCCTGAGCTCAAACAATCCGCCCGCCTCAGCCTCCCAGAGTGCTAGGATTACAGGCGTGAGCCACCGTCATTTGACTTTTAAGTCATAGGTAGAAAAGCCTTTTCCTTCAGATTATAGAGGGATTCACCCATGTTCTCTTCTAGTACATTTATACTTTTGTATTTTACATTTAGATCTCTGATCCATTGGATTTTATTATTGTTTATGGTGTGAGAAACAGATTCAATCTTTTCCTTTTCCAGTGACTATCCAGTTGCCCCCCAAAATGTTATTTACAGACTATTTTTGTCCCAGTGATTTGAGATATCATCTTTATGATATACTAGAGTTCCATATGTATTTGGGTCTGTTTCTGGGCTTTCTATTCTATTTATTATGTTGGTCTATTTATTCATACACCACTGCCACACACTATGTTAAATAAAGAAGCTTTGTAGGATATATTAATGTCTGTTAACCCTCCGTCATAGCTCTTTATTTTCATTGTTTTCCTGGCTATTCTTGTATGTTTGTTTTTCTAATAAACTTTAGTATCAACTGGTCTAGCTTCATAAAAAATCCCATTGGCATTTTTATTAGGATCACATTAAATATTCATAAGTTAACATAGGGGAGAATAAATGTCTTGACGATGTTTAGATATCCTAACAAAGACAAGGATGTCTTTTAATGTGTTCAAATTTGCCTTTCAAGAATGTTTTATAATATTTTTATGTTAGTTTTGAATGTTTTTTAAATGCTTATTTCTAAATAATTTATATTTTTGTTGCTATTATGATTTTTTTTTTTTTTTTTGAGACAGGATCTCATGTTTCCTGAGCTAGAGTGCGGTGGCATCATCATAGCTCACTGTAACCTCAAACTCCTGGGTTCAAGCAATCTTCCTGCCTCAGCCTCCCAAATAGCTGGGACTCAGGTGCATGCCACCATCCCCGGCTAACTTTTGAATTTTTTGTAGTCTTGCTATGTTGCTCAGGCTGGTATAAATGTTTTTTAATCTGTTGTATCTTCTAACTAGTTATTATTCATGTATATGAATATTATTGGTTTTGTATGTTAATTTTATATCCTGCTACCTTGCTGAATTATTGAGTTAGTTTTATTATTGATTATCTGGATTTTCAGGTATACTATCTTATATCATCTGAAAATAAAGATAGTTTTTGTGTTTTGTCTTTTCCAATTCCTATTCCTCTAATTATTTTCTCTTATCTAATTGCATTGGCTAATATCTCCAGAATAATGTTAAATAAAAGTAGAGATAGTAGCATCCTGGTATTATTTCTGATCTTAATGGAAATGCTTCTCAGGGTTCCCTGTTAACTAATACACTGGCATTAGAATTGAGGTATTTATATTTATGTTATGGAAGTATCCATCTATTCGTATTTTTTCAAGAATTTTTATGAGGAATGGGTGTTGGATTTTTATCAAAGGCTTTTCAGCATTTTGGATATAATATAATTTTTTTCCTTTGACTTATTAATATGATGAATTATATTAATTTTCTAATATTGAACCATCCTTGTATTTCATCATGGTATATTAATTATTTCCTTAATGTAGTATTAGTATTAGACTCTGTTAGCTAACATACTACTTAGAATTTTTATATCAATATTCATAAATTATTTTAATTGTTAATTTTCCTTTCTGTACATATATACCATCTTTATTAGGTTTAAATATCATTATGTCACAGAAAGATTATGGACATTTTCTTTCATTTTTTATGCTCCAAAACAACATATATAGATTTGGGTTTATCTGATTGTTGGTAGACAATTCTCAATTCTCCATGGGTCTCTTTGCATTTCTGCACATCTTGCAAGTTAGACACTCACTGCCCTGTTTCCTACCATCCCAACTTTGTTCCCTTTGTATAGTACAAGGTATCTTCTGGACTTAGAAGACAGAGATAATGTCTTCCTCTAAATTAAAGGGCAGATTTCCTTACAGCCCTTGAAAATACAAATAGTACTCCCACTGGAGCACAAAGCAAACATGTTGACTGTCCAGTATAATAATGTTTTCCTTCAGAACAAAGGACAGGCGTGCTTACTGCCCATTGTAAAATATTCAATTTCCTTACCTCGGAGTTGTTATCCTGTAATGTAACCCACTGTGGGTCAAGGTATTATCTGGCTCTTTTTGCATTGCCCTGTGGGAATTGGGGTTCAAGGAAACTCACCCCAAAATGCTGATACTCTAGCTACTGCTATTGGTGTAATTACAGCAGTAACTGTCTTTCATTGCTGAGCCAGAAGTCTAGTGTTTTTTACCAGCATCCATGAAATTGTAGCAGGTTAACTTGCAAGTAGGGTAAAATCTCGCACCCTTCACACTCCTTGACACTGGTCTTTAATGTTGTGGTAAAATTCCCGTAGAAACCATTTTGTGAAGTAGTTCCTTGATGACTTTCTCTGTTTCTCCTATGGAAATCAGTCTGTTCAAACTTTTTATCTTTACTGCTTACTTTAAAATTTTTACGTGCTTATTTGTTTAAGGTGGAGAGATAGAATCTCTTGAATGAACGCCATTTTTACATTGCTTTTTATTTTCATTTGAGGTCTCCTTTCTTATCTTTGATGAAGAACAATTATTGTCTTTTTAGATAACTGTAATGTCTTCTTAGCTTATAGTAAATAAGAGGGAAATTATGCTTTACAGCTAAAGTTATAAAGATGTTTGTTTCCTATAAGTGGTGGTTGTACAGTCATTATAAAGGTGACTCTTTTGTTTGTTTTTCTACAGGTGGTGGTTGTACAGGCAATTAGTGCTCTCTGTCAGAAATACCCTCGAAAGCATAGCGTCATGATGACTTTCCTCTCTAACATGCTGCGAGATGATGTAGGTAGACTACGTTTTAATCATAGGAAATTGCTTTCTTAAATTCTTTCAATTGCCATTAACTACCATAGTGTTTTAAGCTTTAATTTCTTTATCATCTCAGTATGCCTCTCAAGTAGTATACATAAGTCTGGTTCCTGTCTTATTGCAAAACGTGCCATTGCTCTGCTTTCCCACTTGAAGAAAAAAACACTTTTGTTTCTTTCATAAAGGGCAGGAAATGAAATTTGAATATTATAAGCATGAGCCTTGGAATATAAGCATTTTTCCAAAAAGTGTCCTTAGAATGAATGGCAGTTTTATCTTCTCTTGCCAGGGAGGCTTTGAATATAAGCGGGCCATTGTGGACTGCATAATCAGCATTGTGGAAGAGAACCCTGAGAGTAAAGAAGCAGGTCTAGCCCACCTTTGTGAATTCATTGAGGACTGTGAACACACTGTTCTGGCTACTAAGATTCTACACTTGTTGGGCAAAGAGGGCCCCAGAACACCTGTCCCCTCCAAGTATATCCGCTTTATTTTTAATAGGGTCGTCCTGGAGAATGAGGCTATCAGAGCGGGTGAGTCATTGGAACACTGATAATGATGTGATCTGCTGATCTTTTGAAATACTTAACTCAAGAGGGTGGTAATGGAAAATGAAGCTGCGAGATCTGTTTTATGGTAGGATCTTAGAGCATACGTAGAGCTCCAGATGTATAGGTCTTTCTCTGTACTCCAATTTCTATTCTCATTTTTGCCTTAGATTAGAGAGAACCCTTGCATTTCAGTGTGATACAAGTACTGTGATGGCTCTTCCTTTTTTCCAGAGTTATAGCCATATGTATGATTGTATGTAAAATTTGTATTATGTGTGTGTCTATATATTTTTAAGTGACTTCCTTTCTAATCTTTCCTTCCCCTTAGGGAAGGACCTTATGAATAGGTCCAAATTCCTCCTGTTAAAGATGTAAACCTGGCCGGGCGTGGTGGCTCACGCCTGTACTCCTAGCACTCTGGGAGGCCAAGGCGGGTGGATCGCTCAAGGTCAGGAGTTCGAGACCAGCCTGAATAAGAGCGAGACCCCGTCTCTACTAAAAATAGAAAGAAATTAATCGGACAACTAAAAATATATAGAAAAAACTAGCCGGGCATGGTGGTGCATGCCTGTAGTCCTAGCTACTCGGGAGGCTGAGGCAGAAGGATCGCTTGAGCCCAGGAGTTTGAGGTTGCTGTGAGCTAGGCTGATGCCACGGTACTCTAGCCCAGGCAATAGAGCAAGACTCTGTCTCAAAAAAAAAAAAAAAAAAAAAAGTAAACCCTCCTGTTAGCCTTCATCTCTCACTAGCTGCTGACACTATACTTTTCTTCCCTTCTGAGACAAACCTGAAGTAGCCATTATTAGCTGCCAGCATGAATTCATTGTCCATTTTCTCTTCAACTCAATATAATCTAGCTCTCTCCCTCAAAAATCCTCTGAAGCTATTTTTTTAAGAAAATTACTTATAAACTACTTGGGAAATAAATCAGACACTAATGTTCTTATCTTTGTTCACCTCTGTTGATGTGATGTACTATTGACTAAACACTTGATGAAACCCTCTACCCTTGATTTCCACAATGGCCCACATTTTTACATCACTCCTCACTCTTATTTATAGTTTCTTTTCCTAGGCTCATTCCTTAAAATATTACTTCTCCTTAGGGTTTTATCTTCTCAACATACACATTCTTCCTGGCTATCAGAGCTCTACTGATACGCTATGACATTCCAGTCATGTCTCTTTCCTGAACCTGTGTGTCCAACTGCCTAAGGCACTTTAAATTCAACCTGAAATTCAAACTAACCCAAATTTCACCTTTATCATCCACTCAGTTGTGAAGATAGAAACTTATTCTACTGTTTTACAGCTCCCATCTATTCTTTAGCAAAATGCTGTCAATTCTGTCTCCTTAATATTTCTTCATTCTCTTTTCTATTTTCAGGGGTACTGAGTTAGGCTGTCAACCATTTCAGACTCCTAACTAGTCTGTTTACTAGACTCAACACATAGCCAGTGTATAGTCCGCACTCAGCTAAAAATGGTCTTTCAAACATGTAAATTTATCCCATGTTTAATATCCTTTAATAATAACTTTGAGGTTTAAAAACACCCTATTTTTGTTTTATCTCTAGTCTCTTCTTGCTCTCCTACAGGTCGCATGTTCAGCCTTGCTCAGCTGTGTCCAATACTATACCATGCTTTCTTCTCTGGTCAGAGGGCGTTTGTACTTGTTATTCTCTTCGCCTCTAATACTTTTCCTGACTTTTCCCTCTGACTAATTCTACTTGTTCTTCAAAATTTAGCTCAAGTAGTAAGTGTCAACTCCTTGTCTTACTTCTCTGCCACCACTTCTGACTTAAGTTCTTTTCTCTGTACTCACATAGCATCCTAGATAATAGTTCTACCATGGACTTACTATATTATAATTATCTTTTCACTTACCTGTCTTTCCCACTAAAGTATAACTCTTGAGGTCAGGGACTATGTCTTTTATCTACCCCCAGCACCTAGCATACTTCCTGACTAAAGTTTGGTAAATAGTGAGTCTTTATTGAATGCAAGAAATTTTAATAATAGAATTTCTTTTTATGCTTGGGGCTGGTTGTTTGAGATTAGAACTTAATCATATCAGTGTGATATATAAGGGGTTGTGGTGGGGTGGAGATATGGCTTATACAGAAAACCTATATTATTCTTTTCCTTCAATGCATGGAGGATTTTCCTATTCAGAGCTCTCTTGTGCCTGCAGAATTCTATTTATGCTTAAATGTATCAAAGATATAAGATCAAGAAACACTGAATAAAACAAGTGAGTTTGTCTCCACTGAACATGGGGAAACTTCTCTAGTTTTTTAAAAAATGATTATTGCTTAACGCTGAGTAACCAATATTTATATTGTTTTATTTTATGCTTCATTAATTATAGCTGCTGTGAGTGCTTTGGCTAAATTTGGGGCTCAGAATGAGAGTCTTCTCCCAAGCATCCTTGTACTTTTACAAAGGTAAGTAAAAGAATGTCTTTTTTTTTTTTTTTTTGTAAAATAAGAATTCCACATGGCTAAATAGCAAAATCCTTATTGTACCATATTGGATGCACTACAGGGCCAAAGATAGAGCCGATGGAGTAAGTCGGGGGCAAATGGCATTTTCTTTCTCTTTCTAGTAATTATATATGTGCTAGGTACATGTAACATTTGATTTTGGATTTCTCTTATATAATTTTGAGAAAGTGACTTAAATACATATACCTCAATTTGTATAATAGGGTCTAACTTAAAAAAGATCTTAGGCAATTTACTATGTAGAGTTGAAAATAGTAGCTTTTCATGGTCTCCATGACTCCCTATTTGACGAGGAAAAGATTCTGTGATTGCATCTTGTAATTGAAGCAGGTAAATTACAAGCCAGTGGCTGGCTGGTTTAAATAAAAAAATTGCCATTTGAGTAGTAACAATGCTCAGATTCTAAATGCTGTTTATCTTTTTAGTATCCTTAGAAAGTATAATATTCTCATTTCTTAATTGTAGAAAAGTCTTAAGTCTTCATCAGGGTCATGAAGTTACAGATCCAAGAATAGACTCTGCTATTTCATGTTACTGTGTTCTTTCTAGTTATTTTTATTGCCTACTTATATAGTACTTCTGATTAATAAGTTATTTCTTTAGTAATTTAGAACAATACCTAACATTTGTGGAAACTTTAGGAGCCACTTTGCCTATTACTGAGCTCTTTTACAAAGGTGGTACCAGATGACCTGAACTGTGTCCTTTAGGTTTGGTGGTAAAGCTATGGGACATCTTTGAGGTACTGTGACATGCCTATTCTGTTTCCTCTGGACAGGTGTATGATGGATACTGATGATGAGGTACGGGACAGAGCTACGTTCTATCTGAATGTGCTGAAGCAGAGGCAGATGGCACTGAATGCTACGTATATCTCCAATGGTCAGTGAGAGCCAAGAACGTAGGCAAACGCACTTTTTATTCCCCAAATGGTGTCTTGGAAGCATATTTCATGATGATTTGTATATGAGCTAACTTCACTAGGCAAATGCTTGGTTTTTGTCTTTGAATGCACTTCCATTTCTAGGGAAACCTGTGTTCATAGGATGTTCTCTAATTTGGTAATGGCAATTCCTATAAAACAATCTATAAAAATATATTTCTTAAAGCATGTAAGAGCCCAAAGAATATTGCTTATTTCTGTTTCTCCTTGAACTCCCTCTTGGATGGGTTTACCTTTTTTCCCTTTTCTTATGCTGTCATTGTTCCCACATGGCTAAGTTGCTTTCTTTTCTGGGAAGTACTTACATTTTGTTGAAAATTTTTATGCTCTGCTCCCATGTTTTCTTGAATGAGATAAGGCAATTTATAAGGCAGTTTTATATAATAACTTTTATTTTTAATTACTTGGGCTATAAAGTCTGTGGTTGTATTTTTCTCTTCCTTCAGAAAACTTCCTTCAGATAAATATTACAAACCTGGGCCCATCTGGAGCATAGAATTGGCAAGAGGTTATAATGCTGAGATTTATCTGTATTTCACAGGTCTGATGGTCTCTGTACCAGGGATGGAAAAAGCCTTATACCAGTACACACTGGAGCCTTCAGAAAAACCCTTTGACATGAAATCGATTCCTCTTGCAATGGCTCCTGTCTTTGAACAGAAAGCAGGTAATGGCAACAGTTAACTCTACTTTCCTGTACACAAATAGTTTTGCAAAACTAGTAAATATTAAATTTTCTAAAATAGAAAATATAGAAACTGGAAAAAATTACAAAATATTAGCATATTTTCTCTAATATTTGTTTTGTTTTGTTTGTCACTCGTTCTAAATCTTGTAGATATAAGATACATGGTATTTTTATAGGAGTTTTTTTAAAATATCCTAGTTTTTACATAAAAGCAAGAAAATAAAATGTGTACCAAGATGAACGTCTTTTCTTTTTTTAAAAATGCATAGTGTTGTAGCATTTGAAGGTACATAGTGCCACTGTGTATCTCAGGGCGATAATAATGCTATCACCTCCTATTCTTACTTTCTGAAGTTGGTAATTTCTAAATTAATTTTGCTATTGGAGGTTTGTCTTGAAAAAAATGTATGGGACAAGATCATAAAAATATTCCCAACAAATATCTACCTTTAAAACTTAAAAAAGAGGAAAAAAGTATTTAGTGATTAGAATACAGAACTGGGAATAAAAGAACTTATGCTTAATTTTCCACATTTCCAGTTTTTCTGTTGATACCATACAAGTGATTTTTTCTGTTTTTATCATGAGATTTGTTTTATAAATTATTCCTCCTTTTCTGAGTAATTTTTTGTACATCCTAGTTTATTTAAAGCAAATCTATATTTTTAGGGCTTACTTTATTATTTAACCATATATGTTCACTAAATTTTAATTTGAGTGCCCCCCCCCATAGTGACAGAGAAGGTATTGGTATGGTTTAACAATAGCACATTATATATCTAACTAGAAGTTTCTGTCTTCATCTCTTTCTGTCTGCATTGTTAGCTTGATAATGGGAAGGAAGCTCACTTAACTGCTCGTATCTGTCTTTGTAGAGATTACCTTTGTGGCTACTAAGCCAGAGAAGTTGGCTCCTTCCAGGCAAGACATTTTCCAAGGTACGATGATTTGATAGGTAGAAGGAATAATCTTGCCCCTAGGCATTGTAAATATAATAAGGTCTACTACCTTCATCAGTTTGATTAATTCTCAGTATAGGAAATATTTGTGTGGCTAAAGATCATAGGAAGTGTACACAAGTCCATGGAACTTTCCAAATTCCTGTTGCTAACTGGGAATGTTGTTGTTATGTGTATCTTGTTGGTTAACAGGAAACTCAAAGATTAGGAATTTAGTTTCTTTTTTTGCTTTTAGTAATTCGGTATATGAACTTGCTTATTTAAAAGATTGTTTCACTAAAGCTTGGGGACATATTAGTTAAGTGTTTGGCCATTAGAAATTAAAACATTTTAGGAATCCAGAGTAAAGTTTTTCCCTGTCTTTTTCATATCTTCTTTCCTTTTTTCTTGATAGAACAATTGGCTGCCATTCCTGAGTTTATGACTCTAGGACCCTTGTTCAAGTCTTCTGAGCCTGTTCAACTTACAGAAGCAGAGACAGAATATTTTGTTTGCTGTATCAAGCACATGTTTACCAATCACATTGTGTTCCAGGTGAGATAAGTGTCCTTGGCTCCTGTAGGGACTTAGTGTAAATTGGTATGCTTTGAGACAAATATCAATTCCCTTTTAGCTTATAATTCTAGTTCTTTTTACAGAAAATTAATTTAGCAGAATTGCTGGTTTTCTTTCCTAATACCAGAGCTATAGAGATCCCTTCATATGATGAATAACTTTTGAGGGTTAAAATATAAAAAGACATAAAACTGAAATGTCTGAAGAAGTTGGACAACATAAAGTATAACCTATTTTTAAAAATCATCTTTTAACATCAGGGTAAATTAAGTGGGTTGTTCAAAGAACTTAGATTTGACAGCCATCAGATTTCTACCATCTTGTTTGATAGAGCAATCTCAGGGAAGAGAAAAAACTAGTCAATAATATAAACAAAAAGATCTCAAGAATAAGACTATCCTTGTCACCTAAAGAAAAATCTTAGGAGATCTACAGTTCTGTTTAGAGAGGGAAGGTATAGTGGAGTCCCAGAGCTGAGTCATGGATCATAAATGGGAAGGAACAACTTACTTGAAAACACTTCTTATCCTTCACAACTTTTTCGTTTGCTGACTTTTCAGTTTGACTGTACCAATACTCTCAATGACCAGCTACTGGAGAAAGTCACAGTGCAGATGGAGCCATCAGATTCCTTTGAAGTGCTGCGTTGTATCCCAGCCCCCAGCCTTCCTTATAATCAACCAGGAATATGTTACACTCTTGTTCGTTTGCCTGATGATGGCCCTACAGCAGGTACTGACCCACAGAAGGGAGGAGATACTTACATGATTAAGAATGCATTACCTCCTGAGCTCTTCAAATGTCTGTACAAATGTTCAGCGTTCAAGAATGTGGTTCTAGGCTGGGCGCGGTGGCTCACGCCTGTAATCCTAGCTCTCTGGGAGGCCGAGGCAGGCGGATTGTTTGAGCTCAGGAGTTCGAGACCAGCCTGAGCAAGAGCAAGACCCTGCCTCTACTAAAAATTAGAAAGAAATTAATTGGACAACTAAAAATATATATAGAAAAAATTAGCCGGGCGTGGTGGCACATGCCTGTGAAAAAAAAGAATGTGGTTCTTTTCTAGAATTTAATGTAATGATAATGGGGGGTATATTTTTAAAATTGGTTTCAAAATTGGTTACTGCTGCAGAAATATTAATTTCAAAACTAGGCCTCTGAGTAAAATTTGCTGGATATTCAATCTTAAAGGAGAAATTGAATGTATACCGTGGTAGACTGAAAAGGAACTCAGGCTTTTTGTTAAAACAATGTAACCACTAGTGAGGGCTCATATATGTGATGTTTCCTATGAAGACATTTTAAAATATATCGTTTTAAAATACATCATGTAGCATAAGGCTGGTGTCTGAATTATCTCTCAGCCTGAGTGGCTTAGCCAACCATGTGTGTCCACATTTGAGAAAGGCTTTGTAATTCTCTATTTGACCCATAAGTAGTCTTTGATGGGGGTAAAATAGCCCCTAAAACAGAACCAACTGCTTAATGTCAATAGTAGTATTTACAGATTTGGGGATTTGGGAAGGTCTTGTTGACCTATTGTTTGTGAATGTCAAGTGTTTGTTGTACTTGATTTCTTTTCCCCATTTTCCTGAGTTCTTGTCTTCCCATATTCACTGTAGAAAACCCCGTTTCCATAGAAATAAGCACACACATCACATTTATGTTTTGCACAACTTTTACTACTAATAATTACCGGAAAACAGAGGTTTACAAATTAACAAATATTGGCAAAGTTACAGAAGTACAAGAAATCATAAAAGTACTAGTAAATATTTATCCCTGGTCATCATTCATTTACATCTGGGGCTTAACCCGCTTTCTTTTAGCCCCTCTCCTAACTCCCTTCTTAGACCTTGCTTCTTGGGAGCTCCTGTCCAGTCTTATTTGTGTTGGTTGATAGACCAGGCTACTCAGACTCTAGCACGAGGTAGGTTCACATTGACACCACTGCTGGATCTGAATCCCAGGTTGTTCCCTCTGGCCCTGGGTGGAACTGCTTCTGTTCTCTAGCCACCCTAGATGCATAAACCCTTGAGTAGGAAGGCACTTCCCTACCTGGCCTCCAGTATTTCTCCTTTGAGCTCTAAGCCATCTGGCTTTAACCTTTAATTACCTCCTTTATCCCTTTCTGAGGTTTCTCTAGTTCCATTTCCCCGTACCTTCACTTTCTTTCCTGGTCTATTTTTCTCTTTAGTTAGATTTGTCTGAATTATGTCCACTAGCCAGTAATTAAGCTGACTGTACTCTTCAGTAAAGCTAGTTTTTTTTTTTTTTTTTTTTTTTTTTTTTTTTTGAGACAGAGGAGTCTCACTGTGTTACCCGGGCTAGAGTGCCGTGGCGTCATCCTAGCTCACAGCAACCTCAAACTCCTGGGCTCAAGCGATCCTACTGCCTCAGCCTCCCGAGTAGCTGGGACTACAGGCATGCGCCACCATGCCCGGCTAATTTTTTCTATATATTTTTTGTTGTCCAATTAATTTCTTTCTAATTTTAGTAGAGACGGGGTCTCGCTCTTGCTCAGGCTGGTCTCGAACTCCTGAGCTCAAACAATCCGCCCGCCTCGGCCTCCCAGAGAGCTAGGATTACAGGCATGAGCCACCGTGCCCGGCCAGTAAAGCTAGTTTTATATGCTCTTATTCTAAACTAGTATCTGGGCCCAGTCTTTATGTAGCCCTGTAGCTTCTGCCATTGTCCTGGGAGACTCTACACTTCATCAGTTTTTTCTGGTAGCCATCTCGCCTTCTTTCAAAATTGTTCCCCCTGTTGTACTTCTCACCAACTTTACTTTTTAAGATATGCAGAATACCATTACTTTATCACTTAATTTCAGAGGAAAATGAAATGCTGAATCCTTGGAATAATCAAGCTCTTCTCAGTTGAGAATACTAGCTCCTCCCACTTCCCCAGGTTCATTTTTGATAACTGATAACTCAGGTGCCTCACATTCCAGGGAATGGTCTTAACAGACTCCAATAAGTATAATTTTACAACACCAAAATACACAAATATCAATATTGAAATTACATACAGTATAGGAAAAAAACAACAACAGAAAACATTTCCACCAAGAGAGGAAGAAGGGGAGGAAAGGTTTTTCTCAACCCTCTTCACTAAGGAGTTCATTTCTTTTTAAAACATAGATCTTACAAACTAGCCCAGGGATTTCAACCTTTGGTCTGCTGGCTACGGACTCTTTTGCTTGATGGTTTGTTTCATTTTTGTTTATAAAAATTTGATATTTAGAGAATTCTTTGTTTTATGTTAAACTTGGAGGGTTTCCTATCAGAGCTAGAATGTAGTTATAAACTCTTGTCAACACTTGGACATTTAAAATTTTGTTAGTAGTCAATTTATATCTGACTCATCACATACTTGCTTAAAAACAAACTCCTTTCTATTTAGTTTTTGTAAGAAACTCTCAAATTTTTAATCCATGGCCAGTCCAAACCCTTTGCTATATAATGAAAACAGTGAAATACCAGGACATAGATGGTAATAAGAGTCCTTTACCCATTCTTTCCTTTTTGCATTTTCCCATAGCAGATAGTCCACATTTTACAGATCTATGTATCATGTCTATTGGTATCATCTCAGAAAAATATTTTTCCTTATAATCACAGGGAAAAAAATAGAAATTCCTGGTTGTGATTTCCTTCAACTTGAAAACAGTATAACATAATATAAAGGAATATAGGTTTTATTTACAGACGGGGATTTTAATTCTGCCCCTGCTACATATTAACTGGGTGATCTTTGACGAGTTATTTGATCTCTTAAGATTGTTATAAAGGTGAAATGAGATGAAATAAATAATGTCTTTACCATGGTGCCAGACACATAGTAAATAATAAATAGAAGATATTATTTAATTCTGGAACTCGCAACCTTCTCTCTTTATCCTCTTTAAAATCAAGTCTTCCACACTTCAAAAGACATATACTCTCAAATCTCATAAGTCTCAATTTAATTAGTCCTCCTTATCTTTCATCTTCCAGTAATTTCTCCTTTACCCCCAAAATTTGAGAAAATCCTTCAAGGCAACATTCCTCCTTAGTATCCATTCTCATTCTTTCCTCTGAATATTTATTGCACCAGCAACAATATATATTATGTATAAAACATTCTACCAGTTGTTCCCCCCTTTGGGGGAACTCTTTAATGCCCCTATTTACTTTTTGATTCCAGTATCTATTCAGAACCATCCTAATCCCTATATTTTATTATTAGACTATCAAGCTTATTGCATCATATTTCTCATCATCTAGAACCATGTCAACAAATGTAAATAACTTATTTTAAAACAGTCTTCACTAGAAAACATCCATACCAAGAAATACTTTAACAGTACATGTATGGGAGTTTCTTTTCTCTGATTTTCATTAGGAATATTGCCCGCCATATAACCACTTACAATTCTTTCATAAATAATTCAGCTCTCAACTTCCTGCCTACACTTCCTTAAAGTGCCATCTTAAGCAGTCTGATGGACTCAGAACTCTTCTCTGAATCTGTATCTCCCATCCATTATTTTTTTGTTCAGTATTAACCATATCAACTCTTGGCATTCTGTACTAAATCTACAACTTCAGTTTAATAAGATTTATCTCAGAGTATTTTACTTTGACTCACCTCCACTCACTCACTGGGATCCTTGATGAGACTTTGCATTCTTTCAAGCCAAGCATTTAAGCTCAGTTTTCACTCAAGTACTCAAAAAGTGGATTGATAGAACATTACTATTCTGCCACCATTTTAATTTGTGCCTTTATCACCAGAATTTGCTTTAATCTGGCCTTAAAATCAATATTCCTACAATTTGCCCCATTATAGGATCTACCAGGATTCCCAGTCTGAGACCTCCTTATACACCTCATTCTCTTATACCCAGTCTCCCTTTGCTGAAACTCACCAAGACTTCTATCATTCCTTTTTCAAGCCATCTTCCTATCCTGTTTAATGTTCCTTTTTCACCCCAGCATCATCAATATCCCTCATCTTTACTGTTGATTTTACTTAACTGACATCATCTCTCCAGAATGCAACTTAAACAAGGCATATCCACTCATTTCTGCCTTTTGCCGTAAGAAAATCACTCCTGCTCTATCGGTACTGCCCAATCACTGTTCACTGTCTATCACTGAAATGGATTTACAACGTGAGTATGTATGAGCTTCTTCCTTGGATACTCACCTGCATCCTTGGATATCAGAAGTACTGACTTTCTAAGGATTGCTGACCAAGCTCTCTCTTCAGATTCCAAAAATTTATACCTATATGACCATTTATTCTCCTGACTCTTCCCATTCCTCAAGTGATTATCTGATGGAGCTTTAAGGCAGCCACTGAATTCCCTAATGGTCATTTCTTTTTAGACACTTTTCCTGTTTTCCATTCTTCCGTATTTTCGATCAAGTTTAAATGGGCAACAAAATACCCATTTTATCAACTATAACTTTCCTAAATAATGTTGATTTACAATGTATACTGTCCCCTTAAACCAAATTTCATTAAAGAAAACACTTTTGTTCCATTTTTGCTCTACTGATTTTGCTGGAGACCACATTAAACATAATCCAACCTATGTCCAACCCTCACACTTGCGAATTTTATACTATTAAGCATATGCTTTCAAAATCCTGACCTCCAGTGATTCAGGACACTACATTCCATATGGGTTGGCTTTACTTTATCGTAACTATAAACATTCTTCTTTTTCTATTTTCCCATTGAATGAACTAGTTACACAAGATGTTAAATGTTGTTACCCCACTTGTAGCTCTTCTAGGCTGTATCTTCTGCTTCCTACACTCCTCCTGTAGTCTGCCCTTGATACTATAATATATACGAGCAACTGGACCCTTGAGATACACCCACAACCCAGTTAGGGAACGCTGCATTCTGCCTTCTGCTTTTCCATGTTGGCCACTTTGCTGATGCTTAGCCCCCCACAAATTCAGGAGATCTCTCTCCCCTCCTATGTACCTCCTGTCCCCTTCTTTTCTCATTTATTTCTGTGGCCCGACATATGTTCCAGCTGCTGCCTTGAGATGGCTGGCTGGCTGAAATCTCTGTTTCCACACTGAATGTGGATTTAAACCAGGCAAGACCTATCCACTGCATTTTCCCCACATGGTTATTTTTCTAAGACCCTCTTCTTCATCTTCCATATCTAGTCTGACTTCCCCTACCACCAACAAATCGGTAAGTGGACTCAGGAATCCTTTGCTTGAGGTCTGTTCTCTTCTTAAACTCCTGAAAATGTTGCCACAAATACCAGACTCTTTCTTTGGCCCTAGTGTGCTGAACTGAGTCCATCTCTTGTCTGATTTCAACACTAACCATGCTACCTTCTTGGTTCCGCCATTTTGCAGACAGTCCTTTCCTCTCACGGTGCAGTACCCCTCACCTCCAATCTTGCATCATCTCACCGTGCCTTTGTTGACAGGTTGGTCCTCAGCGCTTCCAAGGTACCCCCACCTCTACACCCACCTTCTCCTTGGCCACCTCCCTCCTATCCTTCCTTCCAAGGTTGTCTTACCCACCCCATACTTTCTCCTCCATGGGCTTCCTCATGCACTCTTCCCCTTTGGGGGCAAAGTCCCTGGATTCTGCACATTCACTCCTCCTCCTTGGGGTTGCCATGCCTCCCTTAGAGCAGCGCATTCCCTGGTCCTCTAACCAGACTCTGCTGTCTTAGCTGCTGGCTCCATCACCTGCTCCTTCTCACGCCTCTTGCCCACTGGACCGCCTCTCCTCCATGCTGCCCCCCACATGCTGCAAACTCCTCACTTGCTCTCAGCTCCTGGCCTTGGCCGGTCATTTCTCCTGTTTCCTCCTCTACTGCACAGCAGGTTACTGTGTGACCCTAACCACCGGCATTCTTTCAGCTACCATCTGTGAATCAGCTGAATTCAGTAGTCTTCTGAGGGGTCCTCCCTTGACCTGCACCCCGCACCCACTGCTGCACCACATGCAGTCGTCCTCGTGTCAGACATACCGTACCAAATCCACATGCTCTACCCAGCAGTCCACGCCCACGTCCCTGTGGCCCAGGCTGCAGGTCGCTTCCAATGACACACAACCATGGCTCCCTCTCGCCTTCCTCTTTCCTTCCACAGACTTTCTTCTGCAGTCTTGGGAGAACGCTCTCGGGAGTATGTGCCTCTGATCCTCCTCCCTTCCTCCTCCACCACAGCCCTTTTGCCTTCAGCTGTCACTCTCGCCCCGCACCTGCCCACCCTCGCCCCTGCCACACAAATGCACCCAGTCT